>NW_023270436.1:6275811-6279363 GCF_011800145.1 Mirounga leonina
GCCGCTGCTGCTGCTGCTGCCGCCGCCACCAGCGCCGCCGCGGCGCCCCGGGGAAGGGCCGGCGGCGCCCCACGGCGCCCCCTTCCCCCATGGCCTGCGAGGCAGGGCCCGGCACCAGCGCGCCGCGGCAGCCCCGGCCGGCCCGGGACCGAGGACTCTGGGAGGGAGGCGCTGGCGGCGCGTCCTCCGCGGCCCGCCCGCCCGCTCGCCGCCGCCGCCGCCGCCCACCGTCCGGCTCCCGGCCCGGGGAGGGGGCTGGCAGGGGCGGCGCTGCGAGGCTCCGCCGGAGGGAGGGAGGGGAGGGGGGAGGGCGCGCCGCGCGGCCGCGGCGAATCCCGACTCGGGCGCGCCCCCTCTCGCGCGTCCTCAGCCACTCGGGGAGGAAGGGGTGGGAAACATGATAATGACAGCCCGGGCTCTCGCCGGCCGGGCTCTTGCTCTCGCTGGCTCCGCGGATATTTTGGGAGACCCGCCGGTGCCAGGCGCAGTCAGCAGCGGGGAGCGCCACAGGCGAGAGTCCTCCTGTGTGCCCGAGCCTGTGCTCCCGGAGCGTTTTATGGGCATTTAATCCTCCCGCAAGTCCCCCTCCGGCGGGCAGAGGGGGGCAGGTCCTGTGGCAAACCCGCTAAAAATGGGGATACTGGGGCTCAAGAGAGGTGCAGCGGCTTGCCTAAGGCCACAGAACTAGAAAGCGACGGGGTCAAGTGTCAAACCCAGGCGGTCTGCACCTGACCCGTTCAGGCCCTGGGGAGATAGAGCCAGTGGTTTTAATGGCAAGTTGGTGGGGTGCTCCCCGTGCATACACCATCTCATCCAAACCTCACAACAGCCCTACGAGGGTACACACCCTTATTCTATCCTTTCCACGGATAGGGAAACTGAGGTTCGGAGAAGTGAGGAGCTTTGGCCAAATTCTCGGAACTGAAAATGAATTTCCAGGCCAAATGGCCCCAGAGCCTGCACTCCCAGCCACAGATGAGGAAATTCAAGATAGGAGGGACAGAGGCTGTTGCAGAAGCGTTTAGCAAGTCACCTGGTTCTCCTGTCCACCCCCGTGAGAAAATGTCCTAGGAAGGCAGGGGTTCCAGCCAGTGGGTGTCTTGTGTTGGCAGAACTCACTGCCCTGCACCACTGTGCTGAAGCCATTAGGGTGTGAGGGCCCACAGCCAAGAGTCACTGTATTTCTGCTAAGTCATAGATGCAAACAAGACACCTCAGGGCGTCTAGCTCCTACTGCTTGGGTCATGGCCTGGGAGGCAAGCCTTGGGTTTCTCTCCCTGCGTCTGCCCCAGAGGTGCTTTGTGACCACGGCCCACTCACTTCCCTGGACTAGGCCTCAGCGTCCTTGTGGATAAGAACCAAGAACCTTGAATTCCTTAACCCACCCAGGGCACCTTCCAACATCCACAGAAAAACAAATGGCTGTCACTTGAGGTAGCTGCCTCCCCTTAAGAAGGGATAAGACGAAATAGGATTAAATGGCAGGAATAGGCTCAGGACAACATCTCCCAAATCAGTTCATGCTTTAGCATCCTGGACAGGGCTGGGGAGCACCTTCCTTCCTACATCTATCCCCTCCCCCCCGGCAGTCCCCACCCCAACACTAACTCCAGTAGGGTGGGATACTCTGCTCACTTGAATACCCAAGAGACTATGCAGAGAGTGAAAGGGATTCTAAAGTGACACTCTGACATGCAGGTCAAGCCATCTGAAATAGAGCGCTAACTCTCCAGGGCAGAGAATTTTGCAGTTTGTCGCCAAATTATCATGGGAATCGTGGTCTGGAACAGGAAGCAGCCACTCAGGTCATCTTTTCTACTTCACATGCTATTTCAACATCCTCCCACCCCCCACCCCCAACCACACACACATGCTCAGGGCCACAGCTTTGTCTATTTCGGCCCTCAAATGCAGGGGTTACCTACATTAAGATCCAAGTCTAGCACCCATTCCTCAACTCTGCAGCTCTGGTACTAGAAGATCTAATACAAATCATTTGATGTAACCTTCAACACAGTCTTTCCTGTCTCTGGACAGGAGGTGTTTATGTGTATGTAACAAATATACCCAACAGCAGAAATAAAAACTTTTTTTTTTTTAAGATTTTATTTATTTATTTGACAGAGAGAGACACAGCGAGAGAGGGAACACAAGCAGGGGGAGTGGGAGAGGGAGAAGCAGGCTCCCCGCAGAGCAGGGAGCCTGATGCAGGGGCTCAATCCCAGGACCCTGGGACCTGAGCCGAAGGCAGATGCTTAACGACTGAGCCACCCAGGCGCCCCAGAAATAAAAACTCTTAATGTTGTCCAGGATCTCATAGAAATAGAATTCAACAGGAATGATACTAATAGCTAACATTTATTCAATGTTTATGTGCTGGGCCCTATTAATAATGCATTATTTAATTTAACCTTTCCAACCCTTTAGGAGAAGGTACTATTCTTATTGCACAAATGTAGAAATTGAGGGGCACCTGGTGGCTCAGTCGTTAAGCGCCTGCCTTTGGCTCAGGTCATGATCCCAGGGTCCTAGGATCGAGCCCCCGCATCAGGCTCCCTGCTCGGCGGGAAGCATGCTTCTCTCTCTCCCACTCCCCCTGCTTGTGTTCCCTCTCTCACTGTATCTCTGTCAAATAAATAAAATCTTTAAAAAAAAAATGTAGAAATTGAGGCTCAGGGAAGATGAAGCACTTGACTGAGGATTACATGACTAAAGTGGTTAATAGAGCTGAGATCTCAACCCAGTGCTGCCTTATGAGAGTACTCTACCATAAAGAATGTATATTGCTTCCCTTGAACTCAAGCACAAAAATAGCAATTCATTCATTCCACATTTATTGAATACCTACTTTGTTGCAGGCCCTTGCTAAGGACACAACAGTGTACATAAAGACAGATGGAGCACATTGAGGCCAGAGGGGTAGGCAAGGCCCTATAGGCCATGGTGAGGATTGAGGATTTGATCCTAAGAACAGTGGGGGAGGGAGGAGGAGTGAAGGTCACACGATAAAAATCTGTGTTCTTGGGGACCACTCTAGCTGCTGAGGGATAATAAATTGTAAATGGTAAAAGTTGAAAGAGGGAGACCAATTAGGAGGCCATCTGGCCCTGGCAGCAGAAATGGAGAAAAGCAGATGGACTAATCCTCCTCAAACTAATATACTTAAGGTTGAAAATATTTACATGATTGTAAAACTTCAGAACCAGAGAGGAGTTGCCTGGTATCTGAACATTTTGTTCCTTGACCCAGCAGGGTTCTCAAAGTGAACTACAAGTTTGCAACAAAGACAGCTTTTCTAGAAGAAAAAGCCTGACTCTTCATTCAAAGTATTCTAAATGATTTGATATTTACACTACCAAATGCCCAATTTAATAATCTACAAGAGTAACGAAGCCTTAAGAAATAAGTAACTATTAAGAAAGAAAGAAAGAGAAAGAAAGAAAGAAAGCAAGAAAGAAAGAAAGAGAAAGAAAGAAAGAAAGAGAAAGAAAGAAAGAAAGAAAGAAAAGAAAGAAAGAAAGAAAGAAAGAAAGAAAGAAAGAAAGAAAGAAA
>NW_023270436.1:6279373-6364500 GCF_011800145.1 Mirounga leonina
AAAGAAAGAAAGAAAGAAAGAAAGAAAGAAAGAAAGAAAGAAAGAAAGAAAGAAAGAAAGAAAGAAAGAAGTAACTACTAGTTTGGGGGTCAGGCGAGATAGGGAGAATTACTAACCAATAAATTACAAAGGTGATTTGTAAGCCTGCCATGGTAGGAGCTGGGAACACTTATCTTCACTTTGGCTAAGGGAGATAGAGTGTAAGAAGCAAAGGCACAGCATGGCCAGAGTCTAGACAGTGACTTTGGACTTCAAGCTTCCACCTCTGAAAAATGGGAGTAACAATTTGTAAAGATTAACTGAGATAATAAAATGTCTGGTCCTCAATGGTAATTATTATTTGCCTATATTAAGTATTTACATGTTTCAGTGGCAAATTGCTTAGTTTTGTTTTCCCTATAGATTAATTAAAGCAAGCCATCTTTTTCCTTTTTAAGGCCCTACTGTTGAAACAGTTAGCTTGAATGATTTTGCTCTAATGGGAAAAATGAATCAGGGAAGCATAGATTTATTATGATCTGTCAGATACTTTTAAATATACTTTTGATGCTTAACACTTTTCTGAAGAAAAAAAATTCGTCTTAGCTTTCTCTGTGGATTGGGTTATGAAGCTCGTTAACTTGAAGTTCACTTTGCCTCATTTCTTAATCAGAATCTGAGTTGTCCCAAAAGACCCTAAAAGGACTCTGGGATAATAAAGGATGCAGCTGGGTGCAGGGCCTGAAAACAAAGGTGCCCAATAAATATTTGCTGAATGAATCCTTATTTTATTCATTATAATTTTTATAGGGAGCGTACTGCATTAAGGCAAATTCCTACTAACCTGTACTGCCTTGGGATTTTGAGGAAAATGTCAAACCTCAACTAATTTTTCTTAAATAATAATTCTACTCAACCGTCACGCTCAAGTTTTTGATGGAGGAGACACAGCGGCTGGAAATGACCAGCGGTTGGAGATCACTTTGCCGCATAACGTGGGTTTTGTTGTGCTGACAGCAAACTAAGTGTGCAAAGAAGGACTTAAGGCAGGGACATCGCCTCCCGCGGCTGGACAATCCCACCCAAGCCATCTCCCGTGGGCAGGAGTCCTGACCAGCTGCAGGACGAAGGGTCGCCCCGGGTGGTGCCATGGGACTCATCTGACCCCAAAAATGAGGTGACTCAGGGCACGGAGAGGGAAGGCGCCTGCTGCGGTGTCCACGCCGACGCGCTCCCCACGATGGAGGTTACCCATCTGCGCCCTGGCCTCGGAGTCACCTCCTTTCCCAGCGAGAGAGAGCCCCGAAATGGGCGAAGCCTTGCTCTCCCCCGTCCTCGTATCAGTAACAACCACTCCCTGGAGGGGCCCTGCGCTTTAGTCTCCGAAGAGCTTTGACATATGGATCTGCTGTCCCTGGAGAGGCAGGCCAGCGGGTGCCCACACTTTAGAAAGGAGAAACCCAGGCATGGGAGTGGGAGGGACTTCTGGAGACTTGGCGGGGGGGTAGGTCGGAGAAGGTTCCGCAACAACCCCCCCAGCCCCGTCTCCGCGCTCCGTCCGAGCAGACCTCTCAGCAGGGCGCCTCCCCGCTGCCGCTCGCGCCACCCTGGTGCCCCGCTCAGCGCGACCCCCCACCCCAGCCGCCCCGGCGCTGACCACCTGGGCAAATACCTCTAGCCATGGCCCGGCTCTGTCACCGCCTAGGATCTCCCGGGAAACGCAGCTTTCGAAAAAAGTTGCAGCAACTGTAGCCAACTGCTCCGCGGAGCTACGGCTGCTGCCCTGATTGGCGCAGTTGCCCGCCTCTCCCCAGGCTGCCCGCTGTGATAGGCGAACTCAGGAGGGAAAGCCCGCCCTTCTTCCCGCCTCCTTGGCGGGGGCGGGGCAAGCGGCCGCACTTTCTACAAGCGCTTTAGGGACAGGTCCCGGCGGAGGAGGTGGGAGGGGGTTTAAATTTTACCGTCTCCCTGCGCTGATTGGCTGAGGTGGGCGGACACCCGCGATGCCATTGGGAGGCCCCAAACTCCGCCCCCTCCCGGTGCTGAAGCTCCGCCTCGGGAGCTTTAGTCACGCGGCCGGAGGCCCGGGCTCAGAGTGGACCGGATCTGGGACTTCCGGTTCTTCTCGGGTTTGACAGGAACCCGACCTCTGACCCCTCGATCTCCCCTTATGACCTGCAAACCCTAGTTCTCCCCACAGTTTGGCGTCTCCAGCCCCTTGACTGCGACAGCAGTTTATTTCATTCATTCCTAAGTTTGAAAGGTTTACTGAGGCTGTTCTTCCAGTATTCAAAACTAGCTGGCATAGCTACCAACTAAATGGGTCAGAGGATGAACCTTCCGGAACCTCAGAAATCCTAGCCCACGTTACCTACCCATTTCCCAGATGGAGAAAGAGAGGCGACCAGGAGGACCAGGTAACTTACTTGCTGCCCAAGATCACCCAGCAGTTTAATTGCAGGGCTTGGATCAGTCTTGAGACTCTGAGTCCGCTAGATGGCTACCTTAATCTCAGGGAAACAACCCCGCCCTGTGCCCCACTCTGGGGACCCTACGAGTAAGTCCCCAGAGAAACACATATGTCTTCGATAATCTTTGCTTTGAACACGGGGAAGGTGTCCAGTTACAGCTCTTCTCTGGGGTCCCTCCTGGAGATGTAGGTGGAGGTCACTCATCCACTGTCTCTCTGGTCCCCAAGATTTTGGCGTCCTCGCCATTGCCCAAGGACCCTACCATTGCAGCGAAAAATGAAGGAAAGCTAAATAAGGTGATGTATGTGAAAGCACTAGGAAAAGTAGAGAGTGACACTTTTTTTTTTAAGATTTTATTTATTTGGGCGCCTGGGTGGCTCAGTTGGTTAAGCGACTGCCTTCGGCTCGGGTCATGATCCTGGAGTCCCGGGATCGAGTCCCGCATCGGGCTCCCTGCTCGGCAGGGAGCCTGCTTCTCCCTCTGATCCTCCCCCCTCTCATGCTCTCTCTATCTCATTCTCACTCTCAAATAAATAAATAAAATCTTAAAAAAAAATAATAAGATTTTATTTATTTGAGGCCGGGGGGAGGAGTGGGGGAGTGAAGAATCTCAAGCAGACTCCTGCTGAGCGAGGGGCTCGAGGCAGGGCTCCACCTCACGACCCTGAGATCATGACCTAAGCAGAAACCAAGAGTCAGGGACGCCTGAGTGGTTCAGCTCATGACCCCAGGGTCCTGGGATCGAGTCCCACATCGGGCTCCCTGCTCGGCGGGGAGCCTGCCTCTCCCTCTGCCTGCTGCTCCCTCTGCTTGTGCTCTCTCTGTCAAATAAATAAATAAGATCTTTAAAATAAATAATAAATAATTTTAATGCATTTATTCTACACTTAAACTGTATACCTGGCACCATTTGGTACCCCAAAGATACAGTGATGAATAAGACACAGATCCTTCCCCATATTTTTTAGGGAAGAAACAAACAAGAAACCACATTTTAAAAAGATAATCTTAGGGGCGCCTGGGTGGCTCAGTTGTTAAACGTCTGCCTTCGGCTCAGGTCCTGATCCCAGGGTCCTGGGATTGAGCCCCACATCAGGCTCCCTGCTCAGCAGAAAGCCTGCTTCTCCCTCTCCCACTCCCCCTGCTTGTGTTCCCTCTCTCGCTGTGTCTCTCTGTGTCAAATAAATAAATAAATAAATCTTAAAAAAAAAAAAAAAAGATAATCTTAGGGGCACCTGGCTGGCTTGGTTGGTGGAATGTGCAACTTTTTTTTTTTTTTTTTTTTAGATTTTTAAAATTTATTTGAGAGAGTGAGCAAGAGAGAGAGCATAGGAACAGGGGCAGAGGGAGAGAGAGAAGCAGACTCCCCGCTGAGCAGGGAGCCCAATGTGGGGCTCAATCGCAGGACCCGGGGATCATGACCTGAGCCTAAGGCAGACATTCAACCAACTGAGCCACCAAGGTCCCCCTGGAGTGTGCAGCTCTTGATCTCGGAGTTGTGAGTTTGAGCCCCATGTTGAGTGTGGAGATTACTTAAAAATGAAATCTTAGGGAAAAAAAAAAAAAGACAATTTTAAATAGTGATTAATGCTATGAGTAAGATGAAAATGGGGGAATTTTACAGAACATGAGTGGGGAGAGGGTTGCTTCTGTAGATCTGATGAAGTCAGAGAAATCCTCTGGTTGGTGGCTTTAAGTTATACCCTAAATAAATAAGACCCAAGGGAAAAGGCACTTTTAGGTAGAGGGAATAGCATGTGTGAATGTCTGGAGGTGGGAATGAGCTTAGTGTGCTTGGGAAAGAAAAAGACACCCAGTGTGATTGGAATTGAGCACATGGGTGGGGAGAATGGAATGGATCAGGCTGGACACGTAGGCAGGTGCTAGATCACATCGGCCCTTGAAGGCTGGGCTGGCCTCTCAGTTCCAAATCCAGTTTTCTCTATTCCGTTCCACAATATTGGGGCTGCAAACCATATTGCTCTTTTGTCAGCTACGGTTAGGTTTTGTCACCAGGAGAGAATCTGGGGAATCTGGAAGGCGGGGGGAGGGAAAAGGGACTTACTCATGACTGTTTACTTGCCGTTCTCATCATGGTCACCTAAGTAATGAAATGCTGCTCCTCACAGTGGCATTTGATTCAGTCTCCAGGTTCTTACAGGCTCCCCTTCTGATTCTTCTAGCTCTGATCTCCCTAACTTGTTCTCCATCAAGGTGGGAGCTACTTCCTGCAGTAAAGTTACCTTAGTGTTCCCACCACCTCTTTTACAAATTTCCTGTTTTAAATTCTGTTTTCCTAGACCCAGACCAACACGAAAGGCATGGTAAGGGCTCACACTTTTATTTCAAGTCTAATGGGAAGTCACTAAATGGTTTTAAGCCAAGGATGGATAGATTGGTGAATATGAACAGTTAATCACTGCAAATAGTTACATAATTTACAATAATCTATTTTGAGGCTTGGAATCTTGGAATAATGTGACATGTTTCTGGAATGTTTGCTTAATGATCCCCACTTTCCTAAGATGGTTACATCATGTGGGTGAAATCACACCAGTGCTAAGATTACTTTCCTTACTCTAGTGTTATTTTTGCATTCATATTTGCTCCAGGCTTTTGCTATTGTTAAATATTTCATGTTAGCATCAGTTCTTGTAAGGTTCTATCAAATGGGGCATGTGTATCCTAAAGTTCCTCAGCTGGTGGCCACCGCAATCTACTAAATCCAATCCATTTTTCTGTGAATACATGTAATATATAAACACACATATGTATTCTTTTTTATTATATGTCTCTGTGTGTATTTATATATGCATATAAATATATATGTAAGTATGGATGGATGGATACACACATATATATAAAATTTCCCCTCTCTATATACATATATTAACAGGTAATATATATACAATATATGTAAGACATTTGGAACTCAAGCAAGTGACAGTAAAACAATACTCTTTACCTCAGAGGCTTATTGTTAGGATTAAATGAGAGAATGAATATAAAGCATATGGAGATGTAGGAGTTGGAAATGGTAGCCATTTAGCAGTGACTAAAATAAAGTTACAAAATTGCATCTTAGGGAATTGCTGTAATTTGGGCTATTAACACTTTCTTCTCTATCTTCATTCTTTTCTTGGTGTTCTCAGAGGGAAGCCAAAACTTGTCTACTAAGTAGCACTTCAAGAGAGGATTCTATGGTCAAGCTCCTTGTTACTGAGCATGGAGAGAATACACAAAAAGTGGTATCTATAGCATAAAATTTGGTATCAGATGAAATAGAGCCAATGACTTCTTTGCTTGAGTCTTTTTACTCATCTGTTAAATGGGTGTGTCTTCTATCCAACCCACATCCTTTTTAAAAAAAAGATTTTATTTATTTGAGAGAGAGAGAGAGTGCACAAGAAGAGAGGAGGGGCAGAGGGCAAGGGAGAAGCAGACCCTTTGGACCCTGGGATCATGACCTGAGCCAAAGGGAGACGCTTAACTGACTGAGCCACCCAGGCGCGCCCCCCCCCCATTTCTTTTAAGTAGGCTCCTCAGCCAGCGTTGGAGCCCAACGGGGGGCTTGAACTCACGACCCTGAGATGTAGACCTGAGCTGAGATCAAGAGTCAGGTGCTTAACTGCTTAACCGAATAAGCCACCCAGGCATCCCTCCCGTATCTCTTTTTAAGAAAAGGTATTATAAACTAGTTCTTCAGTTGATTGGGAATACCTTAAAGGTTATCATTTTCTTAAAAAAGCAAATGGAGGGGGGTGGGAGGATGGGTTAGCCTGGTGGTGGGTATTGAGGAGGGCACATTCAGCATGGAGCACTGGGTGTTATGCACAAACAATGAATCATGGAACACTTCATCTAGAACTAATGATGTAATGTATGGGGATTAACGTAAGAATAAAAAAAAATTTTAGACAAAAAAAAAAAAAAGCAAATGGAGAATGTATGTATTGGCCAGTAAGGGTGTTTGTTTGAAAAGTCAGCTTAAAGGTGGTTTAAGAGCTCAGATCAAACTCTAAATTTACAATGTGCTTTTTAAATTTTTTTCTGTGTGGGCTTTTATTTTATTTTTTGGATAGACCTTTAATTTGTGAATTTGAAGGGGTGACTAGACGTCATTTTCTCTCTGAGAGATGTACGGAACAGTTGGGTTAGGTTGCCAGGGCTGCTGTAATCCTGCACCACAAACTGAGTGGCTTAAACAACAAAAACATAATGGCCTCACGTTCTAGTATTGGCAGGGCTGGCTCCCTTGGAGGGCTGTCGGGAAGAGTCTGCTCCATGACTCTCCCCGAGTTTCTGGTGGTATGCTGACAAACTCAGGCGTTTCTTGGTTTGTAGAAGCATCACCTTGACCTCTGTCTTCATCTCCCCATGGCATTCCCCCCATCCCCACATGTCTCCAAATTCCCCTTCTATAAGGACACAGTCATGTTGGATTAGGGGTCATGCTAATGATTTCATTTTAACTTGGTCTGTAAAGACTCTGTCTCCAAGGTCACATTCTGAGGTACTGGGGGTTAGAACTCTGACATATGAATTCGTGGGGGACACAATTCAGCCCATGACATTAGTGTGCCTGTGTTTAATAATTTAGATATCTTAAATGTGACGCTTTTAAGGGAAATTTACAAAAATGAATAGCAGGGCATCCCTTATAAAAACATAGAAAAAGGGGTGCTGGGTGGCTCAGTCGGTTAAGCATCTGCCTTTGACTCAGGTCATGATCCTGGGGTCCTGGATCGAGTCCCGCATGGGGCTCCCTGCTCAGTGGGGAATCTGCTTCATTCTCTCCCTCTGCCCCTCCTCCCCACTCCTACACGCTCTTGTTCTCTCTCAAATAAATAAATAAAATATTTTTTAATAAAGATTTTATTTATTTGAGAGAGAATGAGAGAGAGAGAGAGCATGAGAGGGGGAAGGGTCAGAGGGAGAAGCAGACTCCCCACCGAGCAGGGATCCCAATGCGGGACTCGATCCCGGGACTCCGGGATCACGACCTGAGCCGAAGGCAGTCGCCCAACCAACTGAGCCACCCAGGCGCCCCTAAATAAATAAAATCTTAAAAAAAAAAAAAGTATTATTTTAAGTTAATACACACACAGAGTGAAAAATTTAAACAGAAACTCTTCTCCTCCTAAATCTCACTCTCCTGCTCCAGCACTATTCTGTGCATACGCTACTATGATACCTTAGAGAAGGTAGAGCCAGGTTATAGCAATGATCCAAACAAATAATGATGATAAACGCTTTTTGTGTGTGAAGAGTTGTCAGAACGTTCTGAAAATCCATATTAAGAAAGAGGTAACAGGGGCGCCCGGGTGACTCAGTCGTTAGGCGTCTGCCTTCCGCTCGGGTCATGGTCCCAGGGTCCTGGGATGGAGCCCCATGTCGGGCTCCCTGGTCCGTGGGAGGCCTGTTTCTCCCTCTCCCACTCCCCCTGCTTGTGTTCCCTCTCTCATTGTGTCTTTCTCTGTCAAATAAATAAATAAAATCTTAAAAGAAAAGAAAAGGAACAGGTAATGATTCTTGGATACCTGACGTGTTTAAAGGCAAGAAACTCAACCCTTGTTACTTGGGCCTAAGGACCTGTGCCAGAAGTCTTTGCCTTCATCTCTCTACCATTCTTCCATTCTGTTTTTCCCTTTCCTACAGAGGTAACTCTATGTGGATTAAAAATGTCCATACTCTTCTTGGGACAGTTTGAGTCCATATCAGTCTATACTCCAAAAAGTTTGATAATGAGGCCAGTGAAGACTTTTTAAAAATTAGTTTAAATATATGTTTCAACCTTCCAACTTTTCCATTTTTAATTAGTATCTGTATTGGTCAAGATTGTTTCGGATTGAAAATTAAAGAAACCCAGCTCAGGGCGCCTGGGTGGCTCAGTCAGTTGAGTGTCTGCCTTCGGCTCAGGTCAGGCTCATGAGATCCTGGGATCAAGCCTCATGTCAGGCTCCCTGCTCAGCAGGGAGTCTGCTTCTCTCTCTCTCTCCCTCTGCCCCTCCTCCCTGCTCATTCTCTCAAATAAATAAATAAATAAAAATCTTTAAAAAAAAAATAAAGAAACCCAGCTCAACCTGGCTCAAGGAAATGAACAAGTCTACTATTGCTTGTAACAGAGAAGTTCAAGGGTAGGGGTAACTTCAGGCCTGATGGGATCCAGTGAGCCCAAGAATGTCATCTGGATTCAGTCTCTCCCTCTCCCTCCCTTCCACTTCTTTGCCCTGCCACTCTCTAGGTTGGCCTCACAGAGTGGTCTCTCATTCCACATGGCCTCTGCCCCCATTTCCCAGTGCTCTTAGCAACACTAGTGGTGACGCACTTTTTCCTACTACTTTCAGCTGATGTATTATGTTTTATAATGTTCTGTTTATTTTTTATTTTTTTTTAAAGTAAGCTCTATGCCCAACGTGGGGCTTGAACCCATGACCCCAAGATCCAAAGTCACATGCTCTACCGACTGAGCCAGCCAGGCACCTCTTTTTCCTATTATTTTCAATGTAAAGTTCTGAAACTGAAACTCATTGGCTTGGCACTAAATCTACCAATTGGGCCTGGATGTGCATCGAGCATTCCAATTGGCCAGACTTGAATTAAATGCCCCACTTGGGGGGAATTTGTATTGGAGATGATTAGCGCTTTCCAAACCACATGGACTTTGAGAGACAGAGATAAAATTAAGGTGCCACTATCTGAAGAAGGAGAGATGGATTTGGGGTAGTCAAAAACAACACGTTTCAGAGCACAGAAGATTTTTGGGATAGTGATAGATATATGTCATTATGCATTTGTCCAAACCCATACAATGTACACCACCAAGAGTGAACTTTAAGGTAAACTATGGACTTTGGGTGATAATGATACATCAAGGTAGGTCTAGCACAACTATAACAAATGTACCATTCCAGTAAGGGATATGGATAATTGGGGAGGCTGTGCATGTGTGGGAGTTGGGGGTCTATGGGAAGTCTCTGTACCTTCCCCTTAAATTTGCTATGAATATAAAACTGCTAAAAAAAATATAAAGTCTTCAAAAAGAAAAAAAAAACACAAAAAACTTCTATCCACTATGATGTCTGCCATTGTGAGAAATCCAATAGATCGGGGCGCCTGGGTGGCTCAGTTGGTTAAGCGACTGCCTTCAGCTCAGGTCATGATCCCAGGGTCCTGGGATCGAGTCCCGCATCGGGCTCCCTGCTCTGCGGGGAGCCTGCTTCTCCCTCTCCCACTCCCCCTGCTTGTGTTTCCTCTCTCACTGTGTCTCTCTCTGTCAAGTAAATAAATAAAATCTTAAAAAAAAAAAAAAAAAGAAATCCAATAGATGCTTTAGTCATATTCTGGTGCTGTCTGCTACATTCAATATTGCTGGCCACTCAGTCCTTGAAACTGTTTCCTTGGCATCCATGATGTAATTTCTCCCTGGCTCTGCTTTGACTTTGCTGACTGACCTTCGTCAGGCTCACTGAGTGCTCACCTCTTAGCTATACAACCTTAGGGTTCTGCCCTTGGCCCCCTGCCTTTCTCTCTGTATTCTCTCTAGTTTTATCTTTTCTTATGTTTGGTTTTTTTTTTTTTTAAGATTTTATTTATTTATTTGACAGAGAGAGAGACAGCGAAAGAGAGAACACAAGTGGGGGGAGTGGGAGAGGGAGAAGCAGGCTTCCCGTGGAGCAGGGAGCCCAACGTGGGGCTCAATCCTGGGACCCTGGGATCATGATCTGAGCCGAAGGCAGATGCTTAACGACTGAGCCACCCAGTCGCCCCCTCTCTCACGTTTTAATCCCTGTCTAGATCCTCAAGCTGTAGACTCCCAGCTGCTTGCTAGACATCTCCAATTGGATGTCCCATTGGCCCCTTAAAATTCCTCAAGATAGACTTACTTTCATGGCCTCTAATGAACAATTCCTCCCACCATTCATACTCTTTTTTTTTTAAGTAGGCTCCATGCTCAGTATGGAGCCGAACATGGGGCTTGAGCTCTTATGACCCTGAGATCAAGACCTGAGCTGAGATCAAGAGTCAGACACTTAACCAACTGAGCCACCCAGGCGCCCCTACTTTTTTTTTTTAACTTAAAGATTTTATTTTTAAGTAATCTCTACACCTAACACGGGGCTTGAACTCACAACCCCAAGATCAAGAGTTGCATGCTCTACTGACCTGAGCCAGCCAGGCCCCCCCACCCCCTTCATACTCTTGTGTTGTCTTTCCTTGAGTCTTGTGTGGCCTTGTTAATTGACAGAATATGGTGGAAACATCACTGTGTCAGTTGCAAGGCTAAAATTCAAGAGAGGCTAGGAAGCTTCGGCTTTTGGGTTCTTGGGAGCCCAGAGCCACCAGGTAAGAACCATGAGGCAACTGGACAGACCACATGGAGAGGGAAATACAGCAGTCCCAGCATCCTAGACGAGCCCACCTAGTTATAGTCACACAAGTGAATATTAGCAAGACCAGCAGAACTGTTCAGCTGAGCCCAGCCCAGCTTGCGGAATCATGAGAAATAACAAAATGGTTGTTATGTTAAGTCATTACGTTTGGGGGTTGTTTATTACATAGCAATAGATAAGCAAAACTTTCCACAGTATCTAAAGCTAAACTCATTGTCTTCCTCTTCACATCTGTTTGTCTTCCTGAAGTCATAGTTTCAGCTATGGCAGTATTATCTACCTAGGTACCAAAGGGAGAAACTGAGGCTTCATTCTAGACTCCTTCCTCCCCACAACCCCCATCCAACCAGCCACTACGTGTTGCTGGCTTTACCTCCTAAATATTTCTCGAATCTCGCCCTCTTCTTTTGCTCAACAATTTTTTTTAAAGATTTTATTTATGTGACACAGAGAGACACAGCGAGAGAGGGAACATAAGCAGGGGGAGTGGGAGAAGGAGAAGAAGGCCTTCCGCCAAGCAGGGAGCCCGATGTGGGGCTCGATCCCAGGACCCTGGGATCTGACCTGAGCCGAAGGCAGATGCTTAACGGCTGAGCCACGCAGGTGCCCCCTGCTCAACAATTTTGCTCCATTTCAGTTTCTGTTCTTATCTTCTCTCAACCTGTCTGTTCCTCATACCTGCAGTCCAGTTCTTAGATCCATCTGTTACACTGCTTCCAGAGTGATCCTTCTAGAATGCACATCCAACCATAGCAGTTCTCTGCATAGCAGGCTTCTGAGTTCCCTGTGGCCTACAGAATAAAGTCCAAACTCAGTTACAAAAGGCTCTTTGAGAATGGCCTTCATCTATTTTTATAATCCTACTGATAATTCCTTGTTACTTGCTATGTCAATCAAAGTTCACACAGGAGGCAGAAACCACACCAGGTTTTGAATAGAGATAAATTAATGTAAGGGGGCGCCTGGGTGGCTCAGTGTGTTAAGCATCTGACTCTTGATTTTGGCTCAGGTCATGATCTCAGGGTCATGAGATGGAGCCCCATGTTGGGCTCTGTGCTCCGTAGGGAGTCTGCTTGAGATTCTGTCTCTCCCTTTGCCCGCCCCCTTCCCGCTCTTTCTCTCAAAATAAATAAATAAAATCTTTTAAAAAATTGTTAACTAGGTCTAAACTGCTTAACTAGGTAACTTGAAAGGGTGAAAAGAGAACTTTAAGGCCTCACAGAGGTAGCAACTGCAGGAAGCAGCTCTCGCCACTCAGGCTAAGGGGACAAAAGGAAGGGGTTGGAGTCACTAAGAAACCTAAAAGAGGGGCCCCATGTTGTTGAAACTTAACTCCAAGGTGCTAGTGTCTCTGACCTTACCGGAGGACTCTGTGGAGGTTCCTGCTGGTCCTCCTGTCTGAGAGGAGGGTTTGATGAGGCTAGTGCTGCAGACTTGGGGAAAAGTGAGTAGAGCGGCTGCTATGGGGAGGAAATGCAGCTGCCAGGGTGAAGACGTGTTGCTGGGATGACGTTCACAAGAAACTTTTTCTTCCTCCAGCCTTGTCGTCTCCCTCCAGCCCTCCCTATCGCAGAAGCAAATACTGAAACAGCTGGGAAAGCAGAAATGTAGTATTGCAGACTGTGGAAGCTTGGGTTTGGAGCCGAGAGACAATGTCTTAAGAACTGATGCCCTTGCCCTGTTACTGTCCCTCCTTGCTTGGCTCCCACCTGTTTCAGAACACTTGCATATGCTGTTTCCTCTTCTTGAAATGCAGTTCCCTCTTCTCTTTGCCTACATAATACCTACTTTTCAAATCTCTGCTCAGTTATCCCTTCCTCAAGGAAACCTTGACTTCCCTGATGACGTCAAATTCCGCTGTAAGAGGCTGTTAGCTTCTTTGCAACAATGTCACAGTTACAAGTTTACATTTATTTATTTATTTTTATGTTTATTTTTTTAAAAAGATTTTATTTATTTGACAGAAAGAGACACAGCAAGAGAGGGAACACAAGCAGGGGGAGCGGCAGAGGGAGAAGCAGGCTTCCCAGGGAGCAGCGAGCCTGATGCGGGGCTCAATCCCAGGACCCTGGGATCATGACCTGAGCCGAAGGCAGACGCTTAATGACTGAGTCACCCAGCCACCCCTTATGTTTATTTATTTATTTGAGTGAGAGAGAGAGAGAGAGCAAGCATGAGTGGGGTGAGGGGCAGAGGGAGAAACAGACTCACCGCTGAGCAGGGACCCTGATACGGGGCTCAATCCTGGGACTCCAGGATAATGACCTGAGCTGAAGGCAGACGCCTAACCAACTGAGCCACCCAGGCACCCCAAGTTTACATTTTTTTTAAAGATTTTACTTATTGGGGCGCCTGGGTGGCTCAGTCATTAAGCGTCTGCCTTTGGCTCAGGTCATGATCCCAGGGTCCTGGGATCGAGCCCCACATCAGCCTCCCTGCTCCTCAGGAAGCCTGCTTTCTCCCTCTCCTACTGCCCCTGCTTATGTTCCTTCTCTCACTTGTCTCTCTCTGTCAAATAAATAAATAAATAAGATCTTAAAAAAAAATAAAGATTTTACTTATTTGACAGAGAGAGAGAGAACACAAGCAGGGGGAAGGGCAGAGGGAGAGGGAGAAGCAGGCTCCCCACCAAGCAGGGAGCAGGGAGCCCAATGTGGGGCTCGATCCCAGGACCCTGGGATCATGACCTGAGCCGAAGGCAGACGCTTAACCGACTGAGCCACCCAGGCACCCCTACAAGTTTACATTCTGCGTAATTTTTGGATTGATGCCCACTAGACTGTAAGGACATTATGGGCAGGGACCATCCCTTTCTCTCCCTTCATTTGGTTTTCTTAAATTTGTGCCCCTCATCTCTAACGTAGTACCTGGTGCACAGCAAGGGCTCTATAAATACTTGTTGGAGGGCAAAGTGCAGCTGTAACAGCCAATACCACGCCTTAACAGGGAATTTTTTTTTTTTCCCCAATCATCTTCCAATAGCATCTCTGTTCTGGATGTACCCAATAAGTCTTCCTCCTGCTTCTGATCCTCAGTAGCTTGATTCCCATCCACTGATAACAACTGCTACTCACGTTGTCATTCTGAGATGCTGTATATGTACACACAAGCAAAATATGTTACTACACATTCTCAGAGACAGAAGTGCTTCATTCTCTTGAACAACTGTTTCACTGTAGGAAAGTACCACAGTGTAGTTAACTTTCTTCAAAGACATTTAGGTGGTTTCCCATCTTTTGGTTCTACAAATAATGCTGCAGGGAATAACCTTGTGCATGACATTTGTGTGCATAAGCATAGTTACATTGCGAGTATCTCCTGAAACACCACCTTTTACTTGGGTCCCAGATAAGGAGATTATGCAGAGATGGCAGCAAGGATCTAGTTTGGATGCTCAGAAAGTACCTCTAAGGCTCAGACCTACACTGTTAGAATCTAGTACTTATGTAGTCCTAGCATGCAGAGAGAGTTTGAGTGTCCCTTGGAAATTGAACTGTACCAAGCTTGGAAGACACTGATGCATTAACTACAATGTTTTAGATTTTTTCCCCCTGCATCCTTTCCTTAGTTCTTTCTTCTTCCATAACGGACAGATTTGTAATAGCTTGCTTGCTGACACTAGACCATAAACTACTCTAGTGGCTGGCAATGAACAAGACAGATGAGGGCATTGTTCTTATGGAACTAGTTTTATCATTTTTACTTTTACCAGGTGTTTTTTGATGTGTAAGGATGAAATGAGATAATGGAAGTAAAGTGATTAGTCTGCAATTTAAAATGTTCATTTATATGTATGTACATATATAATACATACTTATGTATACAGACGCCGAATTGGAAGATTCATAATCATCTTAACATGACTACTTTTTATTTTCCTCCCCCCTTTCCTTCTACTTTCTCTTGAAGAGTTTACACCTTAAACTCCAAGCGTTTCTTTCAGCTCAAGGCCAGTGAGATGCGCCACCAGTAGGGGGCAAGAATCACCCAGGCGTGCCTATTACCTAAGCAACGGAGTCAAACAGCATTCAGAATGACTTTACAAAAGGGTTACCAAGAAGTTAATCTGTTTATTCTGTTAGGTCATTTGATAATAAGAAGAAGAAGAAAAAGGAGGAGGAAGTGGAGGAGGAGAAGTTAGGGAATCGAGAGATGGTAGCGACAGATCTCTGCAGCAGTCATTAATTAAGAGCAATAGTTTGTTCAGAAAAAAATTGGGGCTGACTCTGCTCACACCCCTTAGGGTATGATAATGGCAGTGGACCAGAAGAGGGGCTCCGAGTTATACTGCGGTTTCATACTGAATAAAGTGCTTTGAGCGAGCCTAACAAGCAATGGGAATACGTGAATATTTTTTTGCGTAATGAAGAGCTTCCCAAAGTAACAGAGACGCCACTAGGTAACTTCCTCGGCTGAAGCCACACACCAAAAAGGTTATCGAAATAGCTTCGGGCCCCTCCTAGCCGGACTTTGAAAGCAGGTGTAGGACGCATGCGCCCAGCCCACCGGCTGACCTCCTCGTGGCAAACGAGCGCGCAGACCTTCCTCCCGGCAGCCCGCGGGGCAGAAAGGGGGGGGGGGGGACGGAATTCTCGCGAGGTCTTTCGAGCGCCAGCGGAAGCAGTAGACACGTGACTCTTCTAGGAGGCCTTCGCCTTCCCCCCTCCCCCTTCTCGGAAACCCGGCCCCCTCACCCCTCGCCCACCCCGGAGCCGCGGTAATGGGCCGTTTGGGTTCCGGAATTCTCTTGGATCCAACCACTGGTACTGGGTCGGCTGGAGCCGGCGGAGTCCGTGCTTGGCAGCGAAGGCAGGGGGCGGTCAAGATGGGGGGGGGAAATCATCTTCCTTCACCTAGGAGGGAGGCGGGGCGGAGGGGGGCACTAGGGAGCGGAGTGGGGGGGAGGGAGGAAGTCACGTGGGGCGCGCGGTGCGCGCTGCGTGCGCGCGGCGCCTCATCCGTCGCCCCACCCCCTCCCCTCCGGCGGGGCGGGGGTTTGGGGGGAGGGGCGTCAAGATGGCGGCGGGGAGGTAGGCAGAGCCGGACGCCGCCGCTGCCGCCGCCACCGCCGCCTCCGCTCCAGTCGCCTCTAGTTCTTCAAGCTCTCGCCTCCCCAGAGAAGCTGTTCCGGCGTCGGTTCCCGCGGGGAAAGTAAGTCCTTCTCAGCCCTCTTCTGCTTCCACACTCCCCCTCCCGGACAGCCAGCCTCCCACTCCCACCCTCCTCAGGGGGCCGTGTGGGGCCGGGCTGGGGGCGGGGGCAGCCACCTCACCCCGGCTTGGGGCCTCCCCCGCCCCTCGACGCCCCCTCAGTTGCGCGCCCCGGGGCTCTTGGGGGCAAGGTCCCGGCGGCGGCCCCGCCGCTCTCGCTTCCTCCGCCCGTCAGCGCCGGGCCCTGCGGTCGCTGCGCGTGGGGGCTCTCAGGCCCCGGGGGCCCCCGCTGTCCCGGGCCAGAGTCACCCAGTTTGGGCGGGGAGGCAGGATCTGCGGACGCCGGCTCCGGCTCCACTGGGGTCGCCCTCCTTGCTTTCCCTGCTGCGCTCAGGAACTGCGAGGTCCCGGACCCGCAGGAAAGTGAGCTCCGCAATCCTTCAAGAGTCCTCATGCCGAGGGTTGCTCCCGGTTTGGGGCGAGTGCGGGACGAGATAGGGGCGCCGTAAGTCTGAACCCCACACCAGCAGTTCTCTCATTACCTTGCTCTCAGGGCGTCGCGGCGGTGCACGGGACACGTGGGGGCCACCTTCAAGCCTCACCGGGTGATGAGGTTAATTTTGTTGCGAGCTCGCTCGCCTTCTAGACCCGAAGCATCTGTAGGGAAAGGCGGTTGGGGATTTGCTTACTTTAAGGGTGTTTGGTGTAACGAGCATTTAAGTTCCCCAAACCGGCGTATGCGGGTGGTTTCCCAGAAGTGGTTTGGGGTCCGTTTAACCGCTGAGGAGATTTGGATGTTCCTGAACCCTTGTGATTGTTTCTTTCCTGACCCTGGCATCCAGCTCCTCCCCTTTCCACCTCGGCTTTGTGCTGCTGTTTGGTTAATGTTTGCGGACCACTAACTTGATCCTCGCACAGCGAAGCCCTTTTTATGTTCTGGTTCCGTTTACTGTAGGAAGCTTTTGTTTTGGGGAGTTGCTGGTTGAGAAACGTGGGGGAAAGAACCGGCAAGAAAATGAGAGTCAAATAAAGCAACGTTTTTATCCATTGAATTGCGCAGCCAATTGTAACCGCACCCGGAAGTTTGTACTAAACACGTGTTGCTGAGGGGAAGGTTAAAAACTGGGTCCCCTTTGACCTTTGAAAGTTGATTATTAGCAGTTTATGTTGAGTTAAATGATTTATTTTCTCCCGACAACCACGTTTAGAGGCGGAGTAGGGCTTCTACCGAGTCGGCCGGGGGGGGGGGGGTCCAGAAAGCTGTCAAACCCCGAGTTGCCGTAGAGGAAATAAACTTAACGCTTGTGGATAAAAACCAGCTAACAGTGTGAAAAGATTCCATGTTTTCCGGTATATTTACTGCAGTCAGAAGTGATTTTTCTTTAAGCTGGTGGGAAAACCATTATCATTGCCCAAAAGATAGTTTGTATAGAACTTCTAGGATAAAATGCAGAATTTGCTATTGTGGCCTTGCGTGGGACAGTAATTTTGCAAGCAAGAGAACATTTTATTTTCATGTTTAAAATTGTTTCCAAAATTTATCTTACCAGAAAGAACATCTTTATTTTTTTCCTTTGGCTTCTGCAATTTTGTCTCCCCATCTAACTTAATTTCACACAATTGTCTGTAGAATTTTAAGTAGATTTTACTTTAGCTGCCGGGTAAGTATTAAAAAGGAAGGCTTAGTTGGTGGCTTACAGTGGTGGCTTACGTTCATTCATTCATTGGATGTTAAGTGTCAGGCAGTTTTACTTAAGGGCTTTGCTGAAATTATGTACTGCTTAATATAATGCAATATAAACGTATAAAGTATAAAGATTCCTTTAAGTGATTCATCGTAAAGATTAAAGCTACAGATACATTTCAGTGTTTCTTAAATTTTTAAATTGAGCTTTGACTTGAGACTTGCCTCCTGTGAAGGTGGTGAACAGTCAGATCTGAGGTCTGGTCTTACCAAGTAACCTGACTTCATGAGTCTCTTAGTTCCCATGCTTTGCTTGCCTAAAGTTGATGTAAAGATACTTTCTGGAGGCGCCTGGGTGGCTCAGTCCATTAAGCGTCTGCCTTTGGCTCAGGTCATGATCCCAGGGTCCTGGGATCAAGCCCCACTTCAGGCTCCCTGCTCAGCGGGGAGTCTGCTTCTCCTTCTCCTTGCTCTTGTGCTATCGCTTGCTCTCTCTCCCTCTCAAATAAAAAATCTTTAGGGGCACCTGGGTGGCTCAGTCAGTTAAGCATCTGCCTTCGGCTCAGGTCATGGTCCCAGGGTCCTGGGATCGAGTCCCACGTCGGGCTCCCTGCTCAGTGGGGAGCCTGCTTCTCCCTCTCCCTCTGCCTGCCACTTTCCCTGCTTGTGTGCTCGTGCACTCTCTCTCTCTGCCAAATAAATAAAATCTTTAAAAAAATAAATAATTAAAAATCTTTTAAAAGCATACTTTCTGATGAGAGGAATTGTTTTCACATTATATAGCTAATTAATAAAATGGTGCAATCTTAAAGTTTTTACAAATGTCTTTGTTTATGCTGACAGATATACTTTAATATGGTTGAACTTGGTAAATATTAAGGATAATCTTGGAATACCACTGAAATTTTCTATAGATGGAAAGGATAGGCTCTTGAAGAGCAGGAACTCCGGTTTTATGAATAAAATACAGTACAAAACCCATCAAATTCACTTGCTTATTTAATTCTTGGGAGGCAGTATATAGCACAGAACAATGATTTTAAAACCCTTTTACTGCATCCCATGGTTAAGATGTGTTTCACATTGTGACCTACTACATATCCACACATAGAACTGAAAAACTCATGTCATGAAATGATGTTTATTCTCTCTACATGCTGTGTTAGTTTTTTGTTCTGTATTGAAATATTTAAAAATTCTGGTCATGATACACTGAATTTGACTTGACAGCTCACTGTGGTGTGACCACCAGTTTGAAAAATGTGGTACAGGTTTAAGAATACAGAATTTTGGAGGGATATGGGGTCAGAGCTCCTGGGTATCTAATTCTGCTCCACACTTGTTTCGTTACCTTGTTACAATTCATTTCTCTAAGCCTCAGTTTTTCATCTATGACAAAGGGATAACATGTAGTATTTACTCATGGGTTATCTTGAGGGTTAAAAGAGAAAAAATCCAATCCTATAGTAAATCTCAAAACGACTAGGGATCTGGATGATGGTGGTAACCAAGAAAGTTGTTTCACACACACACACCCCATTTCTTTCATGTGCTTTTTTGGTAAAGCATGTTTGAAACTTTATTATCTGCATGTTACTTTGTGAATCCATTCTTCCTATAAAAAGTTTCTCAGTGAGAGTGGGGAGAGGCACACTTTACTGAGCAAGTGTTCCCTTGAAAAATAGCTGTTAAAAACTACAGATTTTTCCCTTGTAGGTAATGAAAATCCTTGTTAATGAACTTCATATTATCTTCTTTTTCTCCTGATGTTCTTAAAGAACCAGCACTCAGTAGACACTAAATAAATACCTTGTTCATGAACTGGATCAGCTAAATTTTGAGAGGATCATTATCCTTCCAGATTCTTAAACTAAATGTCAGTCATCTCCTCTGGGCTGTGTAAAAGCAAAGCTGAAGCTGAGTTAAAAGACATAGTGCTATTAAATAAAGAGAAAAAGTCCTGTTTATTATTAGGCAAAGATACTTGCTAAGTGATATCTTTGCACATATAAAGAGGTCTACCAGTTTTCTCTAGACATACCAATTGATTAACTGCACAAATTGAATATGTGACACAGGCAAAAAGGAACTAGTGTATTTTAAAGAATTCATTTGGAAGTTAATTATTGAGTGGATTGCCAACAGAGTTGGTATTCTGGGAAATAGTGTTGTATCAGTGATGTAGGAGAAAACCTATTTTTTGACATGATACTAATATCAAAATAGTAGTTAATAGCCAGTAGCATAACATTTATTCAACAGCAATCCTATAAGATAGGTTCTATTATTATTCCCATTTGAAGATGAGGAAACTGAGTCAAATAGTTATTACTTGACCATATTCTATTACTGGTGCATGAGGTAGCCAGTGTTTGAACCCAGATATTCTGTTTGATTTCATAGTCTACCCCAGCCTCTGTGGTGTGCTTTCACTGCTGCAGATAGATCCCTTGTATCTGCCCAGAGCTATAAAGATCTGCTTTAGGTCTCAACAAGAGGAACCTTGTCCTGGTTGATAGGTTTCAGTGTTGGTATTCTCAGTGGGAACTGTATCCTTTCATTCTTCTGATTGGCTATTGTTTCTCAGGATTCTCTTCCTGCCAAGGATGGCTTAGTTTCTCTCTACTACCTTGTCCTTGTTTCTTATTTATCTTACTAGACGCTTTCATAGGTGTACTATTTTGAAATAGGTGGTATTTTCCTAAGTATGATAGAAATGGAACTTTTTTGTTGTCCATTTTTTTAGATAGAATCACTCTGGGGTTGGTAACTTTTGGGTTTGTTGGATTGCTACATGTTAAATGTCACCTAAGGTCTATGAAATCCTTTGTAGACACTGTAACAGTTCTCTTACATTTAACAGTATTTGCATTTATATTCTATTTAGTAGGTTCAAAGTGAAAATGTTTTCCTTCTCAAGAATAAATCTTACTTATAAGGTGAGGAGAAGATTGAATAATATAACCTTTTAAGGGCTCTCTGCCTGAAGACTGAAATTCTGTGAGTCTGTAATAGTTTCAGAATAGGAGAATGATTAAATATTAAGGGTTTTTTTTTTTTTTAAATATTAAGGGTTTTGCCTAATGGAGTTAGAGAAAATTAGAGATATTCCTCTGTATTCCCTGCTCCCTTTCTCACTGCAGAAAAGTTCAAGTAGAGAATTTGTACCCAATTGGCTAAGAAAGCATCCCTAGATTTTGTTTGTGTATATTATGTATATAAACCTAAGATATTTTTCATTAATTGCTTGGAAAAGGGCACCTGGCTGGTTCAGTTGATTACACATCTGCCTTTGGCTCAGGTCATGATCTCAGGGTCCTGGGATCAGGTCCTGCATCGGGCTCCCTGCTCAGCGGAGAGTCTGCTTATCCCTCTCCCTCTACCCCTCACTCATGCGCTTGCGTGTGCTCTCTCTCTCTCTCTCTGAAATAAATAAAATATTTTTAAAAAATAGCTTATAAAAGACATTGTTATTATTAAGTCACTACTCAGAGGTCTCAAATTGTGATTCCTGTGAATGAGTTTTCAGTAGGTCAGTGATAGTGTTATAAACTGGGGGCGCCTGGGTGGCTCAGTCGTTAAGCGTCTGCCTTCGGCTCAGGTCATGGTCCCAGGGTCCTGGGATCGAGCCCCGCATCGGGCTCCCTGCTCGGTGGGAAGCCTGCTTCTCCCTCTCCCACTCCCCCTGCTTGTGTTCCGGCTCTTGCTATTTCTCTCTCTCTCAAATAAATAAATAAAATCTTTAAAAAAGAAAAAGATAGTGTTATAAACTGTACTGTTAATTTCTTCTAAAAATACCAAGTTTCCCCCAAAATTTTTCCCATGATATTTTTATACTTTCAATGCTCATTGTTCAGAAAATATATTCAAAAACCTCTCATGAATTTAGTAATGCTTCTCTGATTTTTGTTTGCTTTCATCAATGATGTTTCTGTACTTTTTTAGTATAATTAGACGGCTTGGTGTGCATCTAATGGATTAATGGATCCTTTGGCTTCCAAGTGTTCTTTGGTCTGTTGTTTAGGAGTCATTGGTTTAAAACAATGTATTTTTGTTTCAAATGTAAATAAATCATTATTTTCAGTATTTACTTAAAAAAGATGACATTTTGATAGTCTCTGGAGTTCTATTAATCTAGGTCAGGATTAGCCATAGCAAGCAGGCCACAACCACCCCCTTTTCTCACAGATCATTGGTCTTAATGTAGGTTGAAATGTTTTGTTGTTGCTGTTTTAGGATTTATTTTATTTTATTTTTTTTGAGAGAGTGAGAGTGCGCACACATGTTGGCGGGGAGGGGCAGAGGGAGAGAGAATCTCAAGCAGACTCCCCAGTGAGCAGGGAGCCCGGCACAGGGCTCAATCTCACGACCCTGGGATCATGACCTGAGCCGAAATCAAGAATTGGACACTTAACTGACTGAGCCACCCAGGTGCCCAGGTTAAAATGTTTTTAAAGCATTGGTTTAGCTGTCTTGGTACATGTTTGTACTATGTACTAGGATAACGTGTAAAGTATGGTCAGGTGTGTCTATATTAGAAAAATGATCAACTTTATTTTAAATCAATATTGGGACATTTCTCCTGTTTGTCCCCTGTTCAGTCCCTTCATACTGTTTCCATCTTGCTATCCAATAATCTATCTCCGTTCCGATTTTAATCTCAGACTGGCATTTATTCCAAAGTTAAGTATTGAAACTTAGGTTTGCAACATTGACTTCTGGATCTATTCTTTGGAAAGAGAATGCGTGGGGTTTGGGAATTTGGACAATCTAGGTCTGGGTAGGTATAGGTACTTTAAGGTTTCTGAGCCTCTGTTTCATCTCTAAAAAATTATAATGTCTATCTTTTTCGGGGTTGTTGTGGTCTCATAGTGTACACAAAGAGCCTAACACTGTGTCAGGCTTGTAAAAGATACTTAGTCACTGTCAGTTTCCTTACCTTCCTCTTTCCTGCTCAAAACGTATTTTTCCATAGACTTTTCCTTTTTCTGAAAAATTCTGGGGAAATCTATTTCTTCTTCCTTGGGGCTATCTGTTTAAGACCCCCCTTTAGGGGCGCCTGGGTGGCTCAGTCGTTAAGCGTCTGCCTTCGGCTCAGGTCATGATCCCAGGGTCCTGGGATCGAGCCCCACATCTGACTCCCTGCTCGGCGGGAAGCCTGCTTCTCCCTCTCCCACTCCCCTTGCTTGTGTTCCCTCTCTCGCTGTGTCTCTCTGTCAAATAAATAAATAAAATCTTTAAAAAAAAAAAAAAAAAGACCCCCCTTTAAACAGTAGGTCTGCCCTGAGTTTCATTTCTGGATATCTGTGGTTTCTACCTTAAACTCATTCATGTTTCTGCTAGAACTTCTTTCTAAATGATGTATAGGCTTATGTAACAAAGACCTACCTAGTAGAGGATTTCTCTGTTAAATATCATACTTTCATTTGAAATACTAGTTCTTATATGTTGGAAGTCATGGTCAAAGAGACTAATGCCTTTCTTTTTGTAGGACAGAATGAAAACAGTGACACTTAATTCTTCCACACAGCCTGAGAACAAATGAACTAGCTAAAGATTAGTGTATTATTTATGTAACATGAAATTAGTTTTTTGGGAAAAACAAGTACAGTCACTTTTCATGTTTATGTATATAAATTGGTTATTTCAGATAAGTTAATGACAAACGTTAAAAATCAAGAAAGTTCTGTTAAGCTTTTTTTCCCCTTACAAAATGGATAAAAATCCATTTTGGTGGTAAATTACTTTGACATATTGTATCAAGAAAACCCAAATCTAAAATGTATTTGCGGGGCGCCTGGGTGGCTCATTCAGTTGAGCGTCTAACTCTTGGGTTTCAGCTCAGGTCATGATCTCGGGGTTGTGGGATTGAGCCCCACTTCAGGCTTCACACTCAGCACAGTCTGCTTGAGATTCTCTCCTTCTGCCCGCCCCCATAAATAAATAAACAAAATCTTTAAATAAAATATTTGCTTGTTCCTAAATAGGTATTTTCTCTCGCTAAACTCTATATAACTCATTTTGGGGTCTCCAGGCTCAGTGTTTATTTTTTCACTTTCTCTTGGCTTAAATCTAATCATCCATCAACTCATGCTTTTTGTCTTTCTTATTCTCTTCCATTTTAGCTTTTATATAAACTTAGTGTTATGGATTGTCCTTCCTGATGAAATTCATCCCCCCTTTTTTCTACACCCTGCTATTATAGCACATCATCTCTTTCTTTGTTGTTTTTTTAGGGTTTTATTTATTAGAGAACGTGCAGGAGCAGGGGAAGAGGGTGGGGCAGAGGGAGAAGCAGGCCTCCCGCCGAGCAGGGAACCTGATGCTGGGCTCTATCCCAGAACCCTGGGATCATGACCTGAGCCAAAGGCAGACCCTTAACTGACTGAGCCACCCAAGCGCCCCACATCATCTCTCTCTCGGTATGCTGTAGCAGTTACCTAAAATGTCTCCCTCCTTCTAGTCTTATTCTACCCATTCTCAGTTTGCTTCCATACTTCTCGGAATAATCTAAGTCACAAATCTGACTATGTCATGCAGTTCTCTATCTAAAACTCTTTTCTGACCCCCACTACCCATGGGATTAACTGAACACTCTAGCATGGTATACAAGGTCGTGGGTGATACCTTCCTCATCTCTTGTCGTCACCTGCGTGAGGCTTGGATTTCTGTTCTGAACTTCCATACCAATGATGAATTACTCTAACCAATGTTCTTAAAGAGCGCCAGTGTCTTTCATATCTCCGTAAGTGTGAATGCGCTGTTCAGAAGATCCTTATCCACCTGGTGATTTCTTCCTTGAGACTCAGTTCCACGGTCATCTTTGTAACCTCTCTCCCCGGGCAAAGTTGAGCATTCCTTCTCTGTTCCCACAGCATTTTGTACACATACACTCTTGCTGTGATTTACATATTTCTCTGTCCTTTTCATCTTACTGTGAATTTCTTGGAATCAGAGACTATTTCTCTTTCATCCTTCTTGCCTGATATGTAGCAGATTCTTCATAAATATCAAATGGATGGATTTGGTAGAAGATGTTGGTTTGTATTTAGAAGGGAGTTAATTGGCATTTTAAGTTTTTTATGTTAATATTAAATATTTTGTTCTAAAGATGGTGGAGCCAGGGCAAGATTTACTGCTTGCTGCTTTGAGTGAGAGTGGAATTAGTCCGAATGACCTCTTTGATATTGATGGGGGAGATGCGGGGCTTGCAACTCCAACACCTACTCCTTCAGTTCAGCAGGTAAGAGTTTCCCGAAGCCTCTGTAAAAAGTAGATTGTTTCTTAATTTTAATTTCTACTTATAGAGACAGGCATTATTGAGACATAATTTTAAATAAGCACATGTGTGTTATTTTTATATTAGTCTTCACTCATGAGATGGAAAATATTTGCAGTGAGAAGACATTTCCCGCTTTGATATATATATAAAAGTAAGAGATGAATTGCTTAGAGCTCTTGTGGGAGGTTGGTTAATCTCTTTACTAGTTGTCTTTGTACTTTATAGGGACCCTCTTCTGAGGTTTCACTATGTACATTCTCTGAAAGTAAAAATAAGATTCTGTTGTCAGTATAGTTTTGTGAAGATGTACTTCCAAAGATTATTAGTTCCTACCTGGTATCAGAGATTTTACAATGTGTTTGAGTCTAAAACTTGACTTTTTTTTTTTTGTTTTAATAATCTTTTATTCTTGAAACAGAATTCACTGCCATCATTTTTTATTTTTCTCTGATGTTGTTTTCTCTCTAGTCCATGCCACTTAGTGCATTAGAACTAGGTTTGGAGACTGAAGCAGCAGTTCCTGTGAAACCAGAGCCAGAGACGGTACCTACTCCAGCGCTACTAAATGTTAGGGTAAGAATGATTTACATTTGGCATGACTGCTAAAATGGCTTTGAATTATAGTAAGAAAATAACCTGTAATATGAAGTCATTTTATCTTACCAGTTCTGTTTTTTGCTACTTTCCGATATGCTACTCTCAGCTCCTATTTGATAAAACATTTCTTTCATTCTTCTTGTAGTTATGTTGATCAAAAGATAATTAGGACAAAACAGAGTGTTTTGAATTTACTTATTGTAAATGATACAAAATTCATGAAGTAAAGATGAGTTACACATTATTCCACTACACATTTCATTTTTCCTTGTTGATTTCAGCTTTTGTCCATTGGTATATGTGATTTTTATGTAATGGTAATTGTGCTTTAAATATAGAGTTCCTCTGATTTTACCTTAAACGTAGCAATTATTAACTTAAGCCTAGCATATGAAATTATTAGAAACTGGTTAAAAATTTGATAACTTATGATAAATTATTGTCAAGAGTTTTATTTAAAAGTGATAAGTGGTGGGATGCCTAGCTGGCTCAGTTGGTGGAGCATGTGACTCCTGATCTCGGGTTTGTGAGTTTGAGCCCCACGTTGAGTGTTGAGATTATTTAAATTATTTAAATAAATTATATATATATATATATACATATATATATAAAAGCTGCCTGCTTTACTTATTTATTTAAAGTTGACTCCATGCCCAGTGTGGGGCTCAAACTCACGACCCCTAGATTAAGAAGTTGCATGCTCTATGATTGAGCCAGCCAGGCACCCCAAAGCTGCCTGTTTTAAAAAATAAAAAAGTGATGAGTGGTAATCTCTTAAGATTCTTGTTATAGGAGTCATGGAAAAATAACAAATAGTTTGAGGAGGGAAGGAAGTAGAAATAGACTGAAATTTAAAAATATCTTGATTGTACTTCAGTCCATTGTAGTCACCGACACATTGTCATCCTCCCAATCTTTGACCTTTTTGTACTGCATTTTTGTCCAACTCCTAATGTCCCCCTCTACCCCCAACTATAGAAAATAAAATGCTATGTAGCTTTGTCTTAGGCTCAAAGGTAGTACCCATATTATCACCAGTATGTGATATTGGTGGATTGACTGGATCATTCATGCAGCATAGGTATTTAAAACTCTGCTTGGTGGTTTTATCTTTTAAATTCTAAACATTGGTATAGTTTGTATGATAGCAAACAAAGCATTGGACAAGAATTGTAGAATGCTAGCAATGGAAAATGGATCCCAGAGAGCCCGGGCCTCTGGGGGTGAAGTGATCTGCCTAAAGTTATCGACCTAGTTGGGGCAGTGCTGGGATTAGAAATTCTTTCTGTTCCTAGTCCTTGTATTATATAGTATTATCACACATCACAGCTTAGTTAGGATAGTTCCATTTTATGTTTGCTGCCCCCTACAATTGTAGAAAATGTCACACTCTTACTGTACCTTTTTTCCCCTCAAAGTCATGTGTTTTAACTTGGTAGTTTATAGTTAGGCATATTCAATTAAAAATAACAGTGCCAGTGTTTAGGTAAGAATTAAAGTCAGTTTTAGATGTTTAAATGGCCTCCCATGTTGGTGAATCTAAGCCACATTAGAGAGTTCAGTACTTCTCAGTGGTCTGATGTATAACGGTTTTCTTTTATAGCAGCAGCCTCCATCTACTACAACATTTGTGCTGAATCAAATAAATCAGCTTCCAACCCTGGGATCTACAATTGTAATGACTAAAACACCGCCTGTAACAACAAATAGGCAGACCATCACTTTAACAAAGTTTATCCAGACTACTGCAAACACACGCCCTTCAGTCTCAGCACCAGCAGTACGAAATGCCATGACCTCTGCACCCTCAAAAGACCAGGTTCAGCTGAAGGATCTGCTGAAAAATAATAGTCTGAATGAACTCATGAAACTGAAGCCACCAGCTAATATTGCTCAGCCAGTTGCAACAGCAGCTAGTAAGTCTGTCTGTTTTCAGTAGTGTCAGCTGGCTCCTGTTGGTAAGATGTGTCAGTGTGTTTTTAAGGGTTTCCTTGGGTCTTAAACGAACTGGGTGTGAAGGACATATTTTATGACTTTGCACAATTACAGTATTTATACAATTCAAAGGAAGGAGAAATTTAGAAGCCCTAGTAGCATTTACCTTGAAATGAAGTGTGGAATTACCAGGTGGCTACATTAGTTAACACCATGAGATGTCAGTTTTATATATTGGGAATAACTGGTTAACATTTTCTCAGTCCTTTAAATCAGTACTTCTCAAACTTGAAAAGTGCCTCTGAATCACCTGGAGATCTTGTTCAAAAACAGAATCAGATTTGGTAGGTCTGGGGTAGGGCCCAAGATCCTGCATTTCTAACAAGCTTTTCAGAGGTGCTATTGCTGGTGGTCCGTGGACCATGCGTGAGGTAACTAGCTTTAAACTGATACTTTACGCTTTAACTCTGACTTTTACAGTTTTATTATTTTGCCTGTCATTGTCTTTATTGCTTGTGAGTAGTTGTGTATTTAGTAAATTCTCTTTTAAAATACATTTTTGGGGTGCCTTGGTTGAGCATCTGACTCTTGATTTTGGCTTAGGTCATGATCTCAGGGTCCTGGGATTGAGCCTGGCATCTGCCTCAGTGCAGTCGGCTTGTCCCTCTCCCTCCCTCTTTGCCCCTCCCCCTGCTCGCACGCACACTCTCTCAAATAAATAAAAATTTTTTTTAAACAAAGTAAGATACATACATTTTTATTGTAAAATAATTCATTTTTTGAAAAAAGGTTTTATCTATCTGTTAGAGAGCATTTGGGGGGGGGGGACTTGCTCCCAGGACCCCGAGATCACGACCTAAGCCAAAGTCAGACACTTAACCAACTGAGCCATCCAGGCGCCCCATACTATATATATATATTTTAAAGAATGAGCACCCATATAATCCTTTTTTAAAAAACAGCTTTATTGAGATACATTGTATATACCATGAAATTCATCCTTTTAAAGTACACAGTTGAGTGGATTTTAGTATATTCACAAGAGTTGTTCAACCATCACCACGAGCTAATCCTTTAAGGATAGGGTTTATTTATTTAATTTTTTAAGATTTTATTTATGTATTTGACAGAGAAAGAGAGAGCGAGAGAGGGAACACAAGCAGGGGGAGCGGGAGAGGGAGAGGCAGGCTTCCTGCCAAGCAGGGAGCCTAATGTAGGGCTCGATCCCAGGACCCTGGGACCATGACCTGAGCCGAAGGCAGATGCTTAACGACTGAGCCACCCAGGCACCCCTAAGGATAGGGTTTATTTATTTATTTACTTATTTTTAAGGATAGGGTTTAAAGGGGAAAAGTTCAACAGTGGTTTGATTACATTTTTTAAAGAGTTTATTTATGGATAATGAATATAGATTTTATTGTTAGTTTTTCTTTAGAATGTTACTGTTCATTTATTCAACAAATATTTATTGAGTGCCTATTATGTGCCAAGCACTGTTCTGGGATTTTGAGGGTGTGGCTGGGAAGAAAACTGTTGAGATTTCTGCTGTCATGGAGCTTGCATTCTAGTGGAGAGAGACAATAAACAAAATAAAGAAGTTATATAGTGTGTCTGAAAGGAATAAGCCCTGTGGAGAGAAACAAAATGAGGTGTGGGGCAGAAAGAGGTTATAGTTTTAAGTGCAGTGTTCAGAGGAAGCTTCATGTTTAGTAAGGTAATTTTTAAGGATAAAATAGAATCATTAGGGGCGCCTGGGTGGCTCAGTCGTTACAGGTCATGATCCCAGGGTCCTGGGATCAAGCCCCGCATTGGGCTCCCTACTCCGCAGGAGGCCTGCTTCTCCCTCTCCCACTCCCCCTGCTTGTGTTCCCTCTCTCGCTGTGTCTCTCTCTGTCAAATAAATAAAATCTTTAAAAAAAAAATAGAATTATTAGATGTATTTTAAAATCTTGACTACATCAAATTTTAGTAGTACAGTTTTAAAAACTGAAAAACGTGAACTCTTAAGAGGGATATTCTTCCTTTCCCTTCTACATTCAGCTGAAGTGTATTTGAGTACCTGTTATGTAACAGTCCCAGGGTGGCCAGTTGGAAATGATAACTGACCTCAGTTATATTCTGAGCTGACTACTATTTTACAGTTTTAGCGTAGGAATGGGTGCCTTTTTTTTTTTTTTTTTTGTAAATTTCTTTGGGCTTGGAGGTTCCTGAGGATTTATACTAGTGCATAAATAGCATTTTATTAGGGTTTGGAATGAGCTGATAAGTATTAAATAGTTCCTTTTCCAAAAGCTGCCTTATTTTTCTAATATTGGGAGAAAAGTTTTAATACCTGATATAGACTAGTATATAATTTTGTGGCAGAATGGACTGCTTGGAAATTGTGCTTGTGTTTGTGAAGTAGAGGGCTGGAACATTCTAAAACAATGGCCAAGAAGAGTTTGTAGGGTGATACAGAACTAATTTTGTCTTTAGTGACAGATGTAATTAAAAATATCAAATAATCTAATCTTTTGTTTGAGTCCATACCATTGTGTCCTTATGGCTATAGTTTACTCTCAAAGTCATTGTCCTGAACTAACTGCAACCTGCTAACTACGTGCCCATTAAGAAGTCATTTTAACTGTCTTAGGGCTCATTTTTACTCTGCTCCACCATGGAGAGCAGGCATGGCCCTGACCTAGCTGGGGTGTAGGGCAGCATCTGGAATGACTCCTGTGAGACATGGATGATCAGCAGTTAGTGGAAGCAGCTGTCATTAAAGCCTTTGAGTTTGAGGAGAAATCCTGCTGCTTTTATGTGAGTGGCTTCCTGAGTATTCCACTCCTCAAATCAGCACATGTTCTCATAATTTAAAGAAGACTGTGCTATTGTGAGGGAAGTTTAGAAAGTAAAACAAAACAGGATAGGTTTGGAGCTAATTGAGTAATGCTTAGTACAGTAACATCTCCCACATCCAGTGGAGTAATTTTGAAAAGACAAAAGATTACAAGTCAAGGCCATCCTTGTGTGGAAGCCTGAGAAACTATCAGACTAGGCCAGGGCTGAAAAAGAAACATGTAAGTGAATGCCAAAGATGAGCATACTTTTGTGTTGTAGCAGAGGGTCATCTTTTTACTGGAAGGGAAGAACATTAAAAGTATGAAACTGCAAAGAGCAAGGTTTTGCATGTTCCCTTACACTTATCTGTGGGTGTTGCCCCTTCCGGAGCCTTGAGCCCTTTGGCTCTCTGTTTGGGTTCTGAGCTCTCACGTAAGGTCCAGTTCTGTACTCTGCAAACTGTTCACTTGCTCTCCCACAGTTACATTAAACACATAAATTTGTTATCTCTGTTCCATTCTGTTTGTTTTGTTAACACTTCAGTTGTCATTTTGGATTCCCAAGTGACAGTCTCCCATATACTCCCTGTCTTTTGGTAGAATAGATAAGATGTTAATCAATTATTCTGGTGTGATTTTCACACTGATCTCAGAAATCCCAAGTACCTGAAGAGTGCTTCAGGGATGCGGGCTGATTACAGGGGCTCTAGGCTACTCAGTCAAGCAGTTCTACTTGGCCTGATACTTGGATTGAGGGATTCTCTTGCTGTATCTGAATAGAGTTTGTAAACCACTGGTATAGAAGAAGAAAAGATTCATTGTTTGGATCTTTATTCTAAGGGGAGGAGGAAAATAGAGTTCCCCCAATTTTTTTTCTTCCAAGAAATAATTATTTGCCTCGAAAATAAGTATCACCAACTCAGATGAGATTAATTCTGTCTTGGTAATAACACCATTCTGGTTTATTTGTTTTTGGTGAACCAAGTGAAGTGTCCCAAAGTAATGCTTGCTGTTGGTATGTGTATTAAAATAAACTATCAAACACTTCTGGTTAAGATGTCCTTTTCATAACTAGGTCTCAGGTTTCCTATACACACATTTCTGTTTAAGTTACTTGTTTTCTAAGGTTAAATCTTAGCTCCGTGATAACACATAGCTTTGAATGTTTTCATTCTTATGCTTGCTTTAAGTTAGTGACAAGTAGGTTGGTATTCTTTGGTTTGTGAATTCAGTAAACTTACTGACTCCTTAGATTTAACATTTTTTTTTAAACCTGAATGTAAAAAATTTTTTAGTAAAACTTTTACTGAAAATAAATTGAGATTTTGTTCTAAAATCTAATAACTCTTCCCCTCAGCTGATGTAAGCAATGGTACAGTAAAGAAAGAATCTTCTAATAAAGAAGTAGCAAGAATATGGATAAACGACATGAAAATGAGGAGTTTTTCTCCAACCATGGTGAGTTTCAAAAGCTGCATCTGTATTACGTGGTGTAGAAATATACTTGGCTAAAAGTGCTCTAAAACGACCCACAGAAAACTTATTTTTGGGTGAGGGGGGGCTACTCAACTACATGAACTAATGAATAAGCATTAAATATCTAACATAAACGGACATACTAAACAAGGTTATTATAGCTTGTATATTTGATAGGGTTTAGTATTACACGCAGTACTGACATCCTTTTATTGTGAATCTTACCTGATCAGAGACAAAGATAATGTGGAGTTAACTACAGTATTTGATAACTGTCCATTTGGGGATTGAACCTAAATATATAGCTAGTTATGAGCTGTCAGATCATACAATATTCTAGTTATAAGTAATTTTTTTTCTTTAAATTTTGGAAATGCCTTGGGTTAATTAACTCTACATTTATTTCATAACTGTGCTGTGTATAATACTGCATGTATGTGATGGGTTTGTACAAGAGGTAGACTACATGGCTCCCCCTTCCATAATCACACAATTTGACAAGCACATGGTTTAAGTAGTATAAAGTACAGCAGAAAGTACATTGAGATACTCACAATTAGGATTATGAAATTGGAGGAAGAGGAAATCTCCCTGGACTCAGATGGCCTGGGAAGACTTCATTTTGTGGAGCAAGTATAATGGAGATTAGGTATTGAGTTTGGAGAGACTGTAAGAGGGCATTTTAGGAAGGGAGCTAAAGCATTGATAGGCACAGAGGAGGTGGTGGCTATATGTTTAGATGGTGGTAAGCCAGGAGGAAGTTGGAAGTTGGAATGGTTGATTTTGGCACTGTGGAGGGTCCTGAGTTGAGTTCCAAAGACTTTGGGCACCTGGGTGGCTCAGTTGGTTAGGTGTCCGACTCTTGGTTTCTGCTTAGGTCATGATCTCGGGGTTGTGAGATCTGGGCTCTGTGCTCGGTGGTGAGTCTGCTTGAGATTCTTTCCCTCTGCTCCCCCACCCTTCCCGCTCGCATACGTACGTACGCTCTCTCTCAAATGAATAAATAGATCTTAAAAAAAAAAACAGTGACTTTGGACTTGGTGCAGCACCAGTGGGGGCCCCTGGAAGTGGAGGATCCTGTTAGTGATTCAGGGTGAGTCAGGTGGGGAAGACAGGCAGGTTGGAAGGTTGGTTAAGTACTCCAGAAGGGAGGTGTTAAGAGACTAAACTTGGGGGATTGTAAAGAGGATTGGAAAAGGGTTAGGGGAAAGTAAAAAAAGGATAATAGGAGATGACTGCATATAACAATACCAAAGGATTTTTAGGACTTGGGGATGGAATATGGAATTGGAAAGACAGCAATCTGCCTGAGGTTTTGAACAGGGACCAGGAGAATGAATGCTGGCAGGACCCAGTTTATTTAATGGTTGTGTGCCAGCAACTTAAGTGGAAGTTGATTTTTAGAAAGTAAGATTGCGGGGTGCCTGGGTGGCTCAGTCGGTTAAGCGTCTGCCTTCGGCTCAGGTCATGATCCCAGGGTCCTGGGATCGAGCCCTGCTTCAGGCTCCCCACTCAGTGGGAAGCCTGCTTCTCCCTCTCCCACTCCTCCTGCTTGTGTTCCCTCTCTTGCTGTGTCTCTCTCTATGAAATAAATAAAATCTTTAAAAAAAAAAAAAAAAAAAAAAAGACTGCATTTTCCTTTAAGAAATGTACATAGTGCTGAGATTCCCAGTCCAGCCCACTTTTGCCCATAATACGCCAAAAATTATATGTTGTCAGAGTTAAGAAACATTTAACAGGGGCATCTGGCTGGCTTAGTCGGTGGAGCATGTGACTCTTGATCTTGAAGTCTTAAGTTCGGGCCCCACGTTGGGAATAGACCTTACTTTAAAGAAAAAGAAAAAAAGAAAAACATCTAGCAGAGATTACAAACTGGTAGACTATGCACCAAAGCCAGTTGACAGATGTGTTATGTTTGGTCTCCACAATATTTTGAAAATTTTTTAATTTGTTGATACAACATAAAGGTCCTGATCTCCAGGTTATCCTGAAAAATAGGAGTACCTGACAACCCTGGGTCCACATTCCCCACCTAGTAAAATACTCCTGAAGTTGAGTAGTGAACACCTGTTTTGTGTGTTGGGCAGGCCTTCCTTCTCCAGGTACCACAATCTTTCCCCACTCCCCCTCATGATTGTATCTCCTTGCCCCTAAGCTTGGTGACCCTCAGTTGCCATTTTACTGGCTTATCAGTTTACCTGTCTGGTCCCTGTGGCCAGACAGTATCACCAACTTATCTTCCAATTATACTCTTGGTAATTTTTTTTTTTTTTAATTCAGATATGGGAAGATAAGCTAGAGAAGGAAGGCTGGTCATTTAGTATGCATTATTTGGTAGGTGGGGAAAGGGGTGAAGGTGGGGATGGGGCGGACTCAGAATTTAAGTGATTTGCTTACGGCCACACAAATAACAGTAGAATAGGGATTTACATCTGTTTCTTTGGCCATCCCCACTTTGTGTAGTTTCTGAAATTGAGTTTCATTTTGGCAAACAGAAATCTGAGAGCATTCAGGTCTGTTTTGGATTTTTTCCTGAGGATTCCATGGATTGATGTTGATTGGATGTTTATCTACATCTCCCACTTTTAGTGAGCTATCATACTCTAAAGAAAAAAAATCAAAAAGTCTGCCATTACCTTTTAAGGCTTTGTTGTCCTTGGCATTGCTTATAGGTCCTGACTGGTTTCTCTTTCTTTTTCTTCTTCTTTTCTACATACACTGGGTTTCACAGCTTTTTCTCTGTATTTTTCTTGAACAAGCACATTAATAAAGAGCTTTGCTGATGGTTTTACTTGTAGTGAGAGGAGGCTAGTTCAGGGTCTTTCTATTCCCCTATTCCTCCCTACCTTACCCCTTTAAGATTCTGTGAAGAAACAAAGGAAGATGTGACTGGTGACCATTCACTCAAGTTGCTTGAGACAGTCTGGCTTCATTCCTGTTTTCCTGGTGTAGTTACTAAGAACTTCCCATTGCATTTTTGGGTGTGCCAAGGTTTGGAGAGTAAGTGCTTGGCTATCTTACATATGATTGTTGTTGTTTGGAGACATAGATGTCTGAAGTAGATTATCTGTCCTTCAGAAGAACCTTTAAACCCAGAGTTTTTTGGGGTTTGGTTTCAGTGTCCGATGGAAAGAAGACAGCTGAATTGAAGGTGCACTGAAATGAGGGTGGGATGTGTAACTTCAACAGAGTTTCTGCCATTGAGGTTGTAGGATGAGCTGCTGGGGCTCATCCACCTTTTCTCCCCAAATCTTTTGGTCTTTCTGTTCCTGGAACTGAAATGAAGATTGAAGACTGAGGTTAAAAAGAGTTCTGGGAAGGTGGTAGGCAATATTGAAGGGGAAAGTAGTTTGAGATCATGGTGGTTAGAAGGATGGAGGTGGAGCCCTGTAGTGACCCAGTGGTGTGTTAGGGATGAGAGTTAGGTCATGGATTATCTGTACTCATTGGAGAAACACGGAAGATGCAAAGTGTGACCCAGATTTTAGAGAATATAGAAGTGGTATGTCATGTTTCCAAGATTGAAGACTGTTTAGTATTCCTACAGAAGAGTTTTTCTGTGTGTTACTTAGGCCTCCAGTCTCTGATTATGTTCCCTCTGTGTTACAGAAGGTCCCTGTTGTGAAAGAGGAAGATGAACCAGAGGAAGAAGATGAAGAAGAAATGGGTCATGCAGAAACCTATGCAGAGTATATGCCTATAAAATGTATGTCATTGGGATCTGTCAGAATAATGAAAGACTTCTGGGTTCTTCTTGAATTTAAGTAACTTTCCCATACACGTTATTATCTATTAGGATCTGTCAATATTGGGTACCTCAGAATTTGACAAGAGCTTTGTAATAGTTTTTGAACTATGATATGTTTTAAAATATCTACATGAAAATTTGACTGTGGGTTATTTTCCCTATGCAGACTTAGAACTGTTTTGGGTTGAAGTCCTTTAAAAGTAAAAAAGCTTGGGTTTTATTTTGTTTCAAGTTAATTTTGCTCATATTAGCAGTGATTATAAAATCATAGTAAATTGCAGAGATAGAAATCTAAGCTTTCTATACTTTATACAAAGCATAAAAACATGGGAATCTTAAAAATAAAATGTGCTATTTATTTCAGTGGTGTACATTAACACTTCTGCCCTTTTTTCCATAACAACCATGATTTATTTTTTTAGTGGCCACTATGTGAAATTGAAAATTAATAGTTTTTAGCTTTGATGTAAAAAGTTCACTTTTTCATTATATGAGGGTGATAAGATGAAACAAATACATAGCTAGAATCCTTTATTTACTCCGAGTTTCTATAAAAAGCCACTAATATTACTACTTAAACTCAAAATTTCTGTTTACCAACTATGTATCGACTTCAGGATCCCATAATTTCTGGTCATTTAAAATTAACTTTGGGGGTGCCTGGCTGGCTCAGTTGGTTGAGTATGCAACTCTTGATCTCAGGGTCATGCGTTCAAGCCCCACGTTGGACATGGAGCCTACTTAAAAATAATATATACAGGGCGCCTGGGTGGCTCAGTTGGTTAAGCGACTGCCTTTGGCTCAGGTCATGATCCTGGAGTCCCGGGATCGAGTCCCGCATCGGGCTCCCTGCTCAGCAGGGAGTCTGCTTCTCCCTCTGACCCTCCTCCCTCTCATGTTCTCTGTCTCTCATTCTCTCTGTCTCAAATAAATAAATAAAATCTTAAAAAAAAAAAAAATAATATATACATACGATAAACATTTAAAAGATGAATCTTAGGTTGTGGTATCTGAAATGGGTGGTTTCCCTCACTCCCATAATAGTTTTCATAAAAGAATTGAAAGTTTATCTATGGCCCTTTAAACTAAGGTCAGCAAACTAAATTTGGACCATTGCCTTTTTAAGTTTTACTGGAAAATAACCATGCCCGTGAGTTTATTTATTTATTGGCTATGGCTGCTTTTACATTGCTACAATGGCATTGTTTAGTAATAGACCAGATGCTCAGCAAAGCTGTAAATATTAATTAATTTATGCATTCAAATAGATTTTTTTTTTAAGATTCTAATTTATTTGTCAGAGAGCTAGAGAGCGCACAAGCAGGGCGAGCGGCAGGCAGAGGGAGAAGCAGGCTCCCCCCCTGAGCAAGGAGCCCGATGCGGGACTCAATTTCAGGACCCTGGGATCATGACCTGAGCCGAAGGCAGATGCTTAACCAACTGAGCCACCCAGGCGTCCCTCAGATAGATTTCCAAATTTAGGATTATGTTTTGTTGCTACTGGAGAACGTGGTGATATGAACTAAGTTGATATTTTTCTAGATTTTTTTTGATCAGCAGGTCTCTTATTTAAACCATAAGTATTTGATAAATAGGTCCTTTTACCAAATTTAAATAATAATTTACCACCTGTCAGTGCCTTTTTAATATCCTGGAGTGTATAGTTACTTATTTACTTTTATTTGCTCTGTGATAGCAAAAATATGGCAATATTATATAATAAAACTGGGAGCGTTATTACCTAGAAAACTAAAATGAAGTATTTTAAAATTTCATTTAGTAAAAATTGGCCTACGTCATCCAGATGCTGTAGTGGAAACTAGTTCTTTATCCAGTGTTACTCCTCCTGATGTTTGGTACAAAACATCCATTTCTGAAGAAACCATTGATAATGGCTGGTTATCAGCATTACAACTTGAGGCAATTACTTATGCAGCCCAGGTAAGCAATATTTTGTAACTACATACAATGTATTTATCTTTTAATCCTAGTGCATATAGTATAGTTGCTTTAACACAAAGGTAATTTTTCTTGAATGAAAAACTTGTGCTTGTGATTTTTACAAAAGTTTCATGTGTTAGAAAATTATTATTATTTTTTTTTTAGAGAGAGCGTGCGTGAGCCAGGGGGAGGAGCAGAGGGAGAGGGATAAGCAGACTCTGTGCTGAGCGTGGAGCCCAAGGCAGGGCCTGATCCCATGACCCCAAGATCATGACCTGAGCTGAAATCAAGAGTTGGACGCCCAACCTACTGAGCCACCCAGGTGCCCCTCGTGTGTTAAAAAATTAAAGGGGTAGCATGGATGCAGGGGGTTCATTTCTACTGGAAATGAAAAATGTTATAACCTCTTTGGAATTCACTGGGGATATGTATTAAAAATGTGGGGTGCCTGGGTGGCTCAGTTGGTTAAGTGTCAGACTCTTTGATCCACTCAGGTCATGATCTCAGGGTCGTGAGATCAATCCTTGCATCAGACTCCGTGCTGGGTGTGGGGCCTACTTAAGATTCTCTCTCTCCTATCCCCGCACCCAGCTCTCATGCATGTGCTTCCTCAGTGGTGTACTTTTTAATAATCTAAATAAATAAATACATACATACATAAATACATAAATAAATTTGTTGAAAATACATATAGCCTATTGTGCCTGGCTGGCTCAGTCAATAGAGCATGACTTTTGATCCTGGGGTCATGAGTTCTAGCCCCACATTGATCGTAGAGCTTACTTGAAATAAAAAATACGTATATCCTTTGACCTAACAATTCCATTATTGGGAGTTTGTCCGTTAGAACTATTAGATTAAGAATATATATATTAAGGAGATGGATGGATGGATGGATGGATGACTATTTGTTTTAGCTCTTTTAACCCTGCTTGCTGAATGCTAGAAAGAATCTAAACTCCCATACCCTAGTGGCTGTTTGAACTGTGGTATTATTGTATATGGGTGTTGTACTGGCTTTCAAAACCATGAATTAGTTATGCCAGTTTCTTGAGAGGACTTCTTTTGTACTCCAGTTCTGTAAAATAAGTAATGGCCGAACAGGTAACCATCCTCCATATTTATGTGTGATGAAAAGTTTGTATTTGTCTGTGCAGGCATTAAAAGAGATACAGAAGAATGCTCACCAGTTTAACTTCAGTAACATCAGTTACCTGGTGCATGTGAGTGTAGCCAGAAAGAGTACATAGTAAATATAAAGAAAGTATCCATATTGAGCCAAACTGTGTGCCATTTGTATACAGATAGATCACATTAATATATTCCTACAACAGTGTTGTAAAGACTGATCACCACAGTATCTAAAGGAGTAGATTGATTATCAGCTTTCTCTTTTTCAGCAACATGAAACATTCCTACCTAATGGAGATCGTGCTGGCTTCTTAATAGGTGATGGTGCTGGTGTGGGAAAAGGAAGGACGATAGCGGGAATTATCTATGAAAATTACTTGCTGAGTAGAAAAAGAGCATTATGGTAAGTGCCAAAGACTGTGGAAGCTTTATTTTGTGAATAGTTATTCCAGCATGTGAGATGGGTTTTAATGAGTAGGTGTATTTTTTTTTTAAGTGTCAAGCCCTGTTTTTATTTATCCTCAATACTGCTAGACTGATGGAATTTGCATTTAATTTGTGTTTTTTTTTTTCTTTTTTATGTGGCAGGTTCAGTGTTTCAAATGATTTAAAGTATGATGCTGAAAGAGATTTGAGGGATATTGGAGCAAAAAACATTTTGGTTCATTCATTAAACAAGGTATGAAAGTTTTCTCTTTGGTTAGTCATTCAGTAAATATTGACTCATCAGTGAGATGGGAATAATAGTTTCTACTTTGTAGAGTTGTTGTGAGGATTAAGTGAATTATTTTACAGAAAGCATTAGTGAGTGCTAGCCATTCTTATTGGTTTGTGGGTTACTATGCATCGAGTACTATGCCAGGTACGGTTGTATAGTGGCAAACAAAATAGGCCTTGTCTCTGTTGTTACGGAGTTCTCAGTTTTGGTGTTCTTTTTGTCTTTGTTTCTGAGGTAACCTTATATGGCTGAAACTCATAACCGAGTATAAGGATGCAGTTTGTAGTAAAGCTGTGTGGATAGGTAGTCACAGCACATAGGGAATTGTTGAGGCTTGGAGACTGATTTGGATATTTGTATATCCACTGGAGTTTTACATCTGTACCTTTGTTCATGTTAAAACAGTTCTGTCAAGTGGAAGAAAATGTATCTCAGTATCTAAAGCATAGTTTGATAGGAATCTTAATGTTCATTTGGCAAATCTTTACTGACCTCTTATGTACCAAGAGCTGGAGTAGTACAATAGGCAGACTCATTTCCTGCAGGTACCTCTCTCTTAGCCTTTTGAAAATAAGTAAATACAAATCTACTTTCTGTGTGAGCCCTAGGTTGGTTCAGTGTTGCCCTGCTCATCATTGGCTTTTTTGGGTGGGTATGACTGTGGTCTGGTAGGTAAAGTACTATGTCTTGAATGATTCCTCACAGCTCAAAACTAAAAACATGTAACTGGCATCTAGAAATATTTTTGATTTCTTTGTCCGTTTAATTGAAGAAGGGTATATTAACTATTAATCATAATTCTTTATATATGCCTTAGAACTTAATTATAGTGACTTGACATAGAGGAAGTGCACAATAAATATTTTTGTAGTGAATATTGTGACTTTTTTTCCTTGGGGGGGGGTTAGTTTATAATCTTTTTTTTGTTGATAGAAATTTTTTGAGGGGCACATGGGTGGCTCAATCAGTTGAGCATCTGCCTTCGGCTCAGGTCATGATCCCAGGATTCTGGGTTCAAGCCTGTCATCGAGCTCCCTGCTCAGTGGGGAATCTGCTTCTGCCTCTCCCTCTGCCCTTCCCCCTGCTCAAGCACGCACACGCTCTTTCTCAAATAAAATGAACAAAATCTTTTTAAAAAAAGTTTTTTGAGACTTTGATGAAAACTAGATCATTGTATCATGAAGTTGTGTGCATATATATAAACATAGGTGCGTGCATGTGTGTGTGTGTGGTATACATATGTAGAAGTTCTGTGTGTGGTCTTAGGGGCTCTTTTGACTTCCCTAAAAGCCCATGATGGACCCACCAATTTCCTGCTATAGAAGTTTGGGTGGGATAGATTTTTCAGAGAGAAAAGCGTGTATGTTAAATTCTTCTTTTTTCTTTTTTAGTTTAAATATGGAAAAATTTCTTCCAAACATAATGGGAGCGTGAAAAAGGGTGTTATTTTTGCTACCTATTCTTCCCTTATTGGTGAAAGTCAGTCTGGCGGTAAATATAAAACTAGATTAAAACAACTTCTGCATTGGTGCGGTGACGACTTCGATGGAGTGGTATCCTTTACAACAAATGTTTTTAATTTTTATTTCTTTATTTTGTTTTTATATTTTTTAATGACACAAAAGTGAGTGTAAGAATAAACATTTAAAACTACATCCTGAAATTAACTGAAATTGCTGGGATAAGAGCTTTAATGACTTCCCAGTGTCCAAGGGGGAGTCTGTTTTCTAGCTGTCATATAAGAGGCCAGTATTTAAGCTCCTGGTTTAGGAAAATGTTAATAGGTGTGGGAAGTGATGAGTACTGTATTCCACTTTTGGGGATTCATACTGCGTATTACATAGTAAAGCACCTGAGAAGACTAAGGGGAAAAAAACTTTGGACTTCGTGATTTCCAAACCTATTTGCTCATGGCAGACCTTTTACTGTCATGCATGAAGAATGTTTTTCAAATGGTGATTAAGTTAGTCACCAGTTGTACTTAGAGAATTTGCCAAAATTATCTGTGTGGTGGACATTTCTTGCCACAGTGGATTCATTCTTCCATTCTAATTAAGAATTAAATATCCAGTCAATATAAATACCAAAATCAGTGGTTGCCTCTCAGACTTGAGAGGGAGGGGGTGATGTCAAGGAGAGGCCCATAGAGGGCTTCATTTATGTTTGTAATCTTAAAAAGAAAACAGTTGGAGGCAAATATGGTAAAATGTTAAGGTTTGACAAAGCCAGATGATGGCCGTGTTGGTGTTATTTTAAAAAGTTAATGCTCAGGGGCTTATTATCAGCGGCATCTCTCCCCTCCTGATTGTCTTGAATTTAGCCCAGTCTACCACCCCAGAAATGTGGGATGTTTCCCAAGGCCTTGAAATAAATGTTAAATTTTCCTTAAAGATTAGAGATATTTGCTACTATGTTATGTTCCTTAATTCATTCTGTACAGATAGTGTTTGATGAATGTCATAAAGCAAAAAACTTATGTCCTGTTGGTTCTTCAAAGCCAACCAAGACAGGCTTAGCAGTTCTAGAGCTTCAGAACAAATTGCCAAAGGCCAGAGTTGTTTATGCTAGTGCCACTGGTGAGTTGTTATTTTATTTGAAAGGTATGTGTAGGTTATTTTTTCCGCTATAAAATTTTTTGTTTTGGGATTTTTCAGGTGCTTCTGAACCACGAAACATGGCCTATATGAACCGTCTTGGAATATGGGGTGAGGGAACTCCATTTAGAGAATTCAGTGATTTTATCCAAGCAGTAGAACGGAGGTAAAGCAATTTACAGTATACACTATTTGTTCTCGGTTGCAGTCTAAAAGAGGTGTTACCACTAAAACCTTTCCCACTTATATTAAAGCCCTACTATATTTAATGATAGTTACTGTGTGTTTTAATTTTATTCAGAGGTGTTGGTGCCATGGAAATAGTTGCTATGGATATGAAGCTTAGAGGAATGTACATTGCTCGACAGCTGAGCTTTACTGGAGTGACCTTCAAAATTGAGGAAGTTCTTCTTTCTCAGAGCTATGTGAAAATGTATAACAAAGCAGTCAAGCTGGTGAGAAGTTTTTTGTTAATTCCTAGTATTTTTAATGTCTCTCAGCCCACAAGAGTATATTTTGCTGTAACACAACAGATAAGGCACTAGATTCTTATTTTCCTAATTTTCTAAGCTTTCTCTTTGTTAAAGTAATTTATTTTTTCAAAGATTTTTTTATTTATTTGACCGTGAGAGAGGGAACACAAGCAGTGGGGGAGGGGCAGAGGGAGAGGGAGAAGCACGATGTGGGGCTTGATCCCAGGACTCTGGGATCATGACCTGAGCCGAAGGCAAACTGGCTTAATGACTGAGCCACCCAGGCTCCCCAAAGTAATTTATTTTAAAAAACCATTTGTGGGGCGCCTGGGTGGCTCAGTCGTTAAGCGTCTGCCTTCGGCTCAGGTCATGATCCCAGGGTTCTGGGATCGAACCCCACATCGAGCTCCCTGCTCAGTGGGAAGCCTTCTTCTCCCTCTCCCACTCCTCCTGCTTGTGTTCCCTCTGTCGCTGTGTCTCTCTCTGTAAAATAAATAAATAAAATCCTTTAAAAAAAAAAAGCCATTTGTAATGGGGTGCGTGGCTGGCTGAGTCAGGAGGGCATGCGACTCTTGATCCTTGGAGTTGTGATTTCGAGCCCCGTGTTGGGTGTAAAAATCACTTAAACTTTTTTTAAAAAGCCATTTATTTAAGTTGCATAATTTTAAAAATTACAATGTACTATTTAAAATTAGTACAATGTAACTATTCCCTGAAATGACTCTAGTAGCTAGTAAGAATTTAGAGGCAACTCTGTATGAGTGTCCTGAAAAACATTTGTTTAGAGATTCCCAAGTTACTGAATATGGTTCGTTAAATTAATGTTAAGTAGTTAAATTAATGTTAAGTAGTCTTGTACCTACCATTATTTTGCTTGAATCAGTCATTTTTAAGTAATTCACACTCATAGATGAAATGTCTAAAATGTTGATTATGCATCTTCAGTGGGTCATTGCCAGAGAGAGATTTCAGCAAGCCGCAGATCTGATTGATGCTGAGCAACGCATGAAGAAATCCATGTGGGGTCAGTTCTGGTCTGCGCATCAGAGATTTTTCAAATACTTGTGCATAGCATCCAAAGTTAAAAGGGTTGTGCAACTAGCTCGAGAAGAAATCAAGAATGGAAAAGTAAGTTGGACACATTGAGAGATTTATTCTTTGGTTATATTTCCTAGTCTTTTGGGTGTTCAGGCTTTCTACTTGTAAAGCCTGTTCTTTCTGAAAGAGAGTTAAAGTATTAACATAGTAAGACTTTAAAATCTATGGGGTTTTTTGGTTTTTTTGTTTTGTTTTGTTTTTAAGATTTTTATTTATTTATTTATTTGACAGAGAGAGATACAGTGAGAGAGGGAACACAAGCAGGGGGAGTGGGAGAGGGAGAAGCAGGCCCCCTGCTGAGCAGGGAGCCCAATGTGGGGCTTGACCCCAGGACCCTGGGACCATGACCTGAGCTGAAGGCAGACGCTTAACAACTGAGCCACTCAGGCGCCCTTAAAATCTGTTTTTTTTAAAAGAAAATAAAAGCAGTGCCTATTTATGTAGAACTTAGGTAGCTCAAAAAATACATAAAGAAGTAAATTGCTGTAATTTGGCCATCCATAGATGCAGCTAGTGCTGATGTGTGGGTATAGATTGCCATACGGTTTTTTTCTTTTTAGCAATGTGTGTATATATATATATATACACACACACACACACACACACATATCTATTTAAAGTACAGAGAACTGAGGCAGGGACTTCAATTGATGTCCACTGCTGTAATCCTATTTCCTAGCTAGGTTTTTTACACATAACATGCCTCAGATATATGTAGAATAAATAAATGAGCACACATGTGCAATAATGAGTCATTCTTGGGGTGCCTGGGTGGCTCTGTCATTGTCTGCCTTCGGCTCAGGTCATGATCACGGGGCCCTGGGATCGAACCCCACATCGAGCTCCCTGCTCAGTGGGAAGCCTTCTTCTCCCTCTCCCACTCCCCCTGCTTGTGTTCCCTCTCTCGCTGTGTCTCTCTCTGTCAAATAAATAAAATCTTTAAAAAAAAAAATGGGTCATTCTTGTTTGAAATCTTTTTTTTTTTAAGCTAAATATTTAAAATAGGTCCTAAGAAACCACATGCATAGTTTTATTTATAATTTTATTTTTCTCTCCAGTGTGTTGTAATTGGTCTGCAATCAACAGGAGAAGCTAGAACGTTAGAAGCCTTGGAAGAGGGTGGAGGAGAATTAAATGATTTTGTTTCAACGGCCAAGTAATGTTTTTGGTTTTGAGTTTTTATTTAGATTAGTTTAAGTGTTGGTATTTCCTGGAGGCAAAAGTTTTGATTCATTTCTGATCTTAGTTTTTGCATTCTGTTCATGTTCATCACAATATACCCATTGGAAAACAGTAACATAGAAGTACTCGATTGTTAAGCATTTTGACCATATTGTGCCCAGTATTTGGACTAATGGAAAGGTGTGATTTTTGTCTTGTAGATCTTGGAAATCTGTGAGAGCTTGGATTAGTTTCAGTTTCAGTTTGAGCCTTGTGTGTTTGAAATTACCATTATCCAGAGGAGCAATACGTAGAGTTTGCCCCTAAGTTTAGTTATCTGTAGTATAAAAATTGTAGACAATCATGAGAATTTTAAAAAGAAGATATAGGCATTGTTTTCAGTTTATTTGCCTACCCTGCCAATTTTAACTCTAATAGTAAAATTAGCAAAATAATCTTTGCCCCACTATACTATCTCTTGTGTCCAGAGATATATTCACGTGGCTCCTTTTAAGATGGATATAATTCAGAACTGCTTCTAAAGCAAAACATGCATCTACTAATCTGTCTTTTTCTATACTTGTGTGCCTATTACTGCATTGTTTAAAATGATAGGAACTAGTCACATGCGCCTATCAGTGGCTAGTCCAACATTGAGATATGCTGTGAATATAAAATACAAGACTTAAAGTAATGTTTTACATCTCACGGATTGCATATTGAAGTGATACACTGATATATGATACTAGTCTATATCCTGAAATACATCATTAAAAAAACGTTCAGGGCACCTGGGTGGCTCAGTCGGTGAAGCGTTTGCCTTCAGCTCAGGGTGTGATCCCAGGGTCCTGAGATCAAAGCCCTGTGTCGGGCTCTCTGTCAAATAAATAAAATCTTTTTTTTTTTTTAAGATTTATTTATTTGACAGAGAGAGACACAGTGAGAGAGGGAACACAAGCAGGAGGAGTAGGAGAGGGAGAAGCAGGCTTCCTGCTGAGCAGGGAACCTGATGTGGGGCTCGATCCCAGGGTCCTGGGATCATGACCTGAGCCGAAGGCAGACGCTTAACGACTGAGCCACCCAGGCGCCCCAAATAAAATGTTTAAAAAAAAAAAAAAAAAAAAGTTTTGGGCGCCTGGGTGGCTCAGTTGATTAAGCGACTACCTTCAGCTCAGGTCATGATCCTGGAGTCCCTGGATCGAGTCCCGCATCGGGCTCCCTGCTCGGCAGGGAGTCTGCTTCTCCCTCTGACCCTCTCGCCTCTCATATGCTTTCTCTCATTCTCTCTCTCTCTCAAATAAATAAATAAAATCTTTAAAAAAAAAAAAAAGTTTCTCCAGTTTTCTTTCACTTTTTAATGTAATTACTAGAAAATGTAAACATCACATATTTGGCTGGGCTTGAACTATATTTCAATTCAACAGCCTTTGCCTAGAATATTAAATTTATTTCAGCTGGATTATCAGTATTTTGTAGTATTAAACGGTATATTTATTTTAGGAAATATGTTTTAAAGAATATATTTTTAAATTTTATTTATTGAGAGAGAGAGAGCGTGCGAGCACACACAGGGAGAGGGGCAGAGGGAGAGAACCTCAAGCAGACTCCCTGCTGAGCATGGAGCCTGGCAGGGGGCTCGATCCCACAACCCATGAGATCATGACTTGAGCCGAAACCAGGAGTTAGATGCTCAACCGACTGCACTACCCAGGCACCACATAAGAATATATTTAGTAAGACTTTATATATAATTGTTTTGCAGACTGAACCACTAATTGTCACCTTTTCTCTTGTATAAATAGAGGAGTGTTGCAGTCACTTATTGAAAAACACTTCCCTGCTCCAGACCGGAAAAAACTTTATAGTTTGCTAGGAATTGATTTGACAGCTCCAAGTAACAATAGTTCACCAAGAGATAGTCCTTGTAAAGAAAATAAAGTAAAGAAGCGGAAAGGTGGGTTCTTTTTCTTTAAATGATGTTGAAAATAGTAAAAATTTGAGCGTTTTGAAGCAGCTGCATTTTGGGATTGAGCTTCTTGCCTTTTAAATTGGCATGTGGTTGCATATTCTCACTGTTGCTTACGTAGTTTTAATGCACAAGGGACAGGTTGGTGCTAGGCACTATGTTAAGCACTGGCCTTCTATTACCTCATTTAACCCATAAGGGGTCCATATGAAAATAGGTCTTATTTTTTGTTTTCTAGACAGAGGACACACAGGCACAGAAAGATTAAAAGCTTAAGGAATCTCCCCAGGTTTACACAACTAGTGGGCAATATATGGAAAGCAAAATCTGGGCCTTGCCGTTGCCAAAGCTGCATATGCATATATACGTACGGTGTTTTTAGTCTTCTTTAAAGAGGCATTCGTTATTATTTAGTTCTTAGGGATACACCTAGTGCTTATTAGATGTTTTATCATAGCCAACTTGGATTTGTGTTTAGATGCTCAGTAAGCTGTTCAGCTTTCAGAAGTTAACTTCACAGGCTTTCTTCAAGATGGCGATAACTTCTATGGGAACAACTGTCTGTGATGCTAGGTGTGTTCTAAACACACGGCTGACACTTTAACCTTATTTCATCTGTTTTAAGAAGGACAGTTTTTTACATTTTTAATATGCTTGAAAGTGGTGGATTGGTTATTATAATTGACAATATTTTTTTATTGTGGCAAAAAAGTAATGCTATGTTTTAGAATCAGTGACATCTTAAAATGGTTACATCGTCATGTTTCTCTTTCCTAAATTATGTTCTTTTTACCATTTGTCTCGTTAATAGGTAAACTTTCAATGGTTTGTTCCAGATGTCTTTGTCTTCTTGTTTTCCTTTTTTTTTTCCTCTTTTTTTTAGAGAGGGGGAGGGAGCATGTACCCATGAGTGGTAGGGAGGGGCAGAGGCAGAGGGAGAGAGAGAATCTTAAGCTGGCTCCATACCCAGCGTGGAGCCCAACTCAGGGCTCGATATCACCACCCTGAGGTCATGACCTGAGCCAAAACCAAGAGTTGAACACTTTACCGACTGAGCCACTCAGGCACCTTCCAGATGTCTTCCCTGAATACTCAATAAAATAATTCAAATCAGCACCTTGTTTGACTTTTTACAAATACAGTTTTATAGATTTGTATAAATATTCCATATATTATTTTTTAAAGTATTTTATTTTTTAAATATTCTATAAACCTGTAATTATTAGGTCTCTGCTCTCAACCTGTTCACAACTGAACTGTGAAAATGCTGGAGATTGTGTGTCTTGAATTCATTTTAAAATGTGCACTTAAACGCAGTCTTGAATTTGTATTTAAGTGTCTAATTTCTTCTTAATAATTGAACATAACCTGATTTCTTATGGAAATCTAAAAGGTTAACACTTGTGAAATTTACACACTTAAAATGTTTTTCCTGTGTATTTCTCACTTAAAGAACTCTTGAACTAAATGTAGTTTTCTAGATCTTTAGAAGAGTGTGTTTGGACTGACTGTCTTGTTTTGGGTTTGAGGGTAGGTGAAGAAATAACTCGAGAAGCCAAAAAAGCACGAAAAGTAGGTGGCCTTACTGGTAGCAGTTCCGATGACAGTGGAAGTGAATCTGACGCGTCTGATCATGAAGAAAGTGACTATGAGAGCTCTAAAAACATGAGTTCCGGAGATGACGATGATTTCAACCCATTCAGAGATGAGTCTAGTGAGGATGATGAAGATGGTAAGTTTGTCACTATATTAAATGTTAATGAAAGGATAGTTATTTCTGTGTGTTTGAAATGGGATATTGTATTAAAACCTGTTTTTTCGGGGCACCTGGGTGGCTCAAGTCAGTTAAGCGTCTGCCTTTGGCTCAGGTCATGATCTCAGGGTCCTGGGATCAAGCCCCACATCGGGCTCCCTGCTCCATGGACGGGGCCTGCTTCTCCCTCCCCCTCCACTTGCCACTCCTCCTGCTTGTGCTCTCTCTTTTTGTGTCAAATAAATAAAATCTTTAAAAATAAATAAAACCTCTTTTTCCCCCAGTGCAGTACAAATCATTGCACAGAATCTAATCTTTGCTTAGTGGAGAACTCCTCCCCGAGCTTGTCTGTCTTTTTGTAGTTTAGCTCATTTGTGTGAGATAGTGGCCTCAGTTTTGTGCAGTGATTTATTATTATTATTATTATTATTATTAGATTTTTATTTATCCAGAGAGAGAGAGAGAGAGAGAAGAGTAGGGGGAGGAGCAGAGGGAGAGAGACAAGCAGACTCTGCGCTGGGTGTGGAGCCCGACATGGGGCTCGATTTCACCGCCCTGATACCATGACCTGAGCCGAAACCAAGAGTCGGACACTCAGCCGACTCAGTCACCCAGCCACCCAGTCACTTGTGCAGTGATTTTTAACCTCATACTATGGAATTGTACCTTATAGTGTATTGGATATACTGGACCACCGAAGTTGGTGATGATTTATAAGTTACCGGTTAATACAAAAAATTCAAGCGTTGTTTCCTTTGAAGATTGTGCTTCTTTTACAAATGATTTGACACATATCTTTCCTTAACTTTCAGATCCCTGGTTAATCAGAAAAGATCACAAAAAAAGCAAAGATAAAAAAAAAAAGAAAAGTATAGATCCAGATTCTATTCAAAGTGCCTTATTAGCATCAGGTCTTGGATCAAAACGACCTAGTTTTTCATCTACACCAGTAATTTTGCCTGCTCCTAACAGTGCACCAGGTATCTATGGGGAAGCTTGCTTTGTCTGTTGAAATGTACTTTTAAAATGTACTTAAACTTTGTACTGATTTTTAACAAATGTACTTTATCTAGCTAACAGTAACACCAACAGTAACAGTAGCCTTATAACAAGTCAGGATGCTGTGGAAAGGGCCCAGCAGATGAAGAAAGACCTACTTGATAAACTAGAGAAATTAGCTGAAGACCTCCCTCCTAATACCTTGGATGAACTTATTGATGAACTTGGTGGCCCTGAGAATGTTGCTGAGGTAAATATGACTTGATCAGGGCTGTGTCTTGGTCCCTTTTTTTGGTTAGAATGAGTGATATTTTGGATATCATCACGTAATTGTCTTAATTTTCTCTTAGATTTTAGAACCTTCGTTCTCTGTCATCCTAGAGTCAGTGTATTCTTGTCCTTAGTATCTGTGTGTTTACTCAACACACTGATCTGTTATTGTACATGTCACACAGCCTCTGTGATCATTGCCACACACCTGCTTTCTCTGCTGGAATTGGAACTTGTCAAAAACCAGAGACTGTGTTGCATTGTTCTCTCCCTGACACGGCAAGCTGCACCGTGCGTGTCGGTTTCACCATCCCCTTCTGTCCCACCAAGTTTCTCTAATGCAGGGGTCCTATGCTTCTTGCATCTTAATCAGGTACCTTAACTGTAAGTGACTGTTTGGCTTTGCAGATGACTGGTCGCAAAGGGAGGGTTGTAAGCAATGATGATGGAAGCATATCTTATGAGTCAAGATCTGAACTTGATGTCCCTGTGGAAATACTAAATATCACGGAAAAACAAAGATTTATGGATGGAGATAAGGTATGTTTTTCTGGAATGCTTTTCTTTCTCTCTCTTTTTTTTTTAAGATTTTAATTATTTGAGAGAGAAAAAGTGAACACGAGGTGGGGGGAGGGTCAGAGGGAGAAGCAGACTCTCCACTGAGCAGGGATCCCCATGTGGGACTTGATCCTGGGACTCCAGGATCATGATCTGAGGCAAAGGCAGTTGCTCAACCGACTGAGCCACCCAGGCGCCCTGTGGAATGCTTTTCAATGAAAATACAATATCCGTATATTTAAATGAATATTTAGTAATAATTGCTTATAATCACTGAACATTTTACACATTTTCATTTTTTCACAAATTGAATGTAATAAAGTATTGTGCACAGAATTAGATGTGGCTCTTAATAACTTTGGAGGCTTTTTAAATTTTTAATCAGAGTATTAAAATATTGTGTTCTCTTAGGACATCTTAGTAGATTCATATCTAATGCTACTCTCCAGTGTCAGTCTAATTTTGACTCTAGAAGTATATTTAAGCATACCCAGATTACTAGTGTCCTTTGGTTTTGCTGTTTCTCTTACTGCTATGACATGTCACATCAGGATGATCGTTCTGAATGATGTGTAGATTGGCTTGCATACCTCACCACTGTAGAGACCTTGGTTGCTGCCAGAGGCTTTTTGTATACTGTTCAGTAAATGTCAGTCAATTTTGATATTCTCAGGCTAGTTCTTCCCCATCTACTTGGAATTGCCATAAGCGTTTGCTGATGAGATTTCTAAAAAATAGGAGTACCACTTAAACTTAATTCCTTAGTTTAAATGGTAAAATAAAATCTCTACTTAACCACATATTTCTTTATATTTCAGTGAGTTTTTCTGCAACTAAAAAAAGGATAGTTACCACTATCAAAGTTTCTTTATTCTTTTTTAAGATTTTTATTGGGGCGCCTGGGTGGCTCAGTCATTAAGTGTCTGCCTTCAGCTCAGATCATGATCCCAGGGTCCTGGGATCAAGCCCGCATTGGACTCCCTGCTTAGCGGGAAGCATGCTTCTCCCTCTCACACTCCCCCTGCTTGTGTTCCCTCTCTCTCTGTCAAATAAATAAATAAAATATTTAAAAAAAAACAAATATTTTTTTGTATTTGAGAGACCGAGCATGAGCAGGGGGCAGGGGCAGAGGGAGAAGGACAGACTCCCCACAGGCTTGGTGCTCAATCCCAGGACCCTGAGATCATGACCCGAGCCGTAGTCAGACCCTTAACCAACTGAGCACCCAGGAGCCCCCAAAGTTGTCTTTTATAAATACATTTAGTAGCTTGTGTGACATATTTTTTTTTAAGATTTATTTATTTACTTTAGAGAATGAGAGTGTGTGCGTGAGAACTGGGGAGGAGGGAGAGGGAGAGAGAATCTCCAGCAGACTTCCCACTGAGCATGGAGCCCAACACTGGGCTTGCTCTCATGACCCAGAGATCATGACCTGAGTCAATATCAAGAGTTTGGATGCTTAACTGACTGAGCCACCCAGGTGCCCCTCATGTTACATATTTTAAAGACTAAGTAGACGTATTATCAGTTGTATTACATACTTTGTTTCATGAATTTATGCCCGGGTGCATTACAGTTGTATTAGTTGGAATTAGTTTTAGCTGTTAAGTGACAGGAAATTAAAAATCGTATTGACTTAAAGGAGGTAGAAGATAATTTCTTCCATGTACAAGTTTGCATAGGTAAACCAGTGCTCTTATGGCTCTTTGAAGATAATGCTACTTCTGTCTTATTCCTTTAACATGTGAGACTCCATTTTCAAGTTACCTATTTCAGATTCAGTCATTATACCTCTATATTCCATGCAGCAGAGAAGAGGAAAGAAGAGAAGGACATGTCCTTGACTTTTAAGGACATTTCTTAAATGTTCATACCATCTACACCCTACTGGAGTATGCCCACAATTAGCTGCAGGGGAAAGTGAGAAATGTAGTCTTGATTCTTAGCAGCCATGTACCTGGCCTAAATTGGGGAAGGGGGGGGGGCTATAATTTAGGAAGAAGGGGAGAATAGGTATTGGGCCACTAGTACTCTAAGAACTTTATTTAGGGTACTTGCCTACTTGTCTTTGTGCAGAGGTGATCATTTTCCCCCTTATATTTGATACAGAATATTGCTATTATCTCAGAAGCTGCCAGCTCGGGTATTTCATTACAAGCAGATCGGAGAGCTAAAAATCAAAGGCGAAGAGTTCATATGACTTTGGAATTACCCTGGAGTGCTGATAGAGCAATTCAGCAATTTGGTAAGTTCCTACATTGAATTTCACTTAATAGATAGCTAGGAATCACTGGGGAAATGTGTACACATCAAAACCTATGGAGTAGATTTTGGAGCTGTTTGTGTATTACATATAAAACTATAGAATACATGAATACATTTCTTACCTGTTTTAAGAAATGTAAAAGATCTTTGTTGGATTTCTTGGGGTTTCTGGCATTATATCTCAGAACAGGGTTCCTCGGGAGTATCTTTGTTATCGATCTTCAGGATGCATGTGGTCTTGGTCAGAGCACCTGCCACCTCATGTCCTCGGTGGCTTTACTGAGGACATACATTGCTCTTCCCTTGCCTTATATGTTCATGTCCCTGTGACCTGATAATTTAAAAGAATAATTTTGGGGCTCCTGGGCAGCTCAGTCAGTTTAGCATCCGACTCTTGATTTTGGCTCAGGTCATGATCTCTGGGTCACGGGATTGAGCCCTGTGTCGGCCTCTGTGCTCAGCAGGGAGTCTAGTTGAGATTCTTTTCCTCTGCTTGTCTTCCCCTTCCCCAGACCGTGTGTGCATTCTCTCTCTCTCTAAAATAAAATTTAAAAAAAAAAAAATTTTTTTTTTTTTTGAAGAATCCAGAGCAGCTGTGCTTCAGCACCATTGTGGTTAACCCAAGTGGGGCAGAAGTAATAATACGTTTATCATTGAACAGTTCTGTGGCAGTTCCTGTTCTTTTGTAAGGAGGAGAATTGTTCTGAATATGGATGTTGTTCAAGTCCGTTTTTTTTATTTTGTACCTTTGGGGGAGTTACAGTAATTGTTCTTTATTTTTTTAAGATTTTACCTATCTATTTGGGGTGCCTGGGTGGCTCAGTTGGTTAAGCAACTGCCTTCGGCTCAGGTCATGATCCTGGAGTCCCTGGATCGAGTCCGGCATCGGGCTCCCTGCTCGGCAGGGAGTCTGCTTCTCCCTCTGACCCTCTTCCCTCTCGTGCTCTCTGTCTCTCATTCTCTCTCTCTCAAATAAATAAATAAAATCTTAAAAAAAAAAAAAAGATTTTACGTATTTATTTGACACAGAGAGAGCATGAGTGGGGAGGAGGGGGGATAGGGAGGGGCAGGCCTCCCCACTGAGCAGGGAGCCTGATGCAGGACTCGATCCTAGGACCCTGGGATCATGACCTGAGCCAAAGGCAGCCGGGTAACCGACTGAGCCACCCAGGCGTCCAGTAATTGTTATATTCTTTAATTTTTCCTCTTAATGGGTTTCTGAATACCATCTTAGTGTTAAGATGCTAGGAATAGATCTCAGAATACTCTGTATCTGGTAAACACAGTATTTTTAATGTCTTTACAGGACGAACTCATAGATCAAACCAAGTTACTGCTCCCGAGTATGTGTTTCTGATTTCTGAATTGGCAGGGGAACAAAGATTTGCTTCTATTGTTGCTAAAAGACTTGAGAGCTTGGTAAGTTCTTGGGTTGTGTAGTTGTGTGTAAAAGATGGTGAATACAACCTGTCTTCTTTGCTTTGACTGGAAATTTTATGTCTTGATAGGGAGCGCTTACACATGGTGACAGAAGAGCAACAGAATCTAGAGATCTGAGCAGGTTCAATTTTGATAATAAGGTACGTTCAGTTTTCAGTATCTGGTATTTTTTGGTAAATGTGTGGTGTCTGTGGTGAACAAAAAGAGAAAGTGGTTACTGTTTAAAACTTAAAACTGCCTCTTCTTAAGGTTTCACTGTAAAATGATAACGTCCTATAAGATTTTCACATATCTGATCTTTGGTGGTCAACTCTGCAGTATAATCCTATTTTCATTCCTGTTAGAAAATAGGAATATAATAAATACTTGTGAATGAATCAAGTGTGAATTTCCAGAAATGAAATTATTTACTGGACATCTGTTGTGTGCATAGGTGTGAACTAGGCACTAGGCTGTATAGTATATAATATATATATAAAAAGATAATTGAGTCCTGCTATTTTTGAATCTTTGTTACCATAATAGTGTTTATAGTGTTCAGTTGGTCATGTGATTGAAATGTATCCAAATGCTGACTAGTTAAATTTTTTTGTTTTTTTTTATTGCAGTATGGAAGAAATGCTTTAGAAATTGTCATGAAATCCATTGTCAACCTAGATTCTCCTATGGTATCACCACCTCCAGACTACCCTGGAGAATTCTTTAAAGGTAACTTTTAAAAATAATCACAGAAGAGAAAAATGAGTACAAAGTAGGCACTAAAACCTTTTTTTTTTTTTAAATTAACATATAATGTATTACTTGTTTCAGGGGTACAGGTCTGTGATTCATCAGTCTTACACAATTCACAGCGCTCTCACCATAGCACATACCCTCCCCAATGTCCATCAGCCAGCTACCCATCCCTCCCACCCCCCACCACTCCAGCAACCCTCAGTTTGTTTCCTGAGATTGGGTCTCTTATGGTTTGTCTCCCTCTCTGGTTTCATCTTGTTTCATTTTTCCCTCCCTTCCCCTGTGATCCTCTTGTCTTGTTTCTCAAATTCCACCTATCAGTGAGATCATGTGATAATTGTCTTTCTCTGATTGACTTATTTCGCTTAGCATACCCTCTAGTTCACCCAGATCATTGCAAATAGCAAGATTTCATTTTTTGATGGCTGCATAATATTTCATTGTATATATATGTACCACATCTTATTTATCCATTCATCTGTTGATGGACATCTAGGCCTTTTCCATAGTTTGGCTATTGTGGACATTGCTGCTATAAACATTGGGGTGCATGTGCCCTTTCGGATCACTACATTTGTATCTTTGGGGTAAATACCCAGTAGTGCAATTGCTGGGTCGTAGGGTAGCTCTATTTTCAACACTTTGAGGAACCTCTATACTTTTTCCAGAGTGGCTGCACTAGCTTGCATTCCCACCAACAGTGTAGGAGGGTTCCCCTTTCTCCGCATCCCTGCCAACATCTGTCGTTTCCGGACTTGTTAATTTTAGCCATTCTGACTGGTGTGAGGTGGTATCTCATTGAGGTTTTGTTTTGTATTTCCCTGATGCTGAGTGATGTTGAGCACTTCTTCATGTGTCTGTTGGCCATTTGGATGTTGTCTTTGCAGAAATGTCTGTTCATGTCTTCTGCCCATTTCTTGATTAGATTATTTGTTCTTTGGGTGTTTGATAAGTTCTTTATAGATTCTGGATAAAATGTCTTCTGACATGTGCTTTTGTTTTTCATTTTCTTTGGACATAAACTATGAAAATTGAGAAATTAAAGTTTAATAGACACCTAAGTTGGCCTCTTATAATCAGTAGATTATTAAATTTCATTCATGTGAAGTATTTTGTGCTCTTGACAGTTTATTGCATGTTAATACTAGATTAGTAGAAGAAAATGGTTTTGTTAATTTAAAATCACTATGCCAGTTCTTAAAATTTAATTTTAAAGTACCGACATAAGTAGTCTGTGGAGGTTGGCATAGGGTGTAGATAAAACAAAATTGGCTGTGTATTCATAGTTAAAACTGTGTGACGGATACGTGTATATGGTTCATAGAATGTTCTCTTTGCATTTGTATGTGTTTGGAAATTTCCATATTAAAGTCCAGCATATGCTATAGAAACTCTTTGACCTATCTCTCAAATTGGTAGAATATATTTTGCCCATAAATGTAAGTAGTCTAGATGGTTTTGAGTTTTGATCATTTATTTTATAATTCAGGAAGCTGTGAAAATATTTTGGAAAATACGTAGATGTAAGATACTTGAAATATTATCATTGTAGAGTTAGGACTTTCACTAGAAAGTCCTTTCCAATTGGAAACCAGTATTTAGTATTGGTACAAGCCACATTGACATACTGATGGCATTAACAAAGCAAAAAAACCAATAAAGACTTTTTTTTTTCTTTTTCTTCCCTTTCCTTTCCTCTCTGCTTTTCTTTTGTTGTTGTTGTTTTTGTTGTTTTTAAAATGACTCCGTTTACTTGTAATTTTAAAATTACATGTTACTGGGCGCCTGGGTGGCTCAGATGGTTAAGCGTCTGCCTTCGGCTCAGGTCATGATCCCAGGGTCCTGGGATTGAGTCCCGCATCGGGCTCTCTGCTCCTTGGGAGCCTGCTTCTCCCTCTGCCTTTCTCTCTCTCTCTCTCTGTCTCTCATGAATAAATAAATAAAATCTTTAAAAAAGTAAATAAAGGGCGCCTGGGTGGCTCGGTTGGGCGACTGCCTTCGGCTCAGGTCATGATCCTGGAGTCCCGGGATCGAGTCCCGCATCGGGCTCCCTGCTCTGCAGGGAGTCTGCTTCTCCCTCTGACCCTCCCCCCTTTCATGCTCTCTCTCTCAGTCTCTCTCTCTCAAATAAAAAAAAAATAAAAAATAAAAAAAAATTTAAAAAAGTAAATAAAATAAAATTACATGTTACTTGAAGCACCTGACTGGCTCAGTTGGCAGAGCATGTGACTCTTGATCTCAGAGGTGTGAGTTCAAGCCCCATGTTGGGTTTTGTAGAGATTACTTAGAAATAAAATCTTTAAGAAAAATAAATTATGAGTTACTTACTATAAGTAATGAAAAAAAAGGTAATAAAGAGTCTGTGTTCTCCCCTTAATCCCCACCTTCCATTCTCACCTGCTGAGGTCACAATGTTGACAATCTGAACCAGGGGCAGCCTGCCACATCTTTTCTCCATGTTTGTTTAAACACAGCTTTTCTTTTAAATGTTGCTAATATTACTTTAATATTACTTACAGTGTACTTTTCTCATTGCATACCTCCTAGACAGAGACCTCTTACAACCCAGTACCTATAGCACTAACATTTTTTTTTAACAGTTGCATAATATTCTGCAGCTGGCTTATACAGTAGTTTCTTTTTTTAATCATTCCCTTATTGGTATTCAGGTGGTTTTCAATTTTTTGCACCATCACAAACAGTGTTGAAATTATACGGCTATCCTATATAGATTTCCCCCCATAAGATTGGTTTCCAAAAGGAGAATTTTTGGTTACACAGTTGTCACCTGCAGAATCTAAACAGTTTTGTGCATGTAGCAGAGTATTAGCTGATTTATTAAATTTGTAAATAGGATATGATAATGCTTCCTTTTCTGTTGCCCTTTTCTCTTAGCGCCCTTGTTCTGTAAGTCTGGGTTGGCACGTATTAAAGAGCCCCATAAACTGCCTTCTCAGTAACAATTCAAAACGTGTTAACTGTTACACATGTTGCTTATCTTTTGCAGCACCTTGTCTATACTGATAATGTGTGGGAGGGAAACAAGATTAATAGCTTATTTACACAGTTATTTAATCAGCTAGTCTATATGTTCAAAATTGTTTATATTCTGTAGGTGACAACTGTATAGAGATAATACAGTATGAAGTTTGAGTACTGTAGGATTTCAGAGTGCCTAAAACACCTTTGAGGACTGTGTGTTCCATTTAATTCAGCTAATAGAAACTGAAAAATACCTTATGCTGTGTTTTAATGCTAGAACTTGTGTTCTAGTTTGGGGTTCCTGGGTGACTCAGTCGGTTAAGCATCTGAAAAAAGAACTTGATCTAGTTTGATTAGTCGGATAATAGCTCATTGAATTATTTGGGTTATAAGGTTTTTTAATTTTCTGACAGATGTTCGACAAGGACTGATAGGAGTTGGCCTGATAAATGTAGAAGATCGTTCAGGAATTCTTACTCTAGATAAAGGTAAGAGTATGAGTTTTGTATATAGACCTAAGACATAACCATTGCTGTATCATTACAGACCATTTTCTTTATGCTTTTGTCAACTTGAAGGGGAAGCTTCAAGTTTGTAGTTCTCAATCCCTCCTTCTTGAGTGCTCATAAAGCACTCTTGGTGGTTTTTGCTACTGTGGTTATTCAAAAGAGATTAAACCTTTATTCTGTCTGCAAAGCAGCAATTCTCAACCCAAGTTGCATGTATGATCGGCTTTGCTTTTAAAAAATACCGAAGCCAGTGCTGAGGCTTAGACTTTGGTAATTTCCCATGTTTCTGAAGCTTCTAAATTTGTACCCAAAGTTGAGCTTCACAGACTTACAGCACTTAGACCTTTTTACAAGTCAAGATTTCATGTTGGAGAACAAACATTCTCATGTGCTAAATTGTGTTTGTACTTTCAGTAAGTGAAGTTTGACAGTGCACAAATTGAATAAGGCAACCATCTTTGGAGCATGTATTGGTCGTGCTAATTGCTAGAGGTAGAAATGGTCAAATTATAGCTCTGTTCTGGGAGCAGTACAAGGTTGTGGGTGTAAGGGAAGACCGTAGTGGAAGAAGTGAGACTTGGTCTAGGCTTAGATGAATAAATGTTTTTTGTTTTTTATTTTAGTTCCAGGGGCAAGTGGATTTTAATTGCTATTTGAATGCATTAAATCTTTCATATAATCTTGTTCTTACAGATTATAACAACATAGGAAAATTCTTAAATAGAATTTTGGGCATGGAAGTACATCAGCAGAACGCATTATTTCAGTATTTTGCAGACACACTTACAGCGGTTGTTCAAAATGCCAAAAAAAATGGAAGATATGATATGGGAATTTTAGGTAAGTGGAGAAATTTTGAAAATGTCCTGTGTATTCCTAATAATGTGTTCTTTTTCCGTTTATATGTTGCTTTTTCTTGTTCAAGATCTTGGTTCTGGAGATGAAAAAGTGAGGAAAAGTGATGTTAAGAAGTTTTTGACTCCAGGATATTCCACTTCTGGTCACGTAGAGTTATACACTGTAAGTTTGGGAAACGTGCACGTGTAGGCGTAACCACCTGTCATCGGCACTCACAGAAATGAGTGTCATTTAAGTTGTATTATTTCTTTTACAGATTAGTGTGGAGAGGGGAATGTCTTGGGAGGAAGCTACCAAGATTTGGGCTGAGCTGACAGGACCAGATGATGGCTTTTACTTGTCGTTGCAAGTAAGACTTGTCTCCTTGCCATGTGAACTGTTCAGATACATCATGCATTGTTGTTGTCAGCAGTGCAATTATCTATCTACTTTGTGCCGGTTTTCCAATTGTTTAGGTTTTCTCTGTTTTGATAACTTGTCATTGTAACTGGGTTTGTCCTTTTATAGACGCTTTCATTTAATGTATTTTGAGGGGTGTTACTGAGTGTGAGTTTTGAATTACTACACATTCTTAGTTAATTGGACGCCTTTGTTTCGTGGTGCAGTGATCTTCTCTAGGCCTACATAAAGGACTGCATTCATATTTAGTTCTGTAGGCCTTTAGTAAGTTTTCTATCTGAAAGATTCATTTTTTTAGTTAGTGTAAATAATTCCTTAGTATTTGTGGGTAGAGCTAAAGAGGACGGAAGTGTAAATATGTATGTGTGTATATACCCATACATTTACATACAGGCATATGCACGTCCACAAATGCATGCATGCATATATGTAATCATCTATAGTCCTGGTACAGTATCTTGAATTTTCCTGTTAAAGACTATGGGATTTTTATGTCACCTCTGATCTTTATCTGTGTGCCTTTTCTTCTACAGTAATAATCTTTATTCTCCATGGCACACAGGGTGATAAAAGATTACTGATACTATACTATACCCCAATATTCCCTGAAAATAATTTTGGGAAAAAAGCGTAAGCTTTTTATTTTTTTGCTTTCCCCCATTCTCTCATTTCATTAAAACATAGTTGTGCTATTTCTGCATTCTCAGAGTATGGCACTTCGAAAGTATGCTTTTCTTTTAATACTTAATCTTAGCTCTAAAGGTAATTAATTTAAATTTAATGCTCACCTCTCACTAGTTACTGTCTCTAATTGTTTTGTTTCAAGACTGTTCTGCAGTAGAATCCTCTAGTTCTTGGAAGCATTACTCCCTGAGTTAGTTTGTTTTTAGATTGATCTGTTTGAGAGAGCGCGTGTGCATGCCTGCTTGCAGGGGGAGAGGGAGAGAGAGAATCTCAAGCATACTCCATGCTGAGCAGGGAGCCTGACATGGGGCTCGATCCCAGGACCCTGAGATCATGACTTGAGCCGAAGGCAGATGCTTAACTGACTGAGCCACCCAGGTGCTGCACCAGTGCTTCATTTTTATGGCTGAACAATGTTCCATTGTATGTATATACCACATTTTTTTATTTGCCAAATTTGTGGAGAGACCCAACTGTAAACGAAGACCAGGTTCAAGATGTAACTGCATAAAAGAGACCATATATGGTTATGCCAGCGACAGTGTGAGACCATAAATAAGCTATTTAGAGCAGGTGTCCCCAAACTTCTTCTATAAAGGGTCAGATAGTAAATACTTCAGGTTTTGTAGGCTATGTATAGTTTCTACTATTCTTTCTTACTGTTTTTTTCTTCCTTTTCCCCTCCCTCCCTCTCTCGCTTCCACTGTTCTTAAACTTAGGAGCGTCAGGGCCCAGTTTGGTCGCACTCCTGATTTTACTGGTCCTTGATCCAAGAGCAAAGCTCTCAAACTGAATCTGGCTCCTGATTAAGTTATTTTGTTTTTTTTGAAAATCTTATTGAGGGGAGCCTGGGTGGCTCATTAGATTGAGTGTCTCACTCTTGATTTCGGCTCAGATCATGATTGCAGGGTCATGAGATCGAAGCCCGTTGGGTTTCGCGCTTAGTGCAGAGTCCGCTTGAGATTCTCTCCCTCACTCCCTTTGCCCCTCCCCCGGCTCACGAGCGCCCAGTTGCGCGCGCGCGCGCTCGCTCGCTCTCTAAAATAAGTAAATTAAAATCTTTCAAATAAAAATCTTACTGAGACATTTGTAGATTCACATGAGGTTATGAGAAGTCATGGAGAAGTTCCTTGTACACCAGTTTCACCAATGGTAACATTTTACAAAACTGTAACATATCAAAACCAGCATTATATCACTATTACATAATTCACCAGATTTTATTCAGATTTCTCCCTTAGATGGGATTTTGATTGGTGCAGATTAGGATCTTGGTTATTGGTTTTTCATTCCAAATTATTGCCAGAATTTACACATTGGTAGATTTTGAGGAACGTGCTGATCGTCATCTTCCTTTGAGTGAAAGGATGTGGTAATACTGGTCCTTTGTTACTTCCTGCATGGCAGCAGGTGATTGGATGTGAGGAGAGGCAGCCTTAGAAGGGGCATCATTCCAGGAAGGTGCAGCTGTTTGTCAGACATGCTTTACAAATGTTTACCATGTGTTAACATTAAGAAAACCATGTCGGAATTACTTTTATTTCCACTGTGGTGTGATGATTTATTTTGTAATTACACTGAACTAACTTGACACTGTAAAGACAGTTTGCACTGTTACATGCTTTAAACACTGTCCTCTAAGTACTCTAATACCTCTATTGAATGTTTCACATCAACTGATAAAACATGTAAAATGTAATTTTTACCTTAACCATTGTTTTATAGACTTTGTGGTAATTATATAAATAATGTTTAAATCATTTGAACAAGTAAACGATAAAGGATTTTTTAATATCCATGAAGAGAAAAGTAAAATACTAAGTTTTTTTCTTTTATCAGTGTAAGAACTATCTTAATATCAAAAGTAGCTCAGTGAGCAATTTGTTTTGTAGAGGAGCTGGCAGTTTCTTTACTTTGAAACTTTTCTTTTTCCTTCAGTTTTCCTCCAGAGATTATTGCTTAGAAATTATTCACCATTCTTAGAGGAGATATTAATTTTTCTAATCTTAATTTTCCTTTAGTTTAATGGGCCTTTTAATAACTCCTTCCTCTTAACATTTCTGCCATAAGTCCAACTTTTTTAAAAAATTAAAAATATATGTAAGTTACATCGTTTGTCTGATGCATCCATTTCTTCCACTTCTGAGTACATATTTATGTATTGTTTGCTCAACATTTTGGCTTTTTCCTGTCATAGCTTTACTGTTTACAAATCATGTGACCTCTCACTTCACTCTTAATGGCAACCCTAGGGAGAGACAACCCTGATGGATTAGTAGATGAATGCAGGGAACCATGGGTGATGAAAATCGTTGTCTTGGAGGTCATGTTTCATTGTAACTTCAAGTAGAGGAAGTTTTTTTTTTTTTTTAATTTTTTTTTTTTTTTTTAAGATTTTATTTATTTGTCAGAGAAAGCACAAGCAGGGGGAGTAGCAGGCAGAGAGAGAAGCAGCTCCCAACTGAGCAGGGAGCCCGATTCGGGACTCAATCCCAAGACCCTGGGATCATAACCTGAGCCGAAGGCAGATGCTTAACTGACTGAGCCACCCAGGCATCCCGAGAGGAACATTTTTAAACAACGTTTTATTATGAAAAATTTTAAACATAGAGTAGAGGTAAAAGGATTTTCCTCTAAAGAGCCTGCCCCACTACCTAGACTCCTCCCTCATGGATGTCTGAGGCAAGAACATGGACTAGAACAAGTCCGTGTTCAAAATTGTCTCCACTGGACATTTGTGCTTTAAAGCTTTATTCAAAACAATCTTCTAAGGAGTATCTTGACCCTCAGCATATGTGTTCAGCATACCTCACAATTAGGATCCCAGAACTTTCATTTGGGTGGGGCCTTGTGAAACTCAGGGAGATGAGCAACTGCCGTCCTCCCCCATAGTTAGAGATTCATGTGCTTACTCGGCATTACAGTCTTTCAAAGGATTGCATTTGCTAATATGATGGTACAAACAACAAGTTTATCTTAAAGTGTACAGCACAAATCTTTATACTTTCTCGCTTTTTTTTTTTTAAATAGATAAGGAACAACAAGAAAACTGCCATCTTAGTTAAAGAAGTGAACCCTAAAAAGAAGCTTTTCTTAGTTTATAGACCAAATACTGGGAAACAGCTCAAATTAGAAATTTATGCTGATCTAAAAAAGAAATATAAGAAGGTATTTTTTTCATTTGTACATTATACTATTTATGAATACTTTTTTAATAATAATATATTGAAACTGTTTAGGAGAGCTATGTATCTATATTTAAAGTTATTTTGTCAGTTTTTCTATTTGATTACTGGAAAATTGTTTTCAGAAAACATGTTGTCAAGTGTTGTTATATTAAAATCCCAGTCTTAATGTTATCAACCATTAAGAAAATTGTACGACGATTATTTGAAACAACTTGTGTTGTCAAAAAAGGAAACTTCCAGTGCTAACTACAGAAATTAGAACCGCCATATTTATACTTTGCAGTAATTTGTAGTAAAACAGTGAATGACTAAGTTTTTTTCTAACATTACTGTTAATTTTTAGTATTACCTTATATTACTGTTCTTCCTAGCCAGTTTCACTTGTAAACAATTATAATTAAACTAGCTATTTGAAACATTTATTATGTAGGAAGTACCTAATGGCAGGACTTTATGAATGGCATGCAAATGCAGGCAGTAGCAAGGGCCAGATTGTCCGTATCGAGATGACTATAAGTTGGCTTTAGAGACCATAAGAAGGCAACCAGTTTGTTTAAAACAGTACTGTTTCAATGGAATTTTTGTCTTATTTTCACAGGTAGTCTCAGATGATGCCCTGATCCACTGGTTAGATCAGTATAATTCATCTGCAGATACTTGTACTCATGCTTATTGGTTAGTATTTTCATGTTTCTCACCATATTTTCCAAAATGTGATCAAGATTTAATTTAAAAGCACCTTCGCTCTTTTGCTGTCTAAGTCTACAAACAGATTACTGTTAGGTGTCATTCCTTCTATCAGAAATACTTGTTGTATGTCTGTGGACCACACACTCTCTAGGTGTCCCCTCTGTTCTTCACTAATGCTTTGTTACTTCTGACCAACTGTTGTCTGGCAGTATGGACTTGACCATCATTCTTCTTGTTAAGACTTCCTTTTTCTCCCTCCTTCTCTTTTTCCTTCCCTTCCTTTATTTTCTTTTTCCTTTCTTTTTTAAAAACTTTACTGGTGTCCCAAATCAGTTTCATTTTTAAGGCTAGGGAACTTGTAGGAAACTAAGAGTTGCTGACAGCACCAGAAAATGTGTTGTTGAGCCTGGGAAGTGATCCTGGTGTGCTACTAGGTTGGCTGGAGGGGTGTTCTTTCAAGTCACTGTGTAATAAATACCTCTTAAAATGTTCATTTCAGGGCCTTGTATGGGATATTTTAATACACTGCAGATCATAGGTCTCACTGTTTTCTTACCCATTAAATAGTCAATAGGATATCCAGCCCACTTTATGAAAAGGAATATAGGATATACATGAATTTAGCTAGGTGGTTTTTAGACACATGTAGGTAGGTAAATTTGATAGGAGCAGTGTTTTGTTTTCATTTTGAGAGCATATTAGTGCTTTTGGAAATTAGGAAAGGCTTTCAAGATAAAATATTTTTAAAGTTAACTTACAAAAATCCTCTCTAAAACATTTGCTTTGAGTATTAGCAAGAAAGGTGCCCAGTACTATGTATTCTCTTGAATTATTATTTGAAAGATAATTTTATTGATCAATTATGTAAATTTAACCACAAACCATGTCTTCCTGTTTTACAGTTTTTAAAAAATTTACTGGTTTCATTATTTTGGTTTGCTGAAGCCTTTCCTAGTTACATGATTTAGAATATATTGGTTGTTTAATAATTTTTAGAGGTAACTGGCAAAATTATTTGATAAACTAGCATCAATATAGTAAATGAATGGATGTTAAAATGACAGACCTTTTAAATGGATATCAAAACCAGTAAGTCAAACCTTTTACAAGGAGTCAAGACTCAGAAATTTTATTTTCTAAAATAAATCTTAGAAACTTAAATCAGCAGTGATACCTTAAATTGGAAAGGATAATCCAATATGCCAAAAGATGTTATTTATGAAACTGTCAGTAAAGAAAGGCAAATCGTGCCAGGACATTTTCCACTTGAAACATAGGTAGACTTTGTAAGCCTTATGTGTGTGTTTGTGTGCGCACGCATGTGTGTATGTATATACATATATATTTTCCCCCCTATCTGTCCTAGGCGTGGCAACTGCAAAAAAGCCAGCTTGGGATTAGTTTGTGAAATAGGTCTTCGTTGCCGCACGTATTATGTATTATGTGGCTCCGTTCTGAGTGTCTGGACAAAGGTTGAAGGTGTTCTGGCATCTGTCAGTGGCACAAATGTGAAGATGCAGATAGTTCGGCTAAGAACAGAGGATGGACAACGGATTGTAGGTGAGTCTAATTTTGGGGGGTTGAGCTGTTGGAAAAAATCAGATCCTTTTTTTAATTTTGATTCTTACATTTTAAAATCTCAGTATCTATTGCAGTAGTGGAATAGAGCTTGATTTATATGTTCTTGAAAGGTTGAATGGAAGTTAAGCCTTTGTTGATTCTGGCTTAAGTTATGATATGGTCATTTATTTTATGCTGCTCTCAGTTGTTCCTGCTCCCCTTCCTCACTGGTGTAAAGACTAAGCCCAGCCTCTTGCCGAGGAGTCCCTGAAGTCTACTGTTTACATTCACTGAGCCAAACAGAGACTGAAACTAAAGTTACTGTGCAGAGAGGCCGGCTTGGAGTTGTGCAGAGAGCATGGGCAGAGCGGGCCAGCTGTGCCCACCATTCACTCACTGACAGGCTTCGCAGGGATCCCTGCTGCTTCATGTTTGTTTCATTTGCCACAACCTTCCATTTTTATCATGGGTTGCAGATGGGCAGTCTGTGGGCCAGAGTCCGTGAACATTTTTTTGACCCTCAAATATTTTCGGTTATTGCAAGTTTGGATTTGAATTAGTTTCCACCATTTAAAAGTCAAAAGCCTGGTTTTTCGTTTTCTCAAAAGGTGTGCACATGCACCAGCTTATGTGAAATCTTGAGCCCCTGTTCCCAGGTGAGAGGAGTTAAAGTTCCTTTACCCAGGACGTATACTTTCCACAGTTTACTAACATCTGTACTGTCCCCACTTGGAAGTTGGCTGCTTCAGTCAGCGTTTGAATTTGCAGCCAGTATCCTGCAGTCTTTTGCTACATTAGTACTTGCCCAAGAAGGTTGTGTTAGGTGCGTCTGTGGAGCTACAAAGATAGCAGAGAGAGAGAGAGACTGTACTTGACCTTCTAGTCCACCACCAAGAGGGTGGTGTTGCCGTAGACGTGCATATGCTTAGGTATTTGTGGGTAACGCTGCCGAGGAATTGGATTACTTCTGAAGGGGCCAGTTCAGTTATTAGGTATTCATTTAGTTTTTGTGTGGCGTCGTCTTCGTTACACTTAATACTATGCTTCATTTGGAATGTGCTGTGAAGCTGTAAAATACAGCTCTCCTGGATGCAGCCTTCCTAAATTCTTGTTTCTAATTGCAGGTTTGATCATTCCTGCAAATTGTGTGTCTCCTCTTGTAAATCTCCTGTCAACTTCAGACCAGTCTCAACAGCTTGCGGTCCAACAGAAACAGCTCTGGCAGCAGCGTCACCCACAGAGCATCGCCAACTTGAGCAACGCATAAGAACAGACAGGTTTCGACATGGATGTATCTGAAATGCTGTTGAAGCATATCATTTGCATAAAAATCAGGGACAGTTTCCAAAGAATTATAATTTTTTTTCAGTTGTGCTCTCTCTAGTTAATTTTTTTGGGAATAAGGACAAACCTGGAATAGATAGCAAAACTGAAAATCAGCAGTGCCGATGGTGGTACATATGTCTTTCCTTCGCTTTTCCCATGGTACTTCCCATATGCTTTTACTTTGGGTGAGCAGAGGGATATGTGCGCGTGCGTGTGTGTCTGTTTGTTTGTGAGTTTGTTAAAGGCTACAAACCACAATTGGTTTAAAAATGCTTGGAACTTCCCAAACTGGCTTTACTTTTATGTTACACAGTGCTCAGGGTTAACGCAGTACATCCATGCAATTGCTGTGGGAGTTATCCCCAGATGCATGTGTTTTGAGTCTATAAATATAGAAAATATATATTGGTTTCTTTTTCCAACTTATTAAACAATAGGTTTATTAAAGCATGAAATGAAAGGTTGCATATCATGCATTCAGGTTTTTTTCTAGTTTTTGTTCTGACAGTGCATGTCTTTGAAAGCATGTGTAAACAAGATTAAAACGAGTCAAGTAACGGAGAGAAACTTTGTAGATGTACAGCATTGGTTATTGCATTTTTATAGTGTTTATACCTGGGTATTGCTTCTCACCCTGCAAATTCCACTCCCAGGCCCATTCTCCCTGCCCCAAGTTTCTTGTCAAGGTAATGAGTACATAACATTTTTTGTGGTAAAACTCTTAAAAAGTTAATTTTAATGTATTAATAGTATTCCTAATGTGTGCTGCAGAAACGGCTACAAGCCTGCTTTTCTTAAAATTACATTTTCCTTAACTTAAAGATAGTTTTAGAAGTACAAATTGGCTTCCATCTTGCAAACAATCTTTTTTTTTACTTCATTATCTTAATTTGTCACTCATAAAAAAGGAAACCGTACTTGAGCTGTAAACTAGACAATGAGGAGACACTTGAGGCTTCTGCTGTATGTTTATTTCTTGTTGTTATTGTTGTTACCCAGTAACTTGAATATTGTTTAATGTGTTGTAAGACATTGTAGAGTTTATCTCAAGCTGTTAAAAATGGTAATGTACAAATGTGAATAGACACTTATCTATAATATGGGTAAGTTTTGTTTCGCCTATAATAGATGTTTATAAAAACAAGTGAGGGGACAATTGGTTTTTTTGTTTCCTTTTGTTTTCCTCCCCCCCCCCCCCTTTTTTTTTTGCTTGCACAGGTTGCACTATTGAAAAATTGAGATTGTATAAACCTGGTCAAAAGCTACAAGATACCACAGTCTTGTAGATGTCTAATAAAAAGTTATTATACTAACCAGAAGTGGACTCGTGTTTAGGTCCTCACCACTTGCAGAAGCAGTCTGTGACGGGGATTCTGCAGAACTTGTGTGTTGCTCAGCATTCCAGGTAGCCTTCTGTTTGGGCTTCTATTGGGCTCGCCCTCAAAATTGAGATGGTATTGAGGAAGGGGTGAAATGATAGTACTTTTGAATGTTGCTCAAGTTGAATTGTTCTCTTTTGTTACTTTTTAAACTTCTAGCAGAACCAGGTGGGATGGATGTTCAGTGATGGAAAGCTAGGGCTTTCATCTTCCTGTGTTTCTTTAAGCCTGAGTTTGCTTATGTCAAGTTTACCATAAGTTTCCTTTAGATTTATTTATTCTTAATACCTAGGAGAACACATTGACAGTAATTTCTGTTCTTTGGCATGTTTTGCCAAGTGGATGCAACTTTTATCCTCAGTCTAGGCTTTCTATCTCAGGCAGTGATCCATCTGAATATCAACCAGTGTTCCTTGTTAGGGCCACTAGACCCAGCTGGCAGCCAAGAGCAGATTGTCCCACCTGCAGCAAAACTTCTCAGTTAATTCCTGTCTTTTTAAACCGGTAGTCTGTTCAGTGTCCATCAACACACTAAAGTGAAATAGAATTGGGGAAGGGAACCCTAACAGACCTGTTCCCCTCAGTGAAACAAAATGGCAGGGTTAGGGAAGACAGATTCTCATAGGCTCTTGGCCCAACTTTCTCTTTTGTGTGGGGGGGTATCTTTTTTTGCAGGGTATGCTTACTTCCAAGCAGCATCAGTACGAGAATTCTGTAGCATGCAGTTGGTTGACGCCCATAATTCCTGATGTAATGTTTGCTCTTTTGAACAGCTATCTTGATGCAAAGGGCATGTGTATGTATTGTTCTTTGAGGAACAGCTTTGTTTTGCTTTTAAAAATAAGGTCCAGAAATAAGGCCTCTGAAAAGTCTCCGAGGAGACCTCAAAAAGGCGACCAATGTAAATGGAAGGGGATTTGAGGTGCCACATGCCCCTGCCCATCATGCCCATCATGGCGTGGAGTGTGTTGAGCACCAAGAGTCTGCTGCTCATCCCCCTCTCTGGAGGCTGAACATAGGACCTTTACACTGTGCCCTTATCTAAGTCAGCAAGTTCAGGTTGGCCAGCATGGGAAAACCCAGGATTCAAGGTCCTCCTCTGTCAAAAAATCAAGTCTTAACAACAGCTAACTTCTGTAAAACAGGTCCATGTATTTCAGGATCTGAATGCCACGTCTGACCCCAGGGCCTTGTTGAACCCAATGTGAGTCCATTTGGCCCCTGCAATGCCTTTCCTCCCTTTTTAGCAATATGGCTCTGAGCACAAAAGATTCGATTGTAAATCATGTTCGTGTTTTCAGAGTTTACAGTGTCATTTGTGCTGAAAACCACTTTCTGAGTCCAGAGCTGCTCAGATGGTATCTTGGGGGTAATTCATGTTCCCCGAGTTTAGCAATCTCCACACCACAAGGTCTCTATCTGCAGTTCAGTGGGATTATCCAGATATAGGCATCAATGATGTGTATTCCTCAAAGTATTAACGGAGTATTTCTTTAAACACAACTTGATCAAAAAGTAAATATCTTAAGCAATTTTCCCTTTTTGCTGCTATATTGCAGATAGACTCTTCAATATCTTTTCTTTACATCTGTATATAAGTTAGCAAGAACTTGCATCCAAAGCAATGTACTAGTTTGTGTTTGTGTACATATATTTATTCCAGTCCAATTAATTAGCACTTCAGAAAATTTTTTTGGCTGCAACAGGAACCCTTTTCATTTTAGTGTGCTTCATCTGTAAAGGTAAAAGTTCTAGATTACCAAGCTCCGGGGGACTGTAACATCTTAGAGGTTTTGTGTCTGCAGCCCCTGGGGCATTCATTTGCTAGCCTCCATGTGATACTATTAGAACTCCTAATAGGCACGACCAGAAAGGGCACCAGGACAGCATTTACAGTTGTATAATGCGAGCCTTTTCCCCCACCCCCTCTACTTCCCAGTTAGCACGAAGGCAAAAAGCAGTAGATTACAAATGATTGGTGCATCTCAGTTTATGAAAGTAGGAGCAGAGAAAAAGTATTTTCCCTTTTGGTCCTTTTCTTGATAAGATATTAAGAGGAAGGTCCATGTCTACGATCTCTTACTTTAAAAACGTACCTGAGTGATACTTGGTAGTTTCTGAGAATGGTGCTACGTAAGAGTTGCTGTTAGGCCTGGGATCCAGTTAGCCGGACGTTGGGTTAGTTCAGGCATCCCAGTAGCAAAGGCAGGCACTGTGATGATGGGCATCACATCACACCCTTGTGTCTGGGCTCTCCCTGGCTAAGCACATACCCACACACAGGGCTGTGCACACTTTGCTGTTGGGGTACGGCAGGCAGTTCATGTCGTGGCTGCAGCTGCAAGCAGAAACGGTTTCTGTAAGTTCCTCATGGCATGCCAATTATCGAATATGAATGCAGTGTCTTTAAAGGGCATATAAGTGAAGGAAACACATCTAGATACCCGCAACTCAAGTTAGCTAGTAGTTTTTTTCTGAGTACTTGAGGTGAAATCCAAGACCCACCTTCTTATTTTAGGCTGTACTTATATATATGTACATAAATGTGTATATATAGAAATGTTGAGTTCTTTTGAATTCTGAATGTAAATATTTCTTGTAAATTGGGACCCCACCCACTTGTTTTTCCCTTTCCCTCTTCCCTTCAATCCTATTTATTCTTTTCTTGACTTCCCATATGGGGCATCTTAACAATTTTTTTTATACAAAAGTATGGAAAACTTCTTCGTTGAATTTGTTCATATATTTTAGAATTCAGTTTTGCATCTTTACTATAGAATTCCTATGTCTATTTTGTGTTAATATTTTTCAACATGCCTGATTGTGTTTGCATTTTTATTACAAATTTTTACTGTGTGCAATGCATTGTATTGGGGGGAATGTACTTGAGTGCAATTTCTGATACTGTCATTATATGACTAGTTATGCTCATTTATGTTGCTCTTTGGAAGCTATAGTGAGCCTGATGTTTTCACATAAAAAAAAATGTCCTCCCAAGACTTCCTTTAAGCTCCTCTAACTTCTTCAGTGCATTTGGGATCCAATGTACCTCTTCAGTAACCCGACTTGCTCCTACCCTTACAGTTTTCCAGGCCTGTACCAAAGTTTTCATCTGTGTGGCTCTCCAGCTGAGAAGAAAATCTTGCAGATCTGACAGTAATTGATGGCCTGCTGCTGGCTGCAAAGTTTCTGTGTTTTTTAAAGAAGTCAGGCCTATACTTTTAACCTGCAAATAAGAAATCAGAAATTTACTTTGCAGTGAGCACAGGTAATCTGCTTCCGCTCTCACCTGTTAAGGATTCTAATAGCGGATGGGGAGACTGGCCCGGTACATGTGGGTCTCCATAAAGAATGTACTTGAAGGAACAGTTGTCCTCCCAGAGAGAGCAACACAACTGCTCTGGAGGCTTCCACGAGCCTTCAGTTCATGGGTTGATTCTGTGCTGAGGGTAGAAGAGGCCGTTAACTCTGGGTGGACTGGCCAGCAGGCTCCCCTGCGCCTCTCTCACCACTAGTATACTCCTGGGAGTTGCCCTTGACTGGATGGAGCAGCCAGAAACCTCATTGCTGAGCTGGATTAAAGCATTCTTGATAATGAGTGTTGCCAGCAGGGAAGGACCCAGGGGTGGCTCGTGAAAATGGTGGTAATTATCTGCTGGGAGGCAGACATTGGGTTTTTTTACTTAAAAATTTTGCACTTTGAAGAAAATGTTCCTCCATGACTTTCAGGAGGGCTTGCCGTGAGCATTTCTTGGGCCTTTCACTCATGTACATGTTTCATTTACCTGTCGAACTTGCTAGACTTGTTGAAAGTTTACAAGTTGTCTGCATGTAGATAAGCCTTTGGAACCTAGCATATCTTAAATTAGGGCCTGTCAGAGATGCGCTCCAGTGGGAGTCCCGGCTCAGACCCACCGTGCCCACTCCCTGCCTCTGGTGCCCGAGGAGTGGTGAGCGGGGCAGCGTGCAGCAGCCATCCCGGGCGCTGCAGTGGCGGGACAGCTCAGAGCGCCCGCCGGCGGGAGCCCAGCAAGGGACGCAGCCTGGCCAAGTTGGTTCTTCTGCTTCTCGAAGCTCAGGCCTCCCCCGGGTCTGACGGTCAATCCGCAGGCGCCTTAGTGAGCACGCCCCATTCTTCCACCTCCCCACCCCTAGGGCCTTTCTTGCTGTGACGGCATCTGTAGCACTGAAGAGGATAAAGAAGCTTTGAGCCTTCTTTCCGACTTCCACATCAGGGGCAGAGAGCTTGTTTCGTCTACATAGCACATTGTAGTCTCACCGCCATTAGGGAGAAAAACCATCCTGTTCATGGTTTATACGGAATTTGCAAACTACTGATCGTTATTTTTCAATAACCACTTGTATCTACCATCAACCATGAGAGGTGGGAAGAGGTATGCTGTATCTCTGCAATAAAACTTTTGCCAGGTTCTACCTCTGCTGAGCAAAGGATACTTTTATACTAAGTAGGCATAGGTCTTCCTCCTTTACTGATCTGACTTGGTGCGTCTCGAGACAACGTGTGATGGAATCCAAAGACAATTTGAAACTAAGGTGGATGTAAACTCTTGGTGGTTTTTATTTGGTTCTCTTTTTTTATATCTCCCTTTGTATATTGCTCCTCTGTCTTGAATGTCCGTTCGTGTACGAAGGGTACGCACTGCTTCATTCAGCCTTCCACGGTCAATCCAGTACCGAGTGTCCAGAAGCGATGGTTCCAACCATTCTGATATGTAACTTTAAAAATTGGGTCTCATGCAATAAACATGTGTTGGCTGCATTTAGCGAGGTTTACCCTTGCAAGTAAAAAACGATCAACCATGAAGCATAACAAACTCTGTATTTAGTTTTTTGTTGTCGTGTTTTTTGTTTTTTTCTTTTTTTTTTGTAAGATTCTTAAATAAATTAAACTGGCTAATACGGCTTTTCTCTGTCTGTGTTTTCTTTCTCCGGGTCCTGAGCTCCCGTCCGAGCTGTATTTATGCCACCGTCTTCTCCTAGAGAGCTTTCATTTTGGGGGCTTGGACTTTTCTTAATGTTGGCATTTTATTTAGAATGAATTAGAGAAGACTTCTCTGTGTGGCTCGGCTGGAACCCAGCACTCTTCAGAGCAGAAAAGGTACACCCTGCCACACGTGGGCACAGCTCAGTAGGTCTGGGCAGGGGTCCTGCCACGGCTTCTGAGACTTACCTCACGGAGTCTTTCCCGAAAGATGCCACAAAACGGAAGGGTGGCCACAAGGATTAGAAGGCTTGGGGACACAAGGCTCCTTCTTTAAAATCATTCCTGGTGTTGAGCAACCGCCCAGTCTGTGAGTCCCAAAATTTGAGCTCTGCTTAGGAAAAAATGAACTAGTGTAGAAAACCGTCGGCATACTGTGCGCCTACCGTGTGCCGGACACTGTGGAGCACTTGCCGTATTCCTTTCCGTGGCTTTCAGTCCTCCTGTAGGTTTCAGAGGAAGTCACTTTGCTCAGAAGCCATGAAAGGTGTTTCTCATTTTTGTGGGATTGGTGCCTGTACTAAGGGTTTTATAAGTAACTGTTGTGCGTCCAGCGTTGGGTCACACGCTGGGTACTTCCTCTCATGTCAAGACCGTAAACGAGCAAGCAGATGGGATTCTTGTGGTTATGGGAGTTAAGAAAACATCAGGAATGCTATGTGCCTGAGCCTAGGAGGTGACTGCGCATGGCGTTGAGGAAGCTGGAGTGGATGGAGGAGGGAGTGGTGCAGCCTTAGGCTACTATTGAGCTCTGGGGCTCCTTGACAGAGAAATAAGGGTTGGCCAGGAAGTCCAGTCAGCTCCTTGCCCTGGCCTTGGGAAGCAGAGAACAGGGAAAGAGGGGAAGAGAAGACACCAAGAAAGAAGATCAGTTACCTCCCCTGCAAGGTTTGCGTACCCTCACTCTAAACTTTACAGATGAGGAGACGAGCACAGTTCTGGGAGCCAGCACGGGGTGGGGTTCTGTCCAGCCTAGGTGTCCTGGGCCAGGAGTTAGCACTGCTGTCCTGGAGAAAGGCAGAGGGAAGGGGTGTGGGGAGGGAGGGATGGGGATGCATGGATGGGTTTTTTTTCTTTTTTTAAAGATTTTATTTATTTGACAGAGCACAAGCAGAGGCAGGGGGTGCAGAGGAAGAAGCAGGCTCCCGGCTGAGCAGGAAGCCCGATGCAGGACTCGATCCCAGGACCCTGGGATCATGACCTGAGCCGAAGGCAGACGCTTAACTGACTGAGCCACCCAGGTGTCCCCGCATTTTGTTTTTGTTTTTAATGTTTGGAATATGGCTTGTTTGTTAGTCTTTGTGTGGTTTGAAATGCTTAAGAGAATCATAATTTGTAGCTTGGAATTCTTAAGGGAATTTAATCAAATTTGTAAATGGTATTAATGTTTAGGGGAATTTAATCTGTCAAATACATGAGGTAATTGAGTATTAATTGAACAAGTGAAAGGGAGTGTTTTACATTTTAACCAAAGTTTTTATTTTAATTTTTTTAAAGGGATAGCATTGTTTTTTGTTTTTTGGGTTTTTTTTTTTTTTTTTTTTTCAGATTTTATTTGTCAGAGAGCACAAGCCGGGTGGGGGGGAGCAGCAGGCAGAGAGAGAAGCAGGCGCCCCATTGAGCAAGGAACCTGATGTGGGATTCAGTCCCAGAACCCTGAGATCATGATCTGAGCCGAAGGCAGACACTTCACTGAGCCACCCAGGCATCCCTTAACCAAAAAAAAAATTTTTTTTTAAGATTTTATTTATTTGACAGCGAGAGAGGGAACACAAGCAGGGGGAGTGGGAGAGGGAGAAGCAGGCTTCCCGCCGAGCAGAGAGCCCGATGTGGGGCTTGATCCCAGGACCCTGGGATCATGACCTGAGCCGAAGGCAGACACTTAAGGCCTGAGCCACCCAGGCGCCCCCCTTAACCAAAATTTTAAAAAAATATATTTGTAAGTTGAGGGGCGGGCACCTGGCTGGCTTTGGTAGAGTGTGTGACTCTTGATCTCAGGGTTGTAGGTTCGAGCCCCATGTTGGGTGGAAAGGTTACTTAAAAAATAAAAATCCTTAAAAAAAATGTGTAAGTTGAGCTTGAAGACTGCAAGGAAACAGGATTTTAAATGTATAACCTTATTAAGTTAGGGTATTCATCTGAGTAAGAGATTAAGAGACCTGACCTTCATTGAGCACCTCCACCATCCCCAAGTGTTTGGTTCCAGTTTGCTTTGACCGTGTTCCCCTTCCTGTTTTATCTGCACTCAAGCCTGCTTTTCGCCTCACCGTGTGTCCCTTGGGCCTCCACACTATTGACATTTGGGCCAGACCCTTCCTTGCAGAGTGCTGTCCTGTTCGTTGTAGGATGTTTAGTGGCGTCCCTGGTCTCTACCCACTAGATGCCAGCAGTACGCATTGCTCCTCACACCCAACCGCACCATACCCCCTCCTCGGGGTGTGACAACCCAAAATGTCTCCAGACATTGCCAAATGTCCTCTGAGTGGCAAAATCACTGGTCCCTTGGTTAAGAACTACTCTCCTTGGCAAATTAGTCGTAAGGAAGTGGAAAGTTGGTGTCTACAATGGGTGTGTGTGTGTGTGCCTGTGCACGAGTTTGTGTTTTACAGAGGACGAGGTCCGTGAACAAGGGCCTTGAGAGACGGAAAATACAAATGCTTAACTGGCTGGGGGTTTGGAGTATGTACAGTACAATTTCCATAAGTATGAATATTTAACAGCTAGTCATTTGAGAGCATGATGTAAAGAAGCCATCTGTGGAGGCCTTTATGGAGAGAAAGGAGGCTAAAAGAAATGTGCAAAATGATTATTTTTAGAGTCCAATTCTCGGCATGTTGGCTTCATCCTCTGAAAGCTGCCCACTCTGGGCATCAAGTGCATTATTGGGTTCGGAGAGGCAAGTGCCTTGCCGTTGGCTACAAATCACCGAACCATCATCATTTAAGAAGCACCACAAAGTATCCTGCAAAGGTGGGATGACAGGGTGGGTGCTAAATTAGTCTGGAACACTTCTTACGTTTGTGATTAGCTCTTCGCTTGAATAACACCACCTGACTGAAGTCAATAAGTAGATGAGAACATAGAGCAAACACTGTTTCCATTCCTACCACTTGGTCCCCCGTTCCTGTTTCACCATTTCAAGGTGGTCAGCCTTGCCAGTTTCTTCAGTATTCCTTCTTAGGGAACTCTAGAGGGTAATTTTTTTTTTTAGTAACAAAAACAACAACAACAAAATGCTCTAGCTTCTGTTGTTTACCTTTGGTTCCAGGCAAGATTAGCTTTCAACAAAGATTGATGTGCGCTCCCTTTATTACTAGAGATATCCAAACTAGAATAAATTCTAATTGTAGGAAATTAAGAAATTTAGCAGCATGAACCCTTAGTAGAAAGTGGAGTGTTTTGTGAAGGTGCCCACTGGTTAGAGCAGTAAGACTCTCCTGGAATTCCCCCCATTTTCCCCTCGAGTCCAAGATCAAGATAAATTATACATTTCTCTCAATTCCTGCATTAATACTGGGTTTCTGTTTAGCTTTGTGTTTCCATAGCTTATTTTTTGCATGTGTTTCTTGTTCAGAGGTATTGATACGAAAATAAGTTCATTATATCCTTGAATGCATGTCCCATTTTTTGGTGTTCTACCCATAGGGAATCAAGCTTAAGAAACAAACTTCTGTGGTCTAAAACAGGGATTGGCAAACTCTGGTCCACAGGTCAAAACCAGTGCATCACCTGCTTTTGAGTGCCCCTGCAAGCTAAGGAAAGTTTTTTTACATTCTTAAATGGTTGGGAAAAAAAGATCATTTTGTAACATGCAAACATTACGTGAAATTCAAATTTCAGTGTTCATAAATAAAGTTTTATTGGCACTCGGTCATGCCATTTCTTTTATGTATTGTGTGAGGCTGCGTTAGCACTAAATGGCAGAGATGCATCATTAAGAGACTATGTGGCCAAACTATGGCAAAGCCCAAAAGGTTTGTTATCTGACCCTTTACAGGAGAAGCTCGCTGGCTCCTGGCCTACAAACAGGAGTAATGGCAGAAACATAACTGAAAATTAATAGATTTAAGAATAGACCTCTGATCAAAACCCAACTTGATATAAAATCAAGTATGATTTTGCTGTCCTGAGAGGACATAAACCACATTAGAGTCGCTAACTGTGATAAGCTAATCATGACACTGCAATCCACAACTTTGCTGGTCAGACTGTTGGATTTGACCATCTACTTAACTAGTTTCTTAGGTCAATGGTCTCCAGACTTTTTTTTTGGTCACATATTTAAATTTTTTTTTTTCTGGAGCGCCTGGGTGGCTTAGTCGTTAAGCGTCCCAACTCTTGATTTCGACTCAGGTCATGATATCAGAGTTGTTAGATGCAGTCCCACGTCAGGCTCCACGCTGGGTGTGGTACATGCTTAAGATTCTCTCTCCCTGTCTCCCTGCCCTCCTCTCTCCCTCTCAAAACTCTATTGCTGTTTATTAGGTTATTTGTAAGTTCTGTGTGTGCTTCTGTTTCAATGTGTACACAGTAAATCCCACGTAAATAGAATTTCTAGTATTTCCCTAGTCCAATGAGTCCCCCTATGGCACCTGGAGCAGGTGCACCCCACTTTGAGCAGATTGCCCCAGAATGTTGTCCATTGATGGAAATGTCTCCAACACGATGCAAAAGCCTTTCTGGGCTGATGAAAATTATAGAAAATGGCCCGTGCTTTGTCTCTCTGCCTTTTTAGGATGTTAGCATTTCCAGGATTCTTAGAGCTCTGTCGCATCAAACCTCCCTAATCTTACAGATGAGACTAAGGCCCAGGGGGGTTAAACAAGCTACCTGAGACTTAAGGAGAAGTATAAGGTGGATGCGGAGCTAAAACTTTGTCTCCTGATCTATGCTAAGCTCTTTCACTGGGCTCCCTGGTCTCCTTGGTTCATCTGCTGTGCTTCCTGGCATGCCCATCTGTGAAATGCCTGTTAAACTAATAAGGAACCATTCTAGATCATTCTAAAACCACTCATTAAAAGGTGCTTATTTGGGGTGCCTGGGTGGGTCAGTTGGTTGAGAGTCCCAACTCTTGATTTAGGCTCAAGTTGTAATCTCAGGGTCCTGGCATCCAGCCTCCCGTTGGGCTCCACACTCAGCGGGGAGTCTGCTTGGGGATTCTTTCTCTCTCTCCCTTTCCCTCTGCCCCTCCTCTTGCACTCTCTCTGTCTCTCAAATAAGTAAATAAATCTTAAAGGAAAAAAAAAAAAGGTGCTTGTTTGAGTTGCATCACAGGCATGTTTTTAGTGGAACCACTAGGAATGTTTGTTCCCCTTTTTGGGGTTTTAACTCAGACACAGAGGGAAGAGGAGAGGGGGGAAATCCAGATCCTTTTAGAAGCCTGTTGCAGTGGGTTGAATGGACATAAAAGATACGTCCACCTGGAATCATTAAACGTGACCTTTTTTTGTGGGGGGGGAGAATCTTTGCAGATGTAATTAATTTAAGAATCTCGAGATGAGATCATCCTGCAATGACAAGTGTTCTTAGAAGGGGGGAAGATAAGTGGGAAGGCCATATGAAGACAGGCTTAGCGTGATGCGGCCACAAGCCAAGAGACACCTGGAGCTGCCAGCCTCTGGGAGCGCGAAGGATTCTTCCCTAGAGCCTTGGAGGGAGCATGGCCCTCCCTCCATCACCTTGATTTTGGGTTTCTGGCCTCCAGAGCTGTGAGACAATGCATTTCTGTTGTTTCAAGCTGACAAATTCCTGGCAATTTGCTACGGCAGCCCGAGGACACTAACACATCTGCTATGGGAAGTGAGCTGGGAGCAGGAAGGAGGGTACGAACTGATCTTGCTTTGTCCCATTTCTAGAACCACACGGAAGCCATTTATGAAATGCTCAGTGTGCCTGACTAGAACATTCAAGGATGCAGTTCTTTGCTTCGGGAAGCTCAGACTCATGAAGGAGACAGACCTGATTAAATGCAATAATAGCAGGCATTGACAGAGGGCAGCCAGCCAGGGAAGACTTCTCAGAGATGGGGAGAGTTGAGCTGGACTTGATGGATGAGCAGGAGTTTGCCAACCAGAATATAAGGGCAACTCCCTTCCTTCCTTCCTTCCTTCCCTCCCTCCCTCCCTCCCTCCCTCCCTCTCTCCCTCCTTTCTTCCCTCCCTCCCCCAGAGAGAGAGCACACAAGCAAGGGGAGCAGCAGAGGGAGAAGGAGAAGCAGGCTGCCTGCTGAGTGAGCAGGGAGCCTGACGTGGGACTCGATCTCAGGACCCTGGGATCATGACCTGAGCTAAAGGCAGACGCTTAATCTACTGAGCCACCCAGGCGCCCCATGGGCAAGTTTAACGTAATGAAGTTTTAGGTGTGGGGATGAACCAGAACCAGGCTCAAAATCCGTCTGGCCTGAAGAATAATAAATAGTGAGAGGTGAGGGGTAAGGTAATGACTCTGATGTGGTGGGGTAATGGGGGATCACTAAATGTGGCTTCTGTGTCTAGAACAGTAAGTTTCATGACAGCATGGGGACAGTCTTCCTTTGCTGACCCTTAGAAGAGTGTCTGACACTTAGAAGACTCTCAACAAATATTTGTTGAGGGGAGCCTGGGTGGGTCAGTGGGTTGGGCGTCTGCCTTCGGCTCGGGTCATGATCCCAGGGCCCTGAGATGGAGCCACGCATCGGGCTCCCTGCTCAGCGGGAAGCCTGCTTCTCCCTCTGCCACTCCCCCTGCTTGTGCTCTCTCTCTGTCAAATAAACAAATTAAAAACAAAAACAAAAGAATTTGTTGAATAAAGCAGGGAAAATTCCACATAATCTTCTCAATAGATGCAGAAAAAACATTTGATAAAATCCAACTCTCGGGGCACCTGGGTGGCTCAGTCGTTAAGTGTCTGCCTTCGGCTCAGGTCATGATCCCAGGGTCCTGGGATTGAGCCCCGCATCGGGCTCCCTGCTCAGTGGGGAACCTGCTTCTCCCTCTGCCTGCCGCTTCCCCACCCACTTGTGCACTCGCTCTCTCACTCGCTCTCACCCTATCTCAAATAAATAAATCTTTTTTAAAAAATAAAATAATAAAGCCCAACTCTCACGATAAAAACACTCGAGAAAAAACTAGTAATAGAAGGGAAATTCCTCCACTTGATAAAGGGCATCTATGAAAAGCCCACAGTGAATATCATACTTAATGGTGAAATGCTGAAATCTTTACCCCTAAGTCAGGAACAAGACAAGATGTCTGCTCTCACCACCTCTACCCAACTTGTTCTCGAGGTTCTAGTCAGGGCAATTAGGGAAGGAATGGAAATAAAAGACATCCCATTTGGAAAGGAAGAGGTTAAACTCTTTACAGATGGCATGATCTTATATACAGAAAGGCCTTTTTTTAAAAAAAGATTTTATTTATTTTAGAGAGAAAGAAAGTGCACACGCCTGAGCATGGGGGTGGGGGAGGGAGGGGTAGAAGGAGAGAGAAACCCAAGTGGCTCCATCTAACAACCTTGAGATCATGACCTGAGCTGAAACGAAGTGTCGCTTAACTCACTGGGCCACCCAGATGCCCCATTTTTTTTTTTTTTTTTTTTTACAGTAGGCTCCACACCCAATGTGGGGCTTGAACTCAGGACCCTGAGATCAAGGGTTTACTCTACTGACAGAGCCAGCCAGGGACCCCTATATACAGAAAATCCTAAGGAAACCACATACACACAAAAACCAGTAGAGCTAATAAGTAAGTTGAGGGAAGTTGCAGGATACAAGACAATACACAAAAATTACTTGTATATACTAGCAATGAACAATCCAAAAATCAAGAAAACAATTCCATTTATAATAGCAACAAAAATAGTGAAATACTGGGATGCCTGGGTGGCTCCGTTGCTTAAGCGTCTACCTTCGGCTCAGGTCACAATCCCAGGGTCCTGGGATGAGTCTGAGGTTGGGCTCCCTGCTCAGTGGGGACCCTGTTTCTCCCTCTGCCTGCCACTCCCCCTGCTTGTGCTCGCTCTCTCTCTGACAAATAAAATCTAAAAAAAAAAAAAAAGAACAGGACATTCCATTAAAAAAAAAAATAGTGAAATACTGGGGAGTCTGGGTGGCTCAGTCAGTTAAGCGTCCGGCTCTTGGTTTTGGCTCAGGTCATGATCTCAGGGTCGTGAGATTGAGCCCCACCTCGGGCTCTGCGCTGGGCGTGGAGTCTACTGGAGATTCTCGGTCTCTCTCTCCTTCTGCCCCTCCCCCCCGCTCGCTCTCTCTCTTTCTTGTATTTGGGGTGTAGAGATTACTTAAAAATAAAATCTTAGGGGCTCTTGGGTGGCTCAGTAGGTTAAGTGTCTGTCTTCAGCTCAGGTCATGATTCCGGAGTCCTGGGATCGAGCCCCACGTCAAGCTCTCTGCTCAGTGGGGGGAAACTACTTCTCCCTCTCCCTCTCCTTCTGCCTCTACCTCCCCCCCAACCCCCTGCTCATGCTCTCTCTCTCTCATGTGTTCCCTCTCTCTCTGTCTCAAATACATGAATAAGATATTTTTTTTTAAAAGATTTTTATGTATTTGAAAGAGCATGAGCAGCGGAGGGGCAGCGGGAAAGGGAGAGAATTTTTTTTTTTTTTTTAAAGATTTTACTTATTTATTTGAGAGAGATCCCAAGACTTGCACACTGTAAAGTATAAAACATTGCTGAAATTAAAGGGAATAAACCTTAATAAATGTAAAGACAGCCTGCATTCATGGGTTGAAAGACATAATAATGCAGTTAAGATAGCAATACTCCCTGAACTGATACACAGATTTAATACAAGCCCTGAATTGGAATTCCAGTTGCCTTTTTTCTTTTTTTTTTTAAATGAACAAGCTGATCCTAAAACTCGTATAGAAAGGCAAGGGACCCAAATAGCCAACAATCTTGAAAAAGAAAAACAAAGTTGAAGTATTTACACCTCCTAAATTAAAAAAAGAACACAAAAAATGGGCAAAGGATCAGAATAGACCTTTATCTCCAAAGAAGATACACAAATGGTTAGAAAACACAGGGAAAGATGCTCAACGTCACTATTCATTAGGGAAATGCAAATCAAAACCATGAGATACCAGTTCACATTCACTAGGATTCCAAAAAAAAAAAAAAAAAAAAAAAGGCCAGATAATAAAAATGCTGGTGAGAAGTAATTGGAACACTTTTACATCGCTGGTGGGAATGTAAAATTGTACAGTCACTATGGAAAGCATTTTGATAGTTTCTCAAAGAGTGAAAGAGTTACTAAATGGCCTAACAATTCCTTTTTTTTTTTTTAAAGATTTTATTTATTTATTTGACACAGAGAGATACAGCAAGAGAGGGACACACAAGCAGGGGGAGTGGGAGAGGGAGAAGCTGGCTTCCCGCCGAGCAGAGAGCCTGACATGGGCTCAATCCCAGGACCCCTGGACCACGACCAGAGCTGTAGGCAGACGCCCAACGACTGAGCCACCCAGGCGCCCCTATGGCCTAGCAATTCCATTCCTGGGTATAGATCCCAAAGGGTTGAAAACATGTTCACACAAAAACCTGCACACCCATGTTCATAGCAGTACTATTCACAATAGCCAAAAAGTGGAAATAACCCAGATGTCCCTCAACGGGTAGATGGATGAACAAAATGTAGTCTATCCATACAATGGAATATTATTCAGCCATAAAAAAAATGGACAAAGTACTGATATGTATTATAACACAGATGAACCTTGTAAACATGCTAAGAAGCTAGGCACAAAAGGTCACATATTGTATAATTCCATTTACATGAAATGTCCAGAATAGGTCAATTCGTAGACAGAATATAGATTAGCCATTGCCTAAAGCTAGGGGTAATTATATATTTTAAAGGGTAAATTTTATGCTAAGTGAATTGTATGTCAATTAAAAACAAAAGGAACAAAACATTTTCAGTGATGAAGTAAGGGGGATAGGCATCGCATCAAAAATTAATATCAAGAGAGAATAGCCCAGACCATTTGTAGGAGGGATGGGGCAGGTAGCTGAGATCCAGATTCCTGCATCAAGGAAACCGAGGCCCAGGCCACAGTTCATGGGTGGGGCCAGAAGTATTACCCAGGTGTGTCTGCTTCTAGCCCTATGCTGTCCAATAGGGAAACCGCTAGCTCTTGGGGCTATTGGCGCTTGAAAAGTGACTAAGTCTGAATTAAGATGTACTGTGAGTGTGCAATGCACGCTAGGTCTTGAAGACTCTGTAGGATGAAAAGAATATAAAGTATCTTAATCTCTTTATGTTCATTACATTTGAATTCATACTGTTCAAGATATATTGTGTTAAATCAGTTTCGCCATTTTTTCACTTTCTGAACTGTGACTACTAAAAAATGTAAAATTATGTATGTGGCTCGCATTTATATTTCTATCAGACAATGTTTCTCTAGAGTATTTGGGCCCCTGGGGCAACGTAGGAGAGCTTGGCATTAATTCATTCACGAAATAAAATTTCACTGAGTATCCTTGGCTGAACTAGCCTAAAGCTGATCACAGGGGGTGCTGGTTAAGCTGGAGAGGGGGCACCACCTGCACTTTGAATCCTAAAGGGGAGGAGGGAAGGCATGTGTGGTACCCTTCCCTCTTGGCGGGGAGGTTGATGCCTTTTTCACTAGATCCAGATGTGCCTGAAGGCCTGTGACTAATTAAAAAATCTGCAAGGCATGGCGATTAAAAACGGCAGAAAAGGGTGGGTATCTTGTGTATTTTGACGAGCTTTACTATTTTTTTTTTTTAAGATTTTATTTATTTATTTGAGAGAGAGAGAGCACAAGTGGGGGGAGCAGGAGAGGGAGAAGCAGACTCCCCGCCAAGCAGGGAGCCCGATGCGGGACTCGATCCCTGGACTCCAGGATCATGACCTGAGCCAAAGGCAGTCGCTTAACCAACTGAGCAACCCGGGCGCCCCTTGACGAGCTTTACTATTTAAGCGGAACTCCAAGAAACGGTACCTTCAAAAGCTTAGTCATCTAATCCAAGATGTATATTTGATGATAGGTTTCAGTCAGACCTGAGGATGGGCTGGAGGGGTGGGCGTGGAAGGAGGACCGAAAATTGTAATGCACACTCCAGGAGAGTACAAACTTTGTCAAGTTCATTCCTGTATCCTTGGCGCCTGGACCAGTGCCAGGCACATAGTAGGCGCTTCTTAAAGGTGTGAATGAGTGAAGATGTAGAGTTACGTGGATGCAAGAGCGAATATTCCCGGGAAGAGGCCTCTGACTTTTGTGTCTCCAAGGAGTCTCATAGGCCCCCAAAGGGTTAAAAACCACTTAATACAGACAGAGACACGAAATTTATTTGAAATCAATGTCAAGAATTGGTTGTTCTCATTCTGGGGAATGGCCAGACTTCGGCGTCTGGAATGATCTACGTGCTTAAAAATACCACTCGCCACCATTTTCTCCAGGTAATTTTCCATCCCTGCCCCCACATCCAAGGGGGGAAAAAGTAATTCTGAAATCCTCCCTAGCTATTTAAAAAAAAAAAGGAAGGAAAGAGCCGAAGCGGTAAAAGAGCGAACGTCCGGGCGCTGAGAGCCCAGGAGAAGAAAGGGACCCACGCGGGCCCTGGGCGCCGCCGGGACCCAGCCCCCCAAACTTTGCCAAGTTGCGGGCGCCGAGCGCGGCCCGGGGCGCGGGGCGCGGCCGCGGGCGGAGCCGCCCCCTGACGCCGGGCCGCCCCCTCCCGGCCCGGGCCGGCCCCGCTGGCTCCGCTCAAAGTTTGCGGCCGCCCCTGCGCCCGCCCGCCCGATGTATGGGTGATATACTGCAGCGGGTGTCAGGGTGAGGGACGGCCATATTTGCCGGTGCGGCCCGAGCCGTCAACAACAAAAAGTGCGCGGGAGCTCGGCGGGCGCACGGACGGGCGCTCGGACGCCGGGCCCGCCTCGCCGCCGCCCG
>NW_023270436.1:6364900-6452080 GCF_011800145.1 Mirounga leonina
CCCGGGCCGCGGCGGGGCTCGGCCGGGCCGGGGCCGGGGGCGCGGGAGGCCGCCGCGGTCCCCCCCACGCCGGCGGCCGAGGGATCGCGGGGAGCGCGGCGGCCGAGGGCGGGGGAGGCTTTTCTCTGCTCCTTTTTCCTCCGGCTTTTGGGCGGCTCGGCGAGGGCCCCTGCCGGCGGGAGTCGGGAGCGGCCGGGCCACGCCGGGAGCGGGGCGCGGGGCGCGCGGCGCGGGCCGCCCTCAGGGAGCGGGGGGCGCGGGCGCGGGGCTGGGCGGGGGGGGCGGGCCGCAGGGGTGCCGGCGAGCAAGGCCGGGCCCTGCGTGGACAGGGCGGGGGCGGCGAGCGTGCCGGGGGCAGGCGCCCCTGAGGGCGCGGGGCCGCTGGGGTCACCGGCGGTGCAGGGGACCCGATCATCGGTGGGGGTTCGGCCCGGCGCGCCGGAGCTGGGGTGCCCACAGCGCGGCGCGCCGGATGTCCCCTCAGGCGTGCGCGCAGTGACAGAAGTTGGAGAAGACGGGGGGCTTCGGAGCGCCTGCGGGCGGCGGGTGAGGGCGGCGTTTCAGCCCAGACCCGGCATCCCGGCGCTGCCAAGTCTGGGCTTCGAAGGCCCCTCCTGCGGCAGCCGGGGGTGGAGGGGCGTCCTCTCCCTTCCCGGGGGCTGGAGCTGGGCGAGGCCAGGAAACTCCTCCAGAAGTTGTCAGGCAGCTTCAGGCTGCGCCCCGGGGCTTGCCCCAGGGGTCAAGGGGAGAGCTGGGGTGGGGGAAGGAAGATGGTGAGGTGAGGGTGTGCCGGGCTTTTCCCCTTGCCTGGGTCTTTTTCCCTTAGACCCTGGGTTGGAAATGGACTTCCAAAAAAGCAGGCGCGTTCGAGGGGGGAGGGGGCAGAGGCCTTGTGGGGGAGGGGATTGGCCTTGCTGGTCAGAAATGCCACGTTGGCAGTTGGCCGCAAGTTTTGGGCCTTGTCTCCCAACGTTGACTCCGTAACTCCAAAAATTTGAAGAGAGACCCAGAAAATCAATTATTTTATATATATATATATATATATATATATGTATTTTAACTTAAAGGACACAGATTTGGGGGTTGGAAAGGGGTAAGGTTCAGGTTGCGGGTGGGGGCAAAGTTGAATTGGTTCACTTTGGGGTCTGCGTCCCAAGAGCAAACAGCCACGATTTTCTCGAATGTTCTCACCACCTTTGGGGTCTGCAGACCTTCCAGAGATAGGCTTTGGGGCCCAGAGAGGATTTCTCCTTGCCTGCTTCATCTGTCTCTGGGGTATGCAGGGCGGAAGGTCTTGCTGTCAGCCCTGACGCCCTGGAAATCTCAGGCCTGGCCTAGTATAGTTGAGGCAGGTGCCCTAAACCGGGACCCTCGGGGATTGGGGTCAAAGTGACAGGGGCACCCACTCAGGACCCCTGAAGCCCTGTGCTGGGCTGGCTGGCACCTGTGCACAGGTCTTCTTCTGCGGTGATTTCCAGGGGGACTGCTGAGGTCCCCAGATACCTGGTGTTTTGATGGGGGGGGCTGCGCCCCTCCCCATGGACCCTTTAGAAAGCCCCACTCTCCCCCTGCCATTTGCATCCAAGATGGACTCTCCGCTGCCGCTCCTCCGGCTTCCTTGTCATCATCCCTCACGCCCTCCAGCCCTGCCTCCTGCTCACGGGTTGCCAAGCTGCGGCCTGGCCGGCGGTGGCAGTGGCGGAGTTAGACAAAGCCCCTGCCTCCCCGCCCGAGAGCACTTCCCCCCACCCCAGGCGCCCCAAGTGGCGGGAAGGCCGCCAGCTCCCCAGGCCCAGGCCGCTCTTTGTCTGGCGTGGGGGCGGGGAGCTGCGCCTGGCCCCAGGAGCTGCCGGCCTCTGCCAATCCCTCCCCTGGCTCCGGGCCCTCCCTGGTCCCCCGCACACTGCGTGCATTGTCTGTGATGCTCAGAGCGGCCGTGCTCACGCCCAGTCTGGTTTTCTCCCTGGCCTCCTGCAGCCGGATGCACTGGCCCTCCCCGTGTCTGCCGGAAGGAGTGGGCATGAGTAGAACTCAGGGCCCTTCTGCCAACTCTCCCCAGGGCCGCACACACACGCCCCCCTTTTCAACAGAGTGAGAGCCTGGCACTGACACAGAATTGGGGTCACCGACCACGTCACCTGGGGATGGGAAAGGCAAGCCCTCAGCTGTTGCCCAGCCCTCCCCCCAACCCAAACCCGGTGATTACTCTTCCCTCCCTGTCTTAGCCCCCCACCCGAGACCTAACCCTAGCCCCATGAAAGAATGGGATCTAGAGCCTTTAGACAGTCTGTTGGGAATCATTGCCTCAAACAGATGGAGAAACTGAGGCCCAGAGAGGGAAGGGTGTACTCCAAGGTCACACAGCCAGACCAACTCCCGGTCCAGGCCCTTGTCTGTAGGAGAGCGGATGGGACGGGAGGCAGGGAGGTGAGAAGCAGTGCCGAGCAACAAGAGGTGAGGGCGAAGGGTGGTGCAGGGAATGCACACCCGAGTCCCGCTCACCTCCTGCCCAGGAACTGGAATCTCCTGGACCCTGGGCTGCTTTGCAGGGGTACGTACCCCCCTGGTCTTGCATTTAGCATCCTGGCCTTCCAGAGAGGTGTGCTATCTTGCGGTGGGCAGGACTGGAACCCAGATCTGGGGCTGCAAAGGCCACACTCAGCTGCCCACATCAGAAGGTTCAGGAAGTTGGGGTTTGGCTGCTCTGGTGAGGGGTGCTTGGGGGGGGCACCCACCCTGCCCCGCTCCTGTGCTCTGGCCGCTGCACATCTGTGGTTGCCTCGGATGGAGGTCACAGACACGGTAGTAGTTCGTCCCATCCTGAGCAGTATGTGCCCGAAGCACCCGTGTCTTACCGTCCCCACTTTAGAGGCGTGGCGGCCGGGGCGAGGAGTGGCCCGGTGATGTGCCCACTTACCGGCTTAGAGGTGGCAGAATCCATGTTTCCTGACTGGGCATCCCACATTTGAGCCTAAACCTGGGCCCCGGCTTGGGGTGGGGGAGGTGAAATCCAGGGCAGGCCCGAGAGTGGGGAAGACATTTTGGGTACAGAGCTGTCCCCAGCTCCTGGACAGAGGGCAGTATGGTGTCAGGGTACCAGCCTCTTCTGTGGTGTGTGGCTCAGGAGAACGCCCACCCTCTCCAGACTGCCTCTTTATGGTCAGGGGCTCCAGGGCTCCCCGAGGGCCCCTTCCACTCCACCAGCCGGAGCTCCTGAGCTTTCTTCCTCCCTGTCCCCTCCCCTGCTCACACCAGATGAGCAGCTGGTCGGTTTGGCCAGCCTGGCACCAGCTGTCCATCCCCGGGGCCAAGTCTGCGGAGTCCGCCGTGTGCTTGAGAGACCGTTTGGCTCTGGGGGCGGCAGGCAGAGGGGGAGCTGCTCCTCGGCTGGGCGTGGAGGCAGGCGGGCGGCTGCTGAGGAGGGCTAGGTAAATTCTCCATGGTTACCGCTGTTTGTAATTCTGCAGGACATCCGCTACCCGCTAATGGCCACTTGGACGCCATTATGGGTCTGCATGCTTCCAGCTACTGAGCCGGAGCCGGAAAATTCCCTGCTGATGACTCCCCACCCCGCATCCAGGAGGCTCCATTCTTAGCCGGGCCCTGTCCCCACGTGGTCCCTCACAGCTGAGGGACAGGGTGTCTGAGTGTTGCAGTCCCTAGACGGGGCCTTGTCCCTCCCCTCTTGGGATGCGAGCCATGCAGGCGTAGAATCAGACTGTCAAGAATCCTGTCCCCTCTTTGGGGAGGGAACCGCAGGGGCTCAGGGAGATTGAGAGGCCACCGAGGACACACAGAGAGACTGTGATACACTCCAGATTCTGACTTGGTGTCCAGTGAACCAGTCTCCGGCCAGGGTTGGGCCCCTAAACCCTCCGTCTGTCTTCCTTAGCATATGTCCAGCAAAGGCTTGGGCACACGGGATGTAGGCCGGCCCCGTAGCAGGTGGGCTCCTGTGGCGGTGATTCGGCTCTCGGTCATCCATCTCTGGGGAGCAGGACCCAGGGAAAAGGGACCAGCAAGGATTAGGCCAAGAGTAGGCGCAGATTTCGTCTTTGCGACCAGTCCTGACCGCGCAGATGGGAAGGAGTTCTGTGACCGAGGAGCGAGGTCTGCTGTGGTGGTGGGTAGGAAGAGCGGCGACCTGTTAGCTACGTTTTCCTGTCATCTGGGCCGAGCGCCGGCCATCCCCAAACTAGAGGACAGGAGCAGGGTCTCTGTCCTGTGAAGACAAAAGACCGCTGTCTGGCATGCGTCCTGGGTCGGGGGGCTGTCGCGGGACCGAGAGTCTTTGCTTTGGGTACAACCGCATGATTCCCGATTCTTCTCTTCTCCTCCATAGCTGGGAGCGTCCACCCGCCCTCCACCAGTATGGCGACCTCCTCCCAGTACCGCCAGCTGCTGAGTGACTACGGGCCGCCGTCTCTCGGCTACACCCAGGTACGGTAGTGGGGGGTGTGGGGCGAGAGGGGCTCTGGGGCTGGCCTGGGCACCAAGGGGACATGCTTCCCGCCATCCGGGGAGGAGAGCCGGTGGGACGGGGTAGAAATGATGGAATGGAACAGTCGTCTGAACTGCTTCAACCTCCGGCCCCGCCGGCCTCAAGTCTCAAGCCTCGGGGCGTTGGAGCAGAGGGGCGGCAGGCTGTTTCCCGGGGGTACCAGGAGACGGGGGCGGAGAGCCCACGGCGGGGCTGGAAGGCCTGAGTGCTGCAGGCCCTGCTGGGGCCGCCACCCACGTGCGTCCCTGCGGCGGGAGTCTCTGTGCCGGGTTCCTGAGGAAGTAAGCCTGGCCCGGGCTCTGGATCTGAGCCTGGACAGAGGAGAGGGGACCCCGTTCCCACTCACCCCCTGCAAGGTCGTGGCCCCAGCAAAGAGGAGGACAGGGCCCATATCCTCCCGGAGCCCAGATGCGCCTCATCGGGAATGGGGGCCCTTGACCAGGCCGCAGGGGTTTCTACGTGGTTCTGCCACTTCCAGGCCTGACCCCTGCTTGGCAACCTCGCCGAGACCCGGTTCCTCGCCGTCAAGCGGGGTCGACGCTGCCACTGGCCTCCCTGGCTGCCGCCGGTGGAGGGACCTGGCCAGGCCCCTGCCTCGGTGCCCGCCGGCCATGGCTGCCGTCGGGCTCTCTGCCGTCATCGGAACGCGGCCGCGTTCCAGGGTCGCCACGGACCCTGCGAGAGGGTGGCGGCCGGCCATGCCCCGCCAGGCCGTGCTGTCCCAGGAGCAGATACGGGACCTGGAACGGGACCGCCGGAGGAAGCGGCCGTGGGAGGAGGGCGAGGAGGACCGCCGGGCCAGGAGGCGGCACCCGGAGGGCGCTGAGGAGCTGAGCAAGGACAGGAGGGGGGCCCTGGAGGCCAGGAGACAGAGACGGCGGCGGAGGAGGGAGGAGCAGGCGAGGGCCTTGTTGGGGGGGCCCGCGGGGACCCCAGCCTCACTCGTCGGGGTGCTTACTTGGGCTATGGGGGGGGGAGTCTAGAGAAGAAGGGGTTTTGTGGGGTGGGCCCTGCCGGCGCGGGGAGAATGGGTGAATTGAAACATATTCTGTGTTCTGTCCAGATGGTCTTTGGCAGTTATTTGTGGTCCTGCTGACCCCAGGGTGTGGCCCCCATCTCGTCCCCTTGCTCTGGACTGTCCTCCCCTGGGATGTACTTGCACTTCCACCTGGGTCCTAGGAAATACCCAGTGCTTGCCGAGAACAGCCAGTCCTTCTTTTGCTCATTCGAGAGGATGAAAGCCTTCTGGAGGCTGCTGGTGGTTTCCTTGAGTGTAGGACGACAGCAGAGAGGCCCAGCTCTCTGCCTGTGGTTCTCCCTCAGGGTGGACAGGCCTGGCCCCGGCGAAGGCAGCAGCTGCCTCTGGGCGAGCCTCTCCCTGCCCTGTCCTCGCCGTGGCCGGCATGTGGTGCGGTCCTGACCGTGGCCACGGGGTCAGGGAAGGGTTCGATCCATGTAAACTCTTCCTTCTGACTCTAGGGAACAGGGAACAGCCAGGTACCCCAGAGCAAATACGCCGAGCTGCTGGCCATCATCGAGGAGTTGGGGAAAGAGATTAGACCCACTTATGCGGGGAGCAAGAGTGCCATGGAGAGACTAAAACGAGGTAGGTAGCAGGACCCAGACTCCCCTGACGGGTGCTGCCTCCCTGCTGGGCGCTAACTGTTGTGAGAGATTTTCTTCGGGGTTGGGGGGAGTTCCCTATGCCCCAGGGGCCCCCGTTTTGTTACTCCGATGTGGAGGCATCTCAGGGGCGGGGGTGGGCCGGTCAGTGGGATGTACACTGCTCTTGGGATCTGACGGGAAGGCCTTGCGTGCCTCCCGGGAGGGTCCATATGCTTTAGAAAAGGAATCTTTATAGCCCAGATCCTGCCGCTTTGTTTGTTGCCTGCTCGGCTCCTGTTGGCTGCTGGTTCCAGGGAGCCGCGGGAGGCTTCCTTCTCTGGGTGGGCCGGGGACGAGGAGTCGGGAGGTCCCGGGTCCTGGGTTGCCCTCGCTGTCAGCTCTTTGGAGCGGAGCCCGAGGGGGCGTATAGGTCTGTCCTAGTCTGGGGAGGGAGAGCAAGAGCACTGAAATTCCTTCATGACTGAGGAGGGAGGGTGGCAGGGCAGGAGCATGATGTCACAGAAACCCAGTGACTCACGTGAAGACGTGACTGACCAGCTGATTCCAGGGGGAGGTGAAATCGGCTGCCACCTCACGAAGCCACTGGAGGGGAGGGGAGAAGAGGATTTCGGTTTTAGAAGGTGGCAGGGCAGAGCAGCTGTGGCCTGGGTGCGAATTTAATTTCAGAAGCGATCTGGTGTTTCTGGGGAAGGTTGGAGAGGCACGCCGGGACTCAATCTGGGGCATAAAGGGGGCCTGCTGCGGAGGCCACGACTCCCCCGTGGCGGGCGCGGCTGGCGAGGACAGGCTCCGGCCCATGGCAGCGGGCTTCCCTGGTGTGTATGAAGCCTTCGTGGGCAGAGAGGCTGGACCTGGACAGGGCTTGGGGAGAGGTGGGTTAACCCCGATCCAGCCCGGGGTGGGGGCGGGGAGCAGGTGGGCTTTGCTCTGCGTCCAGACTGCTGTTTGGAGGCAGGGGAAGCAAGACAGTCCTGACCCCCGGAGTTCTGCTTACCCGAGTGGAAATCCCTGGGAAGATGCTGGACCCCAGAGTCTAACAGGCGATCTGCAGTCCCCCAGAAAAGCCAGTGGGTTCAGGCCAACCGATGGATCTGCCTCGTGATGGCCCCAGGGCACGTGCCGCGTGAGCAGCTGGTCCCACGGTCACACTGACCGGGAGCCAAGCCCAAGCTAGCCAAGGTCATGTCGTAACAGGGTGAAGAAGGGTCATAAAGGGTACGGGGGAGTCAGGCGCATGGCGGATAGGTCAGCAAACTGTACCTGATAGGCCAAGCACGGTTTTCAGTTTCTAATGGCGGAAAATGATTCTGTGACCGGTGAAAATGCTCTGCAGTTCAGACTTCAGCGTTCGTGATGAAGGTTTGTTGGAACATGGCCACACCCACTGCTTCTGTAACGGCTGCTTGCGTGGTTGTGAGAGAGCCCGCGCGGCCTGCAAAGCCCGAGGTATTTACTGCCTGGCCCTTTCTAGAAAAAAGTCTTCTGAAGCTCAGAGATAAGATTTGTGAGATGCGGACGCCTGCGTGACTTGGGGATGTCACTCACAGTGCCCTCCGGCGGTCCTCTCTCAGAAGGACTCAGAAGGAGTAGATTCTTTGTGTCTATTAGAACGAGATCGGTGTCTCCCGGCGTTCTCTCAAGGCCGCCGCCACCACCACCACACAAACGCAACAACCAAACCATAACCACCAAACCAGAGGGAAGAGATGGGCAGGGGGGTGATAGGGCCGAAGGTGCTCTTGGCACCCGGCGGGCAACGTCACCGTGGACCAAGGGTGAACATAAATGAGCAGTCTTGCATCCTAACTGTGCAGGCTGGACACTGGACAAGCCCTTTCTAGAACGTAGACTGTGAAGAAGCCAGAGAAAAATCAGGATTTGCAGTCCTGGATTCTCCACAGTGGGGCAGGCTTGACGAAAGCGGGCGGGGACACATCTACTTCCGTCCTCTGAGAGCCTGGCGTGCCCGGAGAGCTCGCTGGCCGTCCCTGTGTGGGCGGGAAGGGATTGTTAGGAGCCACGAAGAGGAGTTTGGGCGAGGAGGGAAGGCCTTCGAGGGACGGACGGGACGCTCACGTGTCTCCACACCGCTGGAACCCCGGGGTGCTTGGGGTGCAGGTCCCGAGTTCCCTCCCAGGGCGGGGGCTTTTCAGCTGGGTTGCGAAGGGCCCTCTTCCTCTCCTGGAGTGGGTTCTGCTGGACCATCCTCAGCCTCTGCTCCTCCTCCAGGCATCATTCACGCCAGAGGACTGGTTCGAGAGTGCTTGGCCGAAACGGAACGGAATGCCCGATCCTAGCTGCCTGGCCTCGCGGAAGGTTTTCCATCTTCGTCCAAGACCAGAAGTTACAGCTCATCTCCCATGTTCAGATGAAACTCTTGTTTTCAAAAGGGTAACAGTTTGGTTTCTCCTTCCCACGTCCCTCCCATGGTTCATGAGGCTCTGAGATTGAGAAATATTTTGCAGTTGACTAGGATTTACATTTTAAATAGTTAGGAATTACCCAGGGTTTTTTGTTCTTGGTTTTTTGGGTTTTTTTTTTTTTTTTTTTTAAGCATTGATTTAAAAGATGCACGTAAAAGATACCTGTCTCACAGCAAAGATCCCAGTTATGTTACCCAGATTGTTCTCCGTTCTTTTTCATAAGCTAATACAACTCTGAGGGTTTTTTTTTTTTTGAGTGCGTACATTTGCCACACCGTGTGGATTCCGCTTAATGTAACTTTTGTGCTTAAGCATTTGCTTGCATGACTGTTAGTGCTTTGAGGTCAATTTAAAAAATGCACAAGTTATAAATACAGAAGAAAGAGCAACCTACCAAACCTAACCTAATGAGAACCCCCCCCACCCCCTCCAAATTTTCCTACTAAGACTGTGTGTGGGTTTCAGTTCTGCTTTTCCTGTAAGTTGATCCAAACATCTGGAAGAAAATGACTAAAACTGTTTGCATCTTTGTATGTATTTATTACTTGATGTAATAAAGCTTATTTTCATTAACAATTTGTATTAAGGTGTGGGTTCCTTGAATTCTTAAGTGTTTTTGTTGTTTTTTAAGTGGTGTTTTTAAAAAACAGCTCCTCGGGGGTGCCTGGCTGGCTCAGTCACTAGAGGTTCAACTCTCGATCTGGGGCTTATAAGTTCGAGCCCCACGTCAGGTGTGGAGGTGACTTAAAAAGAAAATCTTTAAAAACAAACCAAAAAACAGCTCCTCCGACGAGAGTGGGAGATCCCTGCCACAGAGGGTTTGCCTACCTGGCCTCAGGAACATTATTCGTGCCAATGCCAGAACCACCACGGGCTGGGGGAGGAAGGCGTCTGCCTAAGTCAGAAGGTGGGGGTCAGACAATGTCGCATCACGGTGCACTGTGACTGCCGTGGACAGCCGGGTGTGCAGGGGAAGCAAGAACGTTAGTGGATGTGGCGTTACTGACTTTGCCCATGGCCTGCCCTCAGTGAGGCCATTCTCGGCTTCCAGGTGCTTGTCCTGCTCCCGGAATCTAATTCTCCTACGGTGCAGCCTCTAAACTCCAGGTAGCTACCCCAGGTGCTCACCGGGAGGATTCCCTGCCCCGGGGCTGGGGAAGGCCCGCTTGCGCTGGACATGTTGAGGACGCGGATGGTGGTCCTCAGTGGTGAGGGGAGACAGACAAATGAGGGATGGGGTCAATTTTGCAGGCATGAGGCAAGGGCCCAGCCACGACAGGTCGAAAGGCCAGTAAGAGTGGGCGTGTCTACATCTGTTTCATGCACAGCGAACCCCAGAAGGCACGAGAGAGGAGAGAGAGTGAAGCCTCTGTCCCTCCTGTCTCTTCCCGCCGTTACCTGCTTGTCGTGTACCCTTCCAGGTGCTTGGCTACCTTTTGAATGGAGGTCCGCATGGGGATGGGTCCTGGATGCTGCGACCGGTCTCGAGCCTTGCACACAATGCTTAAACTTCCAGACCAGCTCGCGTCCAGGTGAGAAGAGCCTTACCCGGCTGCCTTAAATGTGTATTCCGACAGGCACTGGGCACCGGTCTGTGCCTGCCGAATGGGCTGGTTTGGACTGCAGACCCTGACAGTGGCCTTCTCCCCTTGTGGTTTTTCCCCTGCTTGGTTCACGGGTGAACCCCAGATGTATTCTGACAAGGGAAGCTATTACCTCTGCCTAAAAACTCCAAACAACTGTAGGATCAAATCCAGCTTGAGTGATGGCATTGTAAGCAAATTCACAAATCAGGTTTCTGGAAACTCATCTCATAAATCTACTTATAAACAACACATAGGGAATGTCATGTGTATTTTTTTTTTTAAATAAGCTCTACGCCCAACGTGGGGCTCAAACTCATGACCTGAGATCAAAAGTCTCATGCTCCACCGACTGAGCCAGCCAGGTGCCCCAAAAATGCCACTAATGTTTGACTCCATTCCATAGTTTTCCCCCCAAAAATGGACCTTCCTTATTACTATTAGTGCTTATTTTTAACCTTTGATAATAAAACAAGACAATCACACAAATGTGTAGCTTAAAAAAATATGGTGACATCCTTCTAACTACCCACCCAGGTCCAGAAAGACCTTTGTCAGCCATCCACAGCCCCTCCGGGTGTCCTATCACGACAACCCCTTTCCTCCCCATGAAAAGTAGCTAGCCGCTGTTCTTTTATGGTAATGTTTTCTGTGTGTCTCTATAGTTTTATTCTCAAAATGTGCGTCTCTATTCATTACAGTTTAGTCCGCCATTTAAAAATTGATTTAAAACGTTAAGTGTGTCAGAAATACAGAAATTAGCTAGAGTAACGCTTGAGATGGAATGGAACTCCCTACCATTATTCCTTGGAAGCATCTGTCAATTTTTATCTTTTCAGAGAGAGGGAGTGTGCAAGCAAGAGTGGAGCAGGGCGGGGGGTGTGTGTATGTGTGTGTGGAGGCAGAGGGAGAGAGAATCTCAAGCAGGCTCCGTGCCCAGCCTGACGTGGGGCTCGATCCCATGACCTTGAGATCATGACCTGAGCTGAAATCCACAGTCGGACGCTTAACTGACTGAGCCACCCAGGCGCCCTGCATCTGGCAGGTTCTTTAGTTAGAATCTGCGATTCTTTCCGGGGTGCCTGGCTGGCTCAGAAGAGCGTGTGACTCTTATCTCGGGATCAGGATTGTGAGTTAAATCCCCACGTTGGATGTAGAGATCTTAAAAACAACAAGACGACAACAGAAAAGCATCTTCGATTCCTTCTCAGTGGACGTTTTTACTGGATTCCCAGAGTTCTTTCAGGAGCTTCTTTTTTTCTAGGGTTTCCTTTGCTCTTTTTTTCCTCTCTTGCTTTTTCCTCTCTGCCTCCTGTTTTTCTTTGTAAACAAGACTGTTTTCACCGTTGTAGAAAATATCCACTTTCTCTTGTAGGATTTTCCGAGCGAGCTTTCTGTTCTGATCAACCGATCTTGTCTGATGGCACTGCAAGAGATAATATTTTATAATGTGAAAAAGTTTGTTCGGGACAGGATCTCAAACTGTGGAATTCAACCCCCTTGCTCTATAGATGGGGACGGGCCCGAGAGGCAAGGCCACTTGTCAAGAATCCCAGTGAGTCCAGGACAGAGCCAAGCCCATATGCCCTCCTTCCTGCCTCTTCTCAGCCTTCAGCTCGTCCCACCCCCCAGCTGTATTACGTGGCTTTCTCGGTGATGGTTTTATAATTAAGAGTATTGCTTTGTTCGGAAGCAATGATAGCTTCAGATAACTTAAAGTCCCCAGATAATTTTGAAAATATCAACTGGTATGTCTAAGCTTGTGGCCAGGGAACAAGCCCTCCGTCTGCACCATTTCTAAACATAAAGTCTGTCTCAGGGAGGGAGATACCATCTTTATTATTAGTCAACCGTATCGTTGATTATGTCATCCCTGAGTTATTAAGGGCGAGTGCCTTACAAAGCTATTTGAAAACAATTCTGTGAAATTAGAGCGAGAGAAGAGTACTGTAAGCAGATCTGCAGTACGTGTATAAAACAGTTAAACAAAAATCCTGTCGGGTTTCAGAATTTCATGTGTGGCTCATGAATGACGCTTTTTCTCAAAGAGGAAAAGAAAAGTGACTGAGGCTTTAACGGATAGGCTCTTGGCTCAAAAACTTGGCAGTGAAGAACAGTTGTTGGGAGCACAGACTTGGGCTTGGTCTGGGTGACGCCTGCCGCTGTAGGATCTCGGGCAAGTTACCTAACCTCTCTGTGCCTGGTTCCACACCTGCACCATGAGGAAGCCAAGGCGTAAGGGCTTGCGAGGGTGACGACCGACCGCGTGCGGCGCTGCGCCCACCGGGGCCTGCCCTGTCGTTGGTATATGGAAAGCCCGCCTTGCCGTCCCTTCTCAGGGCCTCTGGTGACTCGGCAGGGACCGCACTGAGAGCCAGCGGGGCCCCTACTAACCAGGAAACGGGAGACAGCATTTCAGTACCTCCCAGGGGCTCGTGTTGAGAGCTGGGGATACTCTGATCAGAGACTGGTTTCCAGGTAAAGGAAGCCGCCTCCAGGCAGCCCCGCGTCGCATTTTTGTCCTGAGGGCTGGGAAGGCTGTGCCCGAAGGGGCAGGTGTCACTGCCGTTTACCAAAGAGGGGACGTCTGTCTACCTTGACGACGATGCCCGAGGGGACATGCTTCAGCACCACACAGTTGCTGGTTTTGTTGGTGGCCTGGCCCCCGGGGCCGTGCCCTTTCACAAACTGCTCTTCAAGTTCCGTCTCATCCAGGGGAGGCGGAGCGGGGCGCTCCTTCCTGCCCGCCGCCGGGACCGCGGGGACCGCCACCGGCGGGGCGAGCAGTGCCTGCTTCTCCCGAGGCCGGAGGCCCCGCGGCGCGACGCAGATTCTGGCCAGGGCTGCAGGCCAGCGGAAGCCGGCCGAGGGCCTCATGCAGAGGAGCTCTGCCCGTCCGTGACCTGAGCTGGAGAAAAAAAAAGACAGCCTTTCAGGAAGGTGCATTCGCGCTCAGGATTACACTAAAGGCTCTGGGACAACCTTATATAAACCGGTTCCAGCGAGGGCCACCCAGCCGTCCTGTGGGGTATTTAATAGGCACAGCCCTCTGCAGCCTTGGGGCATCTCCCGTGGTCTTCGCCGCGTGCGCCCTCCCAGCTGATAAGTATTTTGTTGTAACCAAAAATATCTTCGAAGCACCCAGAGGTGCTGCTTTCTCAGGCAGGGTGACATTCCGAAGAACAGGGCTGTTAATTCGATAAAGAAACACTGAACAGTGCATCAAATAAGAATTAGGATCTGAGGGCATCTGCCTTTGGCTCAGGTCATGATCTCAGGGTCCTGGGATCGAGTCCCGCATTGGGCTCCCTGCTCGGCGGGAAGCCTGCTTCTCCCTCTGCCTCTCTCTCTCTGTCTCTAATGAATAAATAAAATCTTTAAAAAAAAAAGAAAAAAAAGAATTAGGATCTGAGTCCAGCGACATTATTTAAACGTTTGAGAATCTCTGAAATCCAAATGTAAAGACGACAGTATGCAAGTCGATTTTATAGCCGAGCTTACACGGTCTGACACAGTAAATATCACTATCAATCAATGTCATGATTGTTGTTTTTTAATGTTTCCAGTTTCATGGATTTGAATAGGAACATCTGTTCCCTCAGACGCACTGCCAATAACATGATCCAAGTGGTGCTCATCCCTGGAACGTTCGAATCAACTGATTTTTTATGAAGGTGCCTGCGTGGTTCAAAATACCACACGAGGCGTAGAGAGCGATGCGAGGCGGGAGAGAGGGAGCCTCCGTCTTCATGGAGCTTAGAGTCCAGTCAGAGAGAAGATGCTTAAAAGAGAAAGCAGTATTTAACCGTTAGATTTAAATAGCTACTCCAGACGTGGCAGAAGGCTGAAATGTCTAGTCAACAATGAATGGTATAGAGAGTAACAGCTACCAGGACGTGGTGAATCCCACGGGCCTTTGCTTTCTTCCAGGGGAGGAAGGCAGAACGAGCTGACAGGTGTTAGCTCTTTTCAAAGATGGGTGACCTCCCCGTGCCAATCGGGACAAGTAACAGTGTGGGCCTGTTTTCTTACCTGGAAAATGGGTGAACAAGCCCTTCTCCGCCCACCCTGCACAGGCTTAAAGGTCAGAGGGGAAAAAAAGAAAAAATTCTGGAAAGAGCTTTTGTTGAATACCTTTGAAGGCATGAGACTGATTTTTAGCAAAATTCCTGCCACTCGGGAGGATTATGGGAACGATGAACGTGCCCCTTGCTTCATGCTTCTTGATCCAGGATGATGTAGGTGCTAAAAACAGAATTACTGCCCTTTTTAACAACTGCTTCCTTTGAGGCTCTAAATAGCTTCTTTTACCATTTGAAATCCTGTAAATTCTAGCTGAGGGCCACTGGTCTCTAACCTAGGTAGGAAGTGGTATATACCTAAGCCAGCGCCCTCAGCCCAGAGTTGCTTAATCATGCACCAAATAATTTCAGCAGGTTTGCTCTCAGCTCATTTACCTTTCGTCCCCTGTCAGTTCTGGCTGCTAACTTCTATGAGCCCACGCTGGTCTCTAACAAGCTTTGAGGATGCCTACTGCATATGCAGGCTAGTGGACGCCGCTGCCTTGTAAATATGTACATTTCTGTTATTTTACGGGCATCTCTCTGAGTAATCAGTCTAGCTGGTCCTGAGAGGATCCTGGTCATTTTTAGAACAATACCATATTCTTAACCTCTCTCTCTATGGAAAATAAATATAATGAAATATACTTTTCCAAGCCTGATGCCAATGCTCGTTTTCAATTCTGTGATGGACGTGATGGTCTAAACTCATAACTTCTTTCTGAAAAGTATGGCATTCAGGATGTGTGTCAGTCCCCGGGGGGGTGACAACGTGGTGTTGGTAAGATGCTCAGTGGCTGTGAAGGGCTCGATTTTGAAACAGAGCATGCCAGGGAAAGTGGCGCTTTAGAAAACTGGTTTTGTTTATTGTGTGTCAAGTCTTTCGGAAGTACACTCGGGAAAAGATAAATGATAAACACCAGCACTTTTCTGAAATCGCTACGACAAAGAATCCGCTCCCCTGTAAATGATTAAGTGAATGAGACCCGGGTCAATGTCCAAAATGTCCCTTCCTTTATTTCTGCTTTCAATCCATAGAACAAGATTCCTTTGTGTACCAGAGAGCATCGAGTACCTGGATCAGATTCATTATGGAACGCAAGCCCGGGGCCTCCCTTGGGGTTTCTCTTCTGCTAGTCAGTAAATCTGACCAGGCAGGACAGCATTGGAATAGAGTGCAGCGACAAAGAAAGGAAGTGAGTCTGAGACGAGGCGAAACTCCCAGACAAAGGGCGGAGAGGAGAGTGCTTTTATCAGCTGCTTTGCCCGTCTCTACCTTTCTGTCCTAGTTCGGGGCTGACACACACACTGGAAGGCCTCCCACCCAAATGGAGTTCAAGAAAGTCCCCAGTGTTCAGTTACTGTTTTGTTTAACGGCTAATTCCAACAGCCGATCGGGCGATTCTCAATACTTTTTGTATCTCTGGGAGCTTTGGCTCTACTCCCAACGACTGCTAAAAATAACCCGCGCACCCATGGTCCCACTTCCCCAAAGCCCAGGATATACGGATTGGGTTTCAGGTTTTGTGATACCCACAGAGCAACTCAAAAGTCTCCGGGGGACAATAAAAGCGGCTCAAATTAGAGCTCATCGTGACATTAAAAAAGAGCCACAGGAAAATGGTGACAAGGAGTGCTGGTCAGGGGAAACCGGGAGTCATGACAGCGTGCCCCAATTCCTTTCTGTGAGCGTGTGCCTCGATTCGGGCCCGGCTCTCCACCCTCACTCCCCCTCAGCCCTGCTTTTCCTCTGAGGACGCATCGCGCTAAACAGCCTGATTGCAGTTTGGCTTAAGGCCTCTCATTGTCCCCATCCCTGCCCACTGGGTCAAGTCAGAGATGCTGGGTGTTAGGACTTTACAAAAGGGAATGCTAATTTGTTCAGTGAGTATTTTCAACATCTACTCTGTGCCAGGCATGGGCCTCAGGGAGCCCAATGAGCCTGTGGCATAAAAGAGAAATTAAAGATGCCCCCAAATGTGATCCATGCTAATAGCCTGGGATGGAGAACAGGCCACAGAGCAGTGCCTCTCTGACTTGCTGGGCCCCTAAGTCACTTGGAGGGCTTGGTACCGGGACTCGGGGCCTGTATTCTGGTAGGTGCCCCCTTTCCTGACCTGGAGCCAGCAACCACACATTCCCTCCTCAGGCCCCCGCAGTCAGCCCACGCCTAGGAAGACGTCTGGCTGCAGGGATGGTGTATGTTGAGCTCGGATCGTGGCCAGTGACTGCAGCAGTCAGATGTAAACTAGACCCAGCAAGGTGAGGTCCATTTCCCCAGCAGCTCTAACACTCCGGAGACGGGGGAGGGCATGGTCATGTGTCTCTGAGAGAGAGAAGGTTATCTCAATCTATTTGCAGGAAGTCATAGGATTTCAATCTCTGGACTCACCTTCTGGATGCCATGTGCCCCAAATTCACTGCTTAACTATATATATATATATGGTTTTTTTTTTTTTTTGAGAGTGTGTGCTAGTTTCTCTGAGCCACAACTTTCAGGGTTATCTCAGCCTCGTAGAGACTTCATCAAATCCAACCGAAGGAACAGATGTGGAGATGAACTGAAATGGGGTTGCTTTAGGAAAGATGACTGGCAAAGCCCTCACCACGCACATTTTCAGGAGCAGACAAATCCCCTGGGGGTTCTGTTAAATAGAAGCCTACTTCAGCAGGTCTGGGTGGGACTGGAGACTCTGCATTCCTAACCAGCTCCCAGTGAGGCTCTTGCCTCCAGGAACCACACTTTGAGTGTCATGGCCAGAAGCTTGGAGCAAAGCTGCTTGCCTGTATGGTGGCTCTTAGGACCATTGGACGACTGGATGGAAGCCCCAGAACAACGATGGCAAAGATGGAGATGAGGAAGGTGGGAAGGAGAGTAATGGCCGGAACAGCAAACATTCAGAGAAAAGAATGACACAAATAATGAACTGAGCTAACAGAAGGTGAAATGGTTAACAAGGGGATTGAGAAATGGGGTCAACCAAAAAAAAGAACACCAATAATGTTTCTATTATATTAGTGTTCTAGAACAGCGTTGTCCGATATGAACATAATGTAGGGCATGCGTGAAATTCTAAATTTTTTAGTAGTCACCTTAAAAACAGTAAAAAGAGGGGCACCTGGCTAGTTGGTGGAGCATGTGACTCTTGATCATGGGGTTTTAAGTTCAACCCCCAAGTGGGGTGCAGGGATGACTGAAAAATAAAATATTTAGGGGTACGTGGGTGGCTCAGTCGGTTAAATGTCTGACTCTTGATCTCAGTTCAGGTCATGATTTCAGGGTTGTGAGATCAAGCCCCCATTCGGGCTCCACATTCAGCGGCGGGTCTGCTTGAGATACTCTTCCTCTGCCCCTCCCCCTGCTTGCACACGCACTCTCTAAAATAAATAAATCTTGGGGCGCCTGGGTGGCTCAGTCAGTTAAGTGTCTGCCTTTGGCTCAGGTCATGATCAGGTCATGATCCCAGGGGTCCTGGGATCGAGTCCCACGTCAGGCTCCCTGCTCAGCGAGGAGCCTGCTTCTCCCTCTCCCTCTCCTCCTGCTTGTGCTCTCTCTCTCTGTCAAGTGAATAAATAAAACCTTTAAAAATAAATAAATCTTTAAAAAATCCTTTAATACATAACCCAGTATATCCAAAATATTATTTCAATGTGCAATCAATATAAAAATTATTGTGATATTTTATTTTTTATATGAAGTCTTCAAAATCTGGGGTGTCTTCAGCACTACCATATCAGACAATGTAGCTCCAGAATCTTGCTCCTCATTATGGTCCACAGAGTAGCAGCGACAGAACCACTTGGGAGCTCGTTAGGAATGAAGACTCTTGGGCCCCACCCCAGACTTCCTAAATGAGAACCTGCCTTTTATGAAGATCCGTAAGTGACGCAGAGGCACACTTCCAAAGTCTGAGAAGCCTTGTCCTAGAACGCAGGAACTAGCTAATTCTTCCAGCTTCCGGGACACTTTTAAAAGCTGTTGTTTCTTCTATTTAAGAAGTTGAGGCCAGAATTCTGGAGTGCTGATTACCTGCTTGGTCACAGTCCTGTTTCTCCTTCCACATGTCTCCACAAACCTAAAGGGACAGGTCTCAAAACAATGACCTAATCGGTGGTGAAGGACCAAACACTGAACTCAGGCTGATGTGCAATGGTGCTGCTTTAAACAGACCAAATGGCCAGCTGATGGCACCAGAAGCTAAGTGAGAGAATGATTTTCTGAGAAATGCTTAAGTATAATCCATGTTTTTAATTTTTTTTTTAAATAAACATTTTTTTTCTTAAGATTTTATTTATTTATTAGAGAGAGAATGCACATACAGGGGGAGCAGCAGAGAGAGAGGGAGAAGCAGGCTCCCCACTGAGCAGGGAGCCCGATGCGGGGCTCCATCCCAGGACCCCGGATCATGACCTGAGCCGAAGGCAGACGCTTCACTGAATGAGCCACCCAGGCGCCCCATAGTCCATATTTCATAGCATGTTTTGGTGCTTGCTCCCTGCAAAATGGGAGTTAAGGCAAAGCAGCCATTTCCCGCCTGCTCGGTCTAGCTCACCCTCCCGTTCTGGTTGGTCTGGAGCCCTTTCAAGGGCTGGATCACCTCCCAGAATGGAACCTCTAGGGGCTGCGGCTCAGGTCTGAAACAGACCAAGTCCTTTCCTGGGCTTGGCGGTTCGTTCTGAAGATAAAGCACCTTTCAGTCACAGGAAGTGTTAGCAGAGAATTATTTCTCAAATCAGACAAACATCATAGATTGAGCAGGAAATGCCACGCTGGAGACTGCTCTGGGTCTGGTCTCAATTTAATAGGCTCCCTGCTGCAGAGTTCAAGAGACAACTAATGAAGTAGATAGAAAAACTTTCTATTCATACAACACTAACACCCCATTCAGTGTTGCTTTTTTTAAATATATATACAGAAAACTCTGAATCCACAGAGAACTACACCTGTCCTATTTGTGTGCATCACTGTGATTTTCTTCTATTTATGACTTCTAACAGGAACTTTAGAATTTACCAACTACACTGTTAAAATAAGACAGAAACACATAAAAAAAGCAGCAGTAATAACACTCTACATGTCCTTAAGTTCTCAATGCCTCTATTATCATGAATGATACCTTGTATTTGTTTAGGACCTAAATGCTTTCAAAGTACTTTCAAATACATTATCATATTTGACACAAATAAAGAAAAGGGATTATCTCAGGAAGACTTGGAAGAACATTAGGTATTCCATTTTTTATACTAAACTTTTACTTTCTACCTTTACCTTTCATAATAGCTCTAGATCTGTCCTTTCCCCACCTTCTTAAAAGTGTTAGCTCATTTTCCTCAACTTTCTCTTTTGGAATGTTCTTCTCATTTTTTTTTTTTTTTTTTTGTCCCTGAAAGGCCACCCTGCTCTGTAGTCACTATCTTGGCTTCATGATTTACTCACTGTGCAATTCTGGCCACGTCTCCTCATCTGTAAAGTGCAGGTAATACCGCCTAGGGTGAGAAAAAAACGTACATGTCTCCACAAACCTAAAGCCCTGAGGGGTACTTGGGATCCCTAAACTATAAAGCTGAAGAGCCTTTGACTAACACACCATATAAACTGTGGTTTCATCCCATAAACCTAATTTGAAACTGATTATTTCATAGGCTTTTTATTTTTTTTTGACATATATTTATAAAGATTTTATTTATTTGAGAGAGAGTGAAAATGAGAGAAATCATGGAGAGAGAGGGAGAAGCAGACTTACGATGTGGGGCTAGATCTCAGGACTCTGAGATAATGACCTGAACCAAAGGCAGACGCTTAACCAACTGAGTCATCCTGGTGCCCCAGTTTTGTTTTTTTTTTTTTTAAAGCCTATAAGGGGCACCTGGGTGGCTCAACTGGTTAAGCATCTGCCTTCGGCTCAGGTCAGAATCCCAGGGTCCTGGGATCAGGCCCCACATTGGGCTCCCTGCTCGGCGGGGAGTCTGCTTCTCTCTCCCTCTGCTGTTCCCCCTGTTTGTGCTTGCTCTCTCTCTCTCTCTCTCTCAAATCAGTAAATAAAATCTTTAAAAAAATAAAAAAAATAAATTAATTAAGTAATCTCTACACCCAATGTAGAGATTATGACAAATTATGACCTGGACATCAAGAGTCACATGTTCTTCCGACTGAGCCAGCCAGGTGCCCCTTCGTAGACTTGTTTTAGAGCGCAGAGTGAAAAGGCATCTAGAAGAGTGACCTGCAAATTATTTCATTTGGTATGGTCCAATTTAAGAAGTACTTGAAAACCATGAAGTTACCAGAGACATGCTATTTGGTGAGGTCATAATTGTGTTCTATGAAATCAGGTGCCAAGGAGATAATTATGATGCCAAGAATACAGTTTGACTTTCTAGCAGGCTCACAGTGAAAGATAAACACCCCCTTCATCCAAGCAAGTCCTGGTTTAAACATGGCAATCTTTAGGGATTATCTGATAGAGTAAGAAAAATCATTTAGGACAAGAAAGAGGACAAAATTTATATTTTAATATACGTCTGATGATTTCACGTTTAATGATTATACATTTAAAATTTTAGAGTTCCTCTTTTTCTCCCCCCCACCCCCCGCTGTGGAGAACTGGCCCCCCCAAATGATAAACAGTTTGGACATAACAATCAAAGAGTAGCAACGCTGGGGTTGAGAGACACGAAATGCCGCAAGCCATTATCGGCCATTATCACCGCCCAGCATGGTCTTATCCCCATCAATGTGAAAGATCTCCACTCAAAAGTCAGTTTGAAGCCTTCAAGGTCAAAGAGACTACTTGAGCAATTTGATGTTATAATAAAGAAAATCATAGTAATCATAACATCATAAAGGCCATAAAATAGTGGTGTCAGTTTGCACACAAGTAGTGCAAAATCTCCAGGATGGAAGGTAGGTTTCCATTAGATGAATAGTGATTGTACTTAACACATTTACTGGAACTTCTGAAGCCTCCTACTTCTGTTTGCTATACTCAGAAATAATGTCTATGGGGGTGCCTGGGTGGCTCAGTTGTTAAGGGTCCGCCTTCGGCTCAGGTCATGATCCCAGGGTCCTGGGATCAAGCCCCGCATCGGGCTCCCTGCTTGGTGGGAGGCCTGCTTCTCCCTCTCCCCCTGCTTGTGTTCCCTCTCTGACTGTCTCTCTGTCAATTAAATAAATACGTAAATAAAATCTTTAAAAAAAATTATTTTTTCTCTTTAGTCCAATGAGTCAAAGGCAATTTCCACTGATTTTTTTTTCAATTATGACCCTTCCAAAGAGCTTAACCTAAGAAATATGGTGTGAGCAACCTTACCAAAATATTTCACCACATCAGTTCATTAACAAGATAACTTGGTTAACCAGAATAGCACTCCTGAATACGTTGGCTTATTAAGACGTTAACAGACAAAAAGTTACCTAAAACCGCACAGCTAAAAACAAAAAACCAAAAATCTACGTGCTCAAACTGAACAGAACCCATCTGATTTTGCAGCCAAAAGTGAACATCTCCTGCTCTTTACATGGTTGCGAAATAATCACTAGTACTCGATTTAGGGGTTATTTATTTTTCTTGTAAGGAAACCCAACCCTGTCTGCCTGGAGATGTCTCAGTAATTCACAGTTCTCAGTTCTTCTGAGTGTAAAGGATGTCTCAAATAATAGATTTTGTGACCAACTGAAATTAGTGATAAAACTTTTTTGTTGTTGTTGTTGTTGGGCTCGAAACATGGTCAGTGAAATCAGAGCCATGTGCTTAAAATTAGTTTGATTTTGGTTAGGTATTACATGAGCATACTATTGCCTGATGGGACTCACACAATGGGGTGGGGTGTGGATTAAATTTATTTAAGCTTGAGATCTTCCATACACAAATGGGGTTTTGGATAAAGACTAAATTTTTACTGTTTGAGACATGATTGTTAGGCTCAGATGAAATGGAATGCCTCGCAGCTCTGTCATTCCTGCCAATATATCGCGTGCGTCCTGGCTTCTCAGCCACATCTACATGACAGGGCCAGCGAAATTCCTTTACTTTGGGCCCAGGACCCTTGGAGGGCAATCTAAGAGCTGGCTTTAAAGGTCGACTAGTCTTAAGAATGTGAACTGAGGGCGCCTGGGTGGCTCAGTCGTTAATCGTCTGCCTTCAGCTCAGGTCATGATCCCAGCGTCCTGGGATCGAGTCCCACATCGGGCTCCCTGCTCGGCGGGAAGCCTGCTTCTCCCTCTCCCACTCCCCCTGCTTGTGTTCCCTCTCTCGCTGTGTCTCTCTCTGTCAAATAAATAAATAAAATCTTAAAAAAAAAAAAAAAAAAAAGAATGAACTAAACAGAGAGAATGAAATGGACTGGGGCCCACAGGGAGGGACACGTATTCTCTGTGGTCCTTCCAAAGGCCTGGCAAAAACAATGCTGACACCTACTATGTGCCGGCCTAAAACAGCACCTGCTGCGTGCTAAGAGCTCCATAGAACAAAGTAAGTGAAGACGTTCCAGTTCTTCTTGGGCCTCGGTGCAACTGTTTTCTCCAGGCCGCTGGGCTGTGCTCCCCTCCCCATCCCAGTCCTTGAAGAACCCCTGGGCCGACCCCCAGCAGGTTTACCCTTAGGGTAAACCAGGTGCAGAGAAAACTTAGCTCGGGGTCTGGGCCTGCGGGGCTTCAGGTCAATTGGCTGCGCGACTCAGGGTCGCAAGCTGGGAAAGTCAGGCGTCCCAGTTCCCAGTCCTCTTTCCATAGTCCCTGACATCCGCGGGCAACCGCGGGTGGCCGGATTCTCCACGGACGCTTACCTGGCCTCAACGCTGGCCTCCCACCCGCAACGTTCTGGGGTAACCCGAACCACCGCAGAAGGTAGATCGCAGATGCATTCCTGGGACTGCGCACGCGCAGTACTCCCGCCACCGCTTCCCTCACTTGCCCCAGGCTCATTCTTACCAACTGCGCATGCGGTAACCGGAGGCTTCTTTTCGCGTGCCATCTGCCGACTCCCAGAGAACCAATCAGACCAGAGAACGTACATAAGCCCCGCCCCCTTCCATTTCCCAGGCGTCGGACCTCCCTCTTTTGCGCGAGGGGCGGGAAGGGAAAGGGGCGGCCGACACGCGCGTCGCGGTTCGGCCGTCTCCGCCCCCTTTCAAACAGCCAATCGCAGGCAAGGTGCCGGGCGCGCGCACGCTCCCTCGAGTTTAACGGTCGCGAGAGGCCGCTCGCCCGACCCTGACATCGGCTGTGGGAGCAGCGGCCAGGTAAGCGGTCGCCGGCCTGCGTGGAGCTGTCGGCCGCGGGGGGCAAGGGGACGAGGCTTGGAAGACACGGCCTTAGCAGAACCCCCGGGGTGCTGATGGATTTAGGGCGGGGAGGACGACGACCAGACGACGCACCCCGCCCCCCACCGCATCCCTCCGGTGTGTGGGGGCTTCGCCAGTGGCCGTGTGCCTTTTCTAGCCTCAGTGCCCTTGAGTGACACCCGCGCGGCCCAATCGCAGAGCGCCTCTTCCCCAGGGGCGGGGGGCTTGTGGGATTTTTCTTCTTCTCTTCTTTTTTTTTTTTTTTGACGGTCTTCCTTGCTTTACTTTGGGAATCACGATTGTAGTTGTTGGAACGGCGGCTTTTCCTTTCGCCTCTTTGCTGCCTCCAGTTTAGGCGGCTGCATTCGGTGGTTCTCCCTCGCCTCTGACCCGAGAGCCACCACCAGCAATTGAGGTCTGGCTGCGAGGGCGAGGATGTCGGGATCTGGCCTCAAAACCTCTGCGGTCCTCTCTTCCTTACGCCCTCGGGCTCCCGGCAAAGCGCAGCGCCGGGTTAACTTTTACAGTATCAGCAGACCCCGATCTGGTCTTTTTTTTTTTTTTTTTTCCCCTCCAGCGACCTTCCCTCCCCCTTTTTCTTTTTTACTAGGTGTCGTGGGGACAAAGAGCGTGACATTTCGTTACCGGGAAATATAAAAATGGCTCTGTGCTTATATCCATTGTCCATCGAGTTTTGTTTTATATTGTGTGTGTATGTGTGTGTGTGTGTTTGTTTTTAATTTTGCATTTAGGTCGGGGGTTTCTGCCCCCTTCCTTCGTTCCCTCCCCTCACCCCCCACCCCTCCACTGGAGAAGCATCTTTGCCTCTCAGGTGGTTTTTCCATCTGCATGTTCTGCATCCGGATTACCTCGGCGGGGGGGAATAATAGATGGGATTGCAGATCCACGTCCGTGGAGAGTTTGTGTTTCCCCGGAGAAGAGCAGGGTGATTTGAATCCAGCTATTTTCGTTGCCACTTGGAAGGTGCAGCCCCAGACTTTTTCAATACCACATTTGTCGTTGGCTATGGGCTGAGCCCCTGGGGAGAAATCCATTTAGGTAGGTCCTGTGACCCTGGGCTTTGACAAAACCTTCCCCCCTGAAGGAAATGGTTCCTCTAAGAGCTGCTGTTTTTTAAGGTTGTGCTTTCTAAACCAGGCCTAGGAAGTGGGAACCTAGTGGAATCAGAATAGATCTCTTCGCACTCCCTAAAGTTTGTATCTTTTAAGCAGCATAGATTTTTTTTTCTTTTTCTCTTGCTTCTTCACTTAAAAAAAAAAAAATACATGAATTCCCTAAGAAGGAAGCATGGTGTTTGATTTGTTATAGCCAATTTGTCTCTGTACACCTAGCATCAGTTAACCTGCATCAGTTAAGCGGTTATTTTTAGTTTTTAGTTTTTATTTGACCCGGCAAATAGTTTATTTTTAAACAAGTCATATATGCATAGAGTAGTAAAGGCTATGATAGTGCAAAATGCATTTCTTCCACCCCTACGTTCCAGCTAATGGAGAAAACAACCATTTAATTTGCTATGTTTAATACCAAATTAAATACTAAGTAGTTCCAATTTATCTATTCGAGGTATAAATCAACAAGTATGGATCCTTGGTAGAACTTATTAAACAAATGAACAAAGCATTTAGTATTCCAATTGTTACATAGTAGAATTGTGTCTAGAATCCTAATAATTAAACACATAAAATTCTGAAATACTACCTGGAAAAGATGATGCTACTTTTGCAAATCACTCTTATTGTAGATTTTTTGAGATAAAATTCACATAACATAAAATGCATCCTTTTAAAGTATACAATTCATAGGTTTTTAGTATATTCACATATGGGTTGTGCAGCCATCACCACTTTGTAATTCAACAATTAACCCCAAAAAGACACTCCATATCCCTTTTTGGTCACTGCCATTTTCTCCTTCCCCCAACTTCTGGCAACCATAAATCTACTTTGTGTCTCAAGAGATTTGCTCTTCTACATTTTTCACATAAATGGAATCATACACTAGGTGATCTTTTGCTGAGCTTTTACTTAAACATAATAATTCAGTGTTTATCCACATTGTAGTATGTATCAGTATTTTGTACCTTTTTATGGCTGAGAAATATTCCATTATATGTATATTTCACATTTATCTATTCATCAGTTGATGGACACTTGGGTTGTTTCTGCATTTTGACTATTGTAAATAATGTTGCTGTTCTTAATGTAGATTTGTTTAAAAGGATCAAGGTTTCCAAAGTAGTGAAAAGACAGTTGCTAGGTTTAGTGGCTTTTTATAGTATTTTTTCCTCCATTCATTTGCAGACTCTCTTGGGAGCTTAGGATATTTCACAGTTCTGAATGTTAGCATCTGAAAATGCCTGTAGACGATGAAGCATCTGAAGATGACTCGGATTCAGTTTCTTCAAACATTGAAAGAACCTACATTCTCAAATAAGAGAGTATAACAATTTCTGTACACTATGGAAGATATTGATTTGGTGAAACCCTTACGAAAAACTTCATCTTCTGTAGAATCTGATATAAAAAATTCTCCCCATTCTTTTGGACTGAACTTAAATACTAATAGGTAAGAATGGGATAGATAGATTTTTTTTTTTAAATGTAACAACAAATCAAAATAAGCTTACTTGTGTAGTTTATCCAAGTAGTGTGATAATTATTTGTTCTATTTAAATAACGATGACAGCCCTCAAACAGGAGCTGTTCTGGGACTAGTTAAGAATAGTTTCAAGGGGGAGGCACCTGGGTGGCTCAGTAGGTTAAGTGTCTGCCTTCTGCTCAGGTCATGATCCCGGGGTCCTGGGATTGAGCCCCGCGTCGGGCTCCCTGCTCAGTGGGGAGCCTGCTTCTCCTTCTCCCCGCTCCCCACTTGTGCTTTCTCTCGCATATGCGCTCTCTCTCTCGAATAAATGAATAAAATCTTAAAAAAAAAAGAATAGTTTCAGCCTTTCCCTGTTTTTCATTTCTCCCACAGATAATGTACTTTTGCATGGGGATCATTGTGAAAAAGAACTTGTTTTCTTTTTTTTTTTTTTTTTTAAGATTTTATTATTTATTCGAGAGAGAGAGAAAGAGAGTGCAAGCAGGGGGAGAGGGAGAAGCAGGCTCCCAGGGAGCCTGATGTGGGGCTCTATCCCAGGACCCTGAGATCACGACCTGCGCTGAAGGCAGACGCTTAACCGACTGAGCCACCCATGTTCCCCAAAGCATCATTTTTTAAAAAAGATTTTGTTTTTTTATTTGAGAGAGAGAGCAAATATGAGCAGGGGGAAGGGGCAGAGGGAGAGAGAGAAGCCGACTCCCAGCTGAGCAGGGAACCCCATGCAGGCAGGACTCAATCCCAGGAACCTTCAATCATGACCTGAGCCGAAAGTAGACGCTTAACTGACTGAGCCATCCAGGCACTCCCTCTTTACACTTTTTAAAATTTCTGGTAGATTACAAGCATGTCTTTAAAATTTAGTTGCCTAAATATTGTTTCTACATTTTTAAATGAACAGTACAAATAATGTTTAATATTTCAGAACTACCTCAGCAATCTGGGAAGTAGGAATTAAAGTTGAATACTAGGAAGTAAGCAAAAAAACAGACCCTGAGTGGACAAAAATAGATATTCTCCAACAATGCATTTTATGCATTTTCTTTTTAAACTCCGGTGTTTGTTTTTATTTATTTATTTGTTTGTTTGTTTTTTAATGTATATATATTTTAAAGATTATTTATTTATTTATTTGACAGAGAGAGACACAGCGAGAGAGGGAACACAAGCAGGGGGAGTGGGAGAGGGAGAAGCAGGCTTCCCGCCGAGCAGGGAGCCCGATGTGGGGCTCGATCCCAGGACCCTGGGACCATGACCTGAGCCGAAGGCAGACGCTTAATGACTGAGCCACCCAGGCACCCCTTTGTTTTGTTTTTAATCAGAGCCTGTTTGCTCTCATTTTGTACATGATCTGACAAACGTGATTATTTGATTTCTAAATTTCTCGTAGCTTAAAAACAGCAAAGAGGCAAAGCCCATTAGAGAGGAGACCAGCTATAATAAGCAGGTACAAGGAAGCAAAAATACAGCAGTCTGGGTCCTACTGGTAAAGGGTCAAAGGTCTTTAAACACAATAGATCTTGAAAAAATTGTGTATAATAATAGATCTTGAAGAGATTGTGTAAAATAAATAAATTCATTAATTCTTTAAGAAGTTTGTTCATTCTCTGCCCTCCTCAGGAGGAATTTAAGGCAGCTTACAGGAACATATAAAATGAGAAAGCAAGGTGAAAGGGGGGAATGTGTGTGGGAAATGGTCCAGGAGAGGTGCCTGCCTTTGTAATTTGTACCCACGCACTGAAAGTTTGTTTCCTGTATCACTTGGTGGCCCCTTTGAAGAAGTCCCTTTTAGAACATAATTTGCCTGGGGAAACCTAAATATGCCCTCCCTTTTTATTTTTTTAAGATTTATTTTAAAAATTTGTTTATTTATTTAAATTTTTAAAATGCAATCTCTACCTCCAACGTGGGGCTCGAACTCACCACCCCAAGATCAAGAGTCACATGCTCCACTGACTGAGCCAGCCTTGCACCCCCTAAATGTGCCCTTCTAATGAAGATTATGTAACTGAACTTGTCTCCCTTTTCATTGTGACTGGCAGTGAAATCGGTCAGATTTAGACTTATTACACAAATGTGTAACCCCTTATGGACAACATGTATGTTCTTCTTTCCCTTGAGTTTTTATTAATCTTTCTCTGATTCTACTTGTTACTGTTTTTCTGTTACTTTCATCAGTGTTGTTTTTTTTTTTTAATGAACTCTTTGTGAAACAATGTAGGGTATCAATAAATAAATGAAAATGACCTCTTAGACTGGAATTTGAACAGAGTTTATTGTCCTTAATTATGCTTTGTGTTTTTATAAAGCAAATCTGAAATAACTTCCTCTCAAGTTTGGGAAAGCAGTCCTCCTGGAAAGAATCAGTGCTATTTTACACAATGAGTAGTCTAAATAAGTCCTGAATATTTGCTGCTAATTTGCTTGGCACAACTTTTATTCAAAGATAGTGTAAAGATAAGCATCAGCTTATCACACCAAATTAGGGGGATCCAATTAACAAGACTTGACTGCAACTCTGGGCAGTGGAGAAAGAAACCCCACTACAAAAAAAGGACAGTAGAGCAAAATAATCCTCTGGAATGATTTAGATTGGAGAAGCTGGACCTTTTTCTTATCGTATAGCAGAAACTTTTATTTTCTGCTGGTGCTTTGGAGCGTGCTCCAGCTTCTGGAGAAGGTCTTTCTGTTGGGTTCTTTAAAAAAATAAGGGCTGTCTTTTTACTGCTATTTTCCTTTTGTGGACAAACGTGATCAGATTTTCAACAAACGAGGTGCCATTAAGAAGGATTAAATATCAGTGGTTTTGTACTGCTCTGCTAAACTTGAACTGCTGAATTATTCAACACTTTGGTAGAATGAAGAAAACCATTTGAATTATTTATGTTTCAACAGAAGTAGTCCCCACCTTAGTACAAATGGGGTATCCTCTTTCTCAGGGAAGACCAGACCATCTGTAATTCAAGGTACAGTTGAAGTCCTAACCTCTTTAATGCAAGAGCTACAAAACAGTGGAAGGACTGATTCGGAACTTTGGAAAAACTGTGAGGTATCTAGTTTTGTTTTATTTGTGGAATTTTAAAAAATATATTTGTAAATGTGCCTCTACTAAACTCTAAATTATTAGAAATTTATATCCTAAAGAGCATGATTCTTATTGCTAAAGTGGCCAAATACAGTAATTGGGGAACAACATTGAACAAATATGAAAAAGATGATCAAGAGTATGTTTGAACAAATATTAGGGATTGGACACTAATTTACATTTTAAATGTCAACTAAAATACTAGCTTTGTTCAGAGAAGTGAGAGTTCCAAAATTATTAATATTGTTACTAATTCTAATGTTTTAAGTAACAGAATTATCATTTTGAAAAACCTAAATCCTCTTTGAAATATTTTGAACGCTCTACTCATAAATTAAGACTTCTATTTGTAATGCCTTATCACATTTAGTTGTGATACATTGAATTATATTGATTTTTCAGAATTGTGTTTCTCTGGTCCATAGGTTAAACTGTGATACAGAATTTAGCAGTTAAAAGAATACATATATGTAAATTTTGTTTCACAGAATAATGCCCAAGTTAGATTTTTCCAAGGCTAGATTTGGTAGTACCTTATAAAAATGTATAAAACATTATTATTATTAAATTCTTTAGGGAACAGTAAATTTTATTAAATGTATTTTTTCTTAAATTTTGAAAAATATTTATCATACTTTTAAAACCATTATTTGTGTTATTTTCAAAATGTATAAGTGGAATGAAAGAATACCTGCTTTAAGGATTCAGTAGCAGCCGCCCCTAAGTAATTTTTTGTATTCATTATCCATAATCATTGAAGTTATAAAAATGACTGTTATTGCAGACTTTAAGAAAATTGAGTTTTGGGCGCCTGGGTGGCTCAGATGATTAAGCGTCTGCCTTTGGCTCAGGTCATGATCTCAGGGTCCTGGGATCGAGTCCCGCATCGGGCTCCCTGCTCCTTGGGAGCCTGCTTCTCGCTCTGCTTCTCTCTCTCTCTCATGAATAAATAAATAAAATCTTAAAAAAAAAAAAAAGAAAGAAAATTGAGTATTTATTTTTATTTATTTTTAAGATTTTATTTATTCATTTGAGAGAGAAAGAGCACGAGCAGGGGGAGGGGCAGAGGGAGAGGGAGAAGCGGGCTCCCCACTGAGCAGGGAGCCCTGACATGGGATTCGATCCCAGGACCCCCGGGATCATGACCTGAGCCAAAGGCAGATGCTTAACCAACTAAGCCACCCAGGTGCCCAAGAAAATTGAGTTTTACATTTTTACAATTTTTATATTTTTTCATATAATGATCAGTATATGCTAATGCAAGAGACCTGTAAAACGAGACAATTAAAAATGGAATGTTTTGTGAAATGTTTACTTTAATATACTTATCCATTAGCTTATGTACCTGAATTAGCATGCTTTTAAAAAAAAATAAGGTATTGCTCTCCTGGCAAATTCATGTTTAACTAGAAATTGTTACTTTTAATACTTGAAATCAGCATCTTAGAATCAGAATATATTTGTGAATTTAAGATACAGATTTTTATTTATTTATTTATTTTATTTATTTATTTTTTTAAAGATTTTATTTATTTATTTGAGACAGAGAGAATGAGAGACAGAGAGCATGAGCGGGAGGAGGGTCAGAGGGAGAAGCAGACTCCCTGCCGAGCAGGGAGCCCGATGTGGGACTTGATCCGGGGACTCCAGGATCATGACCTGAGCCGAAGGCAGTCGCTTAACCAACTGAGCCACCCAGGCGCCCAAGATACAGATTTTTATAAGCTAGCATACCAACCAGCTTGACATTTGAGCCAGTTTCTTTACACCCTTTCTCCTTCATCTGTGATACAACATTATGTTTAATATTAATTGGCTACTTAATTTTTGGTAATGTAGACATGTAATTGTTCAGTGTATAGTTTAAGATATTTCTTACTTTGACAGAATATGAAATATCCTTCTGGTCATTTCAGTAAAATCTCTCCAATTTATTAGTGTGTTTTGTAGCATACAAAAACAAAATCCTCTGTTTTACTGTGTAGCATTTCAAGAAGAATGGGAGGGGTATGGATTGTGCAAGTCTTATTCCTGACTCTTTTCCCTGAATTTCATGTTTTCATCTCTCTTTGGAATACTAACCTTTGTCTGATTTCTTCCATTTGTAAGGGATTAATCTATGTTATTAAAGCAAAACGTAAAACCTTTCGTGGAGCTCAGAGCTCTGGAGATCTGATTTCTTTCTTTCTAAAACCTCTTTCCTGGAATTCTGAAGTTTATCATTGCTTAAACTTGAGAAGGTTATGTATTTTGATTCATGGAAAATAAAGTTTAACACATTTACATAGAAATACTTTAATACATTCTTAAATGCTTGCTGTTGCTAATATTTCTGGATGGTGAATTTTTAAAGCACATTATTAGCTTATTTGTCTTAATTCATTATTTTTGCATTTTAACTATTTAGCGCTACTGATTATGTAAGAGTAATGGTTATGTGATAATAGTTATTGTAAGTGTACCACTTATTGAGTGTCTGTTTGCCAAGCAGTATACTAGATACTTTTTGTCAGTGGCACTCAACCTTATTAGACCTAAAGCTCTCATTTTATAATTTTACAATTAATTTACTAATTTACATTTTACAGTTATATTTTACAATTTTTAAAGTAACATCAACTTAAATGAAATTCACAGATACATCCTGCCTGTACCTACCATAAAAACAATCATCCTCTTAACTGTGATAAAGAGGAGGAATAAAAGTTACTTATAATACAAAAACAGGTATTTGCTCAGGTGCATCCACGTTAGAAGAAAAGCCTGGTGTTGATATGTAGACTCCCTGTGAAGGCAGCAGCTATAGACATGGACTGATACAATTGTGTTGTCCTGATGATCTAGCACTGCGTTTGGTGACATGATTTTCTGAAATGGTGACCAATTTCTGACCGAGTTCTGAAAGAAACTTAACATCTTTGTAGTTGGATTCCTGGACCATTTGATGATTTGAAAGCTGTGCAAAATATATGGTATTTTTATAATAATATAAAATGGACCCAGGACAGTTTTTCGTTGTTGGGGACCATCCTTTGATTTGTTTCCCTGGACCCACTGAGTGCTGGTAGTGCCCTTGCTATCTTTGTGACAGCCATGACCTCACAGTTTTTCAAAATGTAGTTCCCCCCATTGGGATTACTGCTTCATATGCATCATATTTGAATTTAAAATTTAATCCTCCCAGCCACCTACGAGGTGTTGCTCTTCCCATTTTATAAATGCATAAGAAGCACAAATGAAATTTACTTGTTGAGGACCACCACACAGGTTGTTAGTGGAGAGCTGGGAATCAGGCCTAGGATGTCAAAGCCAATGGGATATTTACAAGGTCAGACTATAGAAACCCCTTTCAAGCTAATAGCATCAAAAGCTGTGTGCAGGGGAAAGCTTTAATTAGATGCCCAAGTCCTCCAAAAGTATGTAAAATGCAGGTCATATAAATAATTTTAGTTAGAAATAAATTATAGTTCTTAATAATTATGTGAATAATATTTGCTGCATTATAATGTTCCTAAATATGTTTATTGAAAATTAAAATATAAAATCCGACTAGGCATAACAAAATCTCCACCAATTTATATCCTGAGTAAGCTCTGTTCATTCATATCTTAAATAAGAAAATGATAATAAGGATATGATTAACATTAAGTGTGTCACATAATAATGAACCCATTTTTGGTTTTTTGTTGTTGTTGTTATGTATGTTATTCTATCATTGTTGTAATTTAGTTCTGTGTGACTAATAACTTCATCAGGTTAAAATAACTTCTAAAGTATTTAAGTTAGTATAACTTAATAAGAAAACTGATGCCTGATTTCTTTTTTGTTTTGATTAAGATACTTCATATTATAGATAAGTTGACAAGATAAGGAACTGAATTTGTTGTAGCCTACCTTATCCTGAAGTTAGTTGATTTAGAATCAATACTTCCTATCAGTACTGTTCTGTTTCAATTTGAAGGTTTCCTTTTCCAATCCTGAGAGTTTTTACTTCCTTTGCTTTAATACTGTTATGTAGCTTTCAGTTTAATTCTGCTCTGTTATGGTTATTGAATTGGCTTTAATCTGAAGGGCCTCTGGATTGTGTAGTCTAACCAAGAAAAAAAATCAGCTTGAAATTCACTTTTTTTTTTTAAGTAAACTCTACCCCCAACATGGGGCTCAAGCTCACGACCCCAAGATCAAGAGTTGCATGTTCCACTGACTGAGCCAGCCAGGCGCCCCTGAAGTTCACAGTTTTATACACCCACTTAGACTATATATGAGTGCCCACTCTTTTCTTGGCACTGTGTCCCAGGTGCTGGAGACAGGTTAACAAAGTGAACAAACGAGATGCTCTCTGATTGTGGTAAAGGCTATGAAGTCAATACACAGGATGACGTTTAGAGAGCAACTGTGGGATGGTTTGGGAAACTTTGAGAAGTTAAGCTGAAATTGCAAGAAGGGACAGAAGCCATGATAAGAGTTGGAGAGAGAACTTTCCAGGTAGAGGGTACAGTGAGGACAAAGCTTTTGAGGTGGAAGACAGTTTTGGCATGCTCAGGGAAAAGGTAGAGGCCAGTGAGGCTGGTGTGCACTGAGTGAGGGGTAGAGACGGATGAGATGAAGTTGGGAGGTGTGCATGGGCGGGATCACTCAGGGCGCTGTAAGGAATACAGGAGTGGAAAGATAATTGCATGGTTTATAAGGGAAGCTCTTTTTCGTGGTAGCTGCTTATTGTGTATTATTGCATAGAGTCTGTTACTGAAAGGACACCAGCCTTAAGACTGAATTTAGCCTCTGGACATCTCCCTGCCCCCTTTCCTGCCATGTTTTGTAGTCTGGTTATAAGAGTACTGACTCCTTTGTCTGCTGATGGCCTTAAAAAAAAAAGTACTGACTCCTCTTGAGAGTCAGGATGGATCAGGACCTAAAAGTGACTGAAGGGAGGGCTAAGCCAGTTCCACGGGTTTTCATTCCTCTCTCAGCTGTAGTGCGCTGTCAAACACTTCAGTATCTAATTTGAAAAAGGTTCTTTTTTTTTTTTTAACTTAAATAACAAGTAAATTAGGGGTTTAAATCCCACAATACCAAATTATTTCTTGTTTAAAGGCGTGGGATTCTTTTTTCTAAGAATTGTTTAAGAAAATCATTAGCTGTTACAAGGAAAGGAAGCAAAATTGAAGACAAATATAAACTGCCAATTCTTGATGATAGCAGAGGACATCAAATTAAGATGTCATTTGAAAAACGAGATTTACCCAGACCTTCAAATTGACCCAGACTGCAGGTTACATGAGAAAAAGGGGTGACCACGCCTGTGCCTTTGTATTTTTGCATTAAATATAGCTTTGTAGCTATTTAATTCAGCGTATTCACTTCACATTAAAACTATATTTTAGAAAGGTCCTTTCCCACGGGAGGAATTTTTCTGTGACTATTACATGAGAAATTATTTTTAACTAAAATATTTTATAATTTAATAGACCAGGTGGTTACAACTATTCAATTTGGTGGAGAAACAATGCCAACAACAGATAGTTGCCCAGCAGGAACAGTTCCACAACCAAATTCAAGTAAGTTGTTAGTTATCTTGATTCTTTTCTTTATAAGATTTGCAAGAGGAAGCAGTTAATACTTCGTATCAGTTTGGTTTTTGAACTAAAAACAGATTCTCTTTAGAGTAATAGCTCATATTTTTAAGCAATATTTTCATAGTATTTATGAAAGTGTAATGTTTAGTATACTTTCTTACCCAGATCTATAACTTTATTTTCAGCGAATACAGGAGGAGATAAAAAATTTAGTCAAGTTACAGACCAGTAATACTTCCTGGGCTTCCTCCGATAGTTCTTTAAGCAAACAGTTATCTTCAGAAAGTCAAATGGGTTTTTTTTCTGAAAACAGTGAGAGAAATGAACCTATTATCAGTTATCCTAAGTCTACAGAACCCGAAATGCAGCAAGAAACGTCCACGTCACAACCAGACTGCAATGTGGATAGTAGCTCAGTGAGCAGTGGGTATGGTACCTTTTGTGTCTCTGAATTAAATGCCTACAAATCTAAGGACCCTCAGGAGTTCATGGAGCACACAGAAGTTTCTGAAGGACAGTTTGGAGCGCCTTTGGGGCAGACGGAGTCACTTGTAGATGGTGTAAAAAACAAGAGTTTTCATATACATACCACTGAAGAGTTTTGCGCATCTGTAAAGGAAGATATTTCCATTTTTCCTGGTGAATTTGAACACCATTTTCTTGGCGAAAATAAGATTTCAGAAGTATACAGTGGAAAAACAAACAGGTAAGTAGAATTTCTCCCATAATTTGAAGGGAGGTTTGCTTGTTTATTACATTTAGAATCTAGTAAAGCAAGCTCCTTTTTGAGTATGATAAAATGACACGTATTTGAACACTTAGCAGCTTTACCAAAGTCTTGTATTTATTGCTTGTGGCAAATGGAAATAAAGCATGTGATATATTACCAACATGTGACTTTCTTCCCATTTGCAATGTTGTAAGACTACTGTAACCTCCTAAGGTGGGAGGCCTTGCCAGAAAAATACCTTTTATATTTTCCAGTCACTATAAACTTGCTGAAAATTCGAGTATAGGACTGTATCAACAGTAGAGTTTTGTCACATACGTGCATATAATTTGAAACCAAACATCATACACGAGTATATTCAATTTAATGCTTTTTGTGTATAAGAGGAACTTTTGTAAGTTTAATGACAACTGTGGCTGGATGTTTGTAAAGCAAATAATCATTTAAAATTATGTCATTTATCCCAAATGTTCAGTTTTATATCTCTAAAATGTATCCTCTAAAATAAGTGTTCAGCTATAGCAACACAGATCTTGTGTATCTATAAGTATAATTACTAGTCCTCGTAAATAAAGAAGCTTTTGCTGTGGAGATATATTGAGTACTTGAATGGGCCACTATGATCAGTTTTGTTCTACTCTGTGGCTACAGCTATATGTATTACTAATCACCGTTAGTTTTTTGGTTCACTTTACCTTTGGTAATGAAAAACTGTAAAAAGAAATTTAGGTGAATCAATAAAAATACGTCTTTTCTCTGCTATTAGAAAAACAACTCAAAGCATTTTCCACTGACTAGTATTCACTAGTGTTTAGTTTTATGTGTGAAGGACAGCATCTAAAAAGAATAATTTTGGTTTTCTCTTTTTTGCATAGTAAATCTATAACATCATGGGCACAAAAGCTGAAGCAGAACCAACCAAAGAGAGCACTTACAGAAGACGAGTGTTCAGAATCTATGCAAGGAAATGAGCAAGCCAAGAAGTCACCAGTTGAGAAAGTAGGTGATAAGTCACTTTACTCTGGCATGCCTCAGCTACTGATAATTTTTTTTTTTAAGATTTTATTTATTTATTTTGATAGTGAGACAGAGAGACAGCAAGAGAGGGAACACAAGCAGGGGGAGTGGGAGAGGGAGAAGCAGGCTTCCCGCTGAGCAGAAAGCCTGACGTGGGGCTCGATCCCAGGACCCTGGGATCATGACCTGAGCCGAAGGCCGACGCTTAATGACCTAGCCACCCAGGAGCCCCAGCTACTGATAATTATGTGGAGTTTACTACATGCTCATCAACATAAGTTTTTTGCCCTTTCTTTGTGGTATTAATTTGTTCCATTGACCTATCAGCCTTTACGAGTCTCAGAGGATTGGAAACAATGATTTGCTCTAAGTATTGGTTCTTTAGTAGTCTGGAAGTCAAAACTAATGAGGGATAAAGTACTATAAAAGTGAAAACCATGTTGTAAAGGTCCTAATTCTCTTTGTACTGCAACTGTTTACATTTAGCCAGAGAGTAATCCATTTAACTTTTTTTTAAGCCCTCAAATGATTTGTATTACTATTAAGTTGTAAGAAGTAGTACTGTATGTGTGAATGCTTCAAGACAACTCTGAATTTATAATCCAAATTGTGAGAGATTACATGTTTAAATTCTGTGTGGCCCTTTTGCTAATCTAGCAGCTGTTTTTGTTAGAGTTGCAGATATTCAGTAAATTTTAAACATCTTTGAAGCCCTTTTGGCTTAAATTATTGTAGAGTAACATTGTTTAGCATAGTCCATTGAAATTGCAAAATCCGGTCTCTGCAAACTTGGTATCTTTAGAAATTGGCCACTTCTTGATCATCGTAAACATGGTCTTTCCATCATCCTGTGAAAAAAATTAAATAGAAGTCATAAGAACACAATCCCTCAGCCTTCCTAAGGCACTCTTTTTTCTTCCAGTAAATTTTCATTTTTTCAGCCTGTGATACTTAGGCTTCTTCATATTACTGTTCTTGAACGTATTCTGATTTGTGTTCAGAAGGGAAGTGAGGGTGCAGAAAGCTAGGGGGGCCGCCAAGCCTCCAAGATCTGCAAGCGCCCTGTAGTATTGCATTCATAATAGTGTTCTTTGGGGTTTTTTTTAAAGTTTTTTTTTTTTTTTTTTTTAAATTTATTTGAGAGAGGGTGAGAGAGAGTGCATGAGAGGGGGTAGGGTCAGAGGGAGAAGCAGACTCCCCACTGAGCAGGGTGTCCGATACGGGACTCGATCCCGGGACTCCAGGATCATGACCTGAGCCGAAGGCAGTCACCCAACCATCTGAGCCACCCAGGCACCCAGTACTGTTCTTTTGAACCCATGTGCCATCAGGATGCTATATCCTTGTTTGGTGTGAGAACGTGATAGTATTTGGAGATGGGGGTGAAAGTTGCTTTTTTCTTTGGATTAGGTTGGCAGAAAAAGAAAATGTCCTTTCTTTTTTTTTTAAAGATTTTATTTATTTGAGAGAGAGAGCAGGGGGAGGGGAAGAAGCAAACTCCCCGCTGAGTCACCCAGGCGCCCCTCCATTTATTATTTTAGAGAGCCAGAAAGAGCAAGAGCATGCACAGGTGCTCGAGCACCGGGGGAGGGGCAGAGGAAGAGGGAGAGATTCTCAAGCAGAATCTGCTCTGAGCTCGGAGCCTGATGTGGGGCTTGATCCCAGGACCCTGAGATCATGACCTCAGTCAAAACCAAGAGTAGGATGCTCAACCGACTGTGCCACCCAGGTGCCCCTTTCCTTTTTTTTTTTAAAGGTGAGTGATGTTTTTGGTCGTAAATCATCATGGGAAATAAAGTTTCTCTGATATTTGAGTTTTAAATGATTTTCAGATAATGGTAGTTGATGAACCCAAGGCCCCACACTGAAACGCATTTCTTACCTGCATAATCCTGAGTCAAATTCTGTGGATTCAGCAAGTTGGAACTCTTTGTTTCATCCTTCCTCTTCTCCTGCTGTTTCCAGTTTCAGGCTAAGTCAGGGAGCCCTTGCGGCCAGAATTCTCTGGGGGTCCAGCTTTCTCTTTCTCCAGCGGTGGCTTCTTCGGGGCACCGAAGCACGTCTTGAAGTGGCTCTTGTCGAGCAGCAAGGGGACAGACCGGACGCTACCGTTTCCCGAGAAGCAGGACTCGGGAGTGGTTTCTCGGATGGGTGACTAGACTGTTGCTGACATCAGTGAAGGTCCCTGTGCCAGGTGTGGGACAGCTTCTTGGGAAGGACTTCTCATTGCTCCCTCCTCTTCTTTCTCATTAAAAGCGAGGCCTGGTGTGCTCAGCAATGCAGCAGCAGCCGGGCAGGGGAGCCCCCGCCCACCACGGGGTCGGCTGAGTGCATTAAGGTGGGCACCGCCGGACTGGGAGGAGGACAAAATATGTTCCTCGGTATTTTTCACTTAGCCTTCTGCTGTCAGCTTTTTCTGGCCTGTTCAGTACTGAGACTTGACAGAAATTTGAATTTCTGTCAAGGTAGGAATTTTAGAGGAGACAAAAGATGACCTAGGCAGTTCTCATTTGATGAACGAGGGACTGTGAGTGGTGCCTTAGGAGGCTGAGATGAAAACCCCTACATGGTAGGTAGAGTGCTGTCACCTCAGTATCCTTTTACTTTTGCTGTGGGTCCACAGATGATTGTAAGCAAATGCAACTTAAATACTTTTCAACAGGAATTAAAAGTTTGATGGTGGTGGAACTGATAAGAAAAATTCTGATAAAAATATTTCTGTTTGCAAACAAAGATTTCTTGTGACAATGCCAGAGATACTGTGAGGAGTAGTTAGCTCAGAATTTTTATTAGAATTGATGATAAGCAAGCATTTCGAGCCTTTTCTGGGATTAGTAACCAGTTGCCTATCTGTAAGACATAGTTTACTACTTGAAGTTCATATAGATTACTGAATGCCATTTTCAGAGTTTGAATTATTGTACTTTTTTTTTTCTTAAAGATTTTATTTATTTGACAGAGAGACACAACGAGAGAGGAAACACAAGCAGGGGGAGTGGGAGAGGAAGGAGCAGGCTTCCTGCTGAGCAGGGAGCCTGATGCAGGGCTCGATCCCAGGACCCCGGGATCATGACCTGAGCTGAAGGCAGACGCTTAACGACTGAGCCACCCAGGCGCCCCCGAATTATTGTACTTTTTTTTAAAGATTTTTTTTTTTAAATTTATTTATTTGAGAGAGACAATGAGATAGAGAGAGCATGAGAGGGGGGAGAGTCAGAGGGAGAAGCAGACTCCCCGCCGAGCAGGGAGCCCGATGCGGGACTCGATGCCGGGACTCCAGGATCATGACCTGAGCCGAAGGCAGTCGCCCAACCAACTGAGCCACCCAGGCGCCCCAGAATTATTGTACTTTTAATGATAAAAATGAATTGTTAGGGCTTTCACATTAATTTTTACACTAAATGACTTTAATTCCAGGCACTTTGAATTTCTTTTGGATGTAGCTGGCAAATTATAAATACATTGTCATTCTGAACTCATTAAGTAGCTCCAGGTGCCAGTGTTGTTCTTCCGGTTCTACAGAACCAAAATAAACTTTTGTAAACACACAGGAAAAGAAAACCCTTCACGGTTAATTCCTATCATTTTGCATTCTTGTAATCACGGGGAAAAACAGGCTTTCTTACTTCTTCATGAACCGTCTGAGACTTTCTCTACACCGGGGTTTGACACCTGGCTCTCATTCCTTGGGTCAGCAGTTTGTGCCTAATGATTTTCAGCTGTCAACTAATAGTTTTCTCTCTTGCCTTGTAGTCTAATTTCACTGCTGCTAAGCAGCCTCATGCTTTTTACCTCAATAAACCAGATGAGAGTCCAAATTCTTGGATGTCTGATTCAGGAACAGGTATGATACTTATTTTTTTTATAACAACTTATCTGCATTTCTAATAGGATGATTCTATATAGTGTAATAGAGGGGTTTCTGTAAATCTGTTATATGTTGTGTTGTGCCTCTGCTAAGTCTGACTTCTTTACTTGCATTAATTTGTTACACATTCTGTAAAGATAGATGGAAAAAATACTTTTACAGTTATTTCAAACAGTTGCAAAGTCATCTCAGCATTTTCCAGGTGCTCCAGAATGAATTAAGAAATTCAAACCCTTTTTGTGAACCATTCTTTACTCTCCATGGTAAGCTTATTTTAGTTTCAATGATGTCACGTACTGATTTTTCTCCCCCACAATCCCACATCCAGTTTGTCAGGATGAATTAGCATTGCAGGCTGAAAATTGCCAGAACTGAACCACCGTCATGCTCTCACCCTCAGAGAGCTCCCATCACCTGTCACCTGGGGTTCTGCAGCTTCCTGCCCAGCCTCCCTGCCCTCATCCTGGCACCCTTTCATCTGTTCTCAACACAGTAGCCTCTAGGATTCTTGTTAAAGCTAGGTCAGATCATGTGACTTCTTTGCTCAAAACCCTGCTGTGCTCTTTCCCTCAGAAGAGCAGCCAGAGTCTTTATAGGCACCCACAGGCCCAGCAAGATCTAGCCTTGCTCTGTTTGACCTCATTTTCTTTTTTTTTTTAAGATTTTATTTATTTATTTATTTGATAGAGAGAGGCACAGCGAGAGAAGGAACACATGCAGTGGGAGAGGGAGAAGCAGGCTTCCCGCCGAGCAGGGAGCCCAATGCGGGGCTCGATCCCAGGACCCTGAGATCATGATCCGAGCCGAAGGCAGACGCCCAACGACTGAGCCACCTAGGTGCCCCTGACCTCATTTTCTGCTATTCCCTTTCTCTGCTTCAGCAGAGAGGCTGTTTGCTTAAATGTGCCAGATATGTTTTTTTTTTTTTTTAAGATTTTATTTATTTGACAGAGAGAGAGACAGGCAGAGAGGGAACACAAGCAGGGGGAGTGGGAGAGGGAGAAGTAGGCTTCCTGCGGAGCGGAGAGCCCGATGCGGGGCTCGATCCCAGGACCCCGGGACCATGATCTGAGCCGAAGGCAGACGCTTAACGACTGAGCCACCCAGGTGCCCCGATACGTTCTCCTTTTAGAGCTTTTGCTTTGCTGCTTCCTATATTTGAAATGTTCTCCCCACCTCTTATATAGGGGACCTCCCTCATACATGGCTAAAATGCTTTTACTCTATCTTGTTACCTTGCAGTGAGCCAATCTTGAGCACCCCTCCACACACACTACATATTCCGTTTTACTGGATTTTTAAATCTTAACCATTAGGGTGCTTACCGCCTTCTAACCTACTGGGTATACCTTGTGATTTATTTACTGTTCACATCTCACATTCCCTGCTCCCCAGCCTGGCACAATAAACACTCAATATGTATTTGAACCATTGAATTCTTTATGTTGCTTTTTCTGTACTGCTCATAAAGAAATTGTTGTCTTTTAAGAGATATATTTTAGATTGCACTAGTTTATCTTGACTTTTTTTAAGTTTATTTTTTTTTTAATAATCTCTACACCCAACATGGGGTTGAACTCACAACCCTGAGATCAAAAGTCACATGCTCTATCGCCTGAGCCAGCCAGGTGCCCCATATCTTGCCTTTTAATAATATATTTCAGTTTTAAATATTTGGATCATTAAATTAGAACTCTTACATAGTAAGGCAATTAAGAGCATCTATGCCATCAAAATTCAACTTCCCATATAGACCTAAAACTAGTTACTTCCCATATTTAATTTTTTTTAAGTAGAAATAAGTTTTCCTAGAAAGCATTTTTATTCTCTTTCCTCAGTCTTCTCTTCTGTGTATTTGTGTGCGATAGGACTGACTTACTGGAAGCTGGAAGAGAAGGACATGTATCACTCTTTGCCTGAGACTTTAGAGAAGACGTTTGCACCGGCCTCCTCCACAGATACGTCCCCAAGCCAGGTAATTTTTTTTTTTTTTTTAAAGATTTTATTTATTTATTTGACAGAGAGAGAGACAGCAAGAGAGGGAACACAAGCAGGGGGGAGCGGGAGAGGGAGAAGCAGACTTCCTGCCGAGCAGGGAGCCCGATGTGGGGCTCGATCCCAGGACCCTGGGATCATGACCTGAGCCGAAGGCAGACGCTTAACCGACAGCCACCCAGGTGCCCCCAAGCCAGGTAATTTAAAGACACATTGTGTGTGAGTGTTTGCATTATACAATTGTAGTTAAGTGTGCCATTTCATTATGAATTTTGTGTTTTCCAATTTCTGATATACTAAAGAAAGCCTGAGCTTTAAATTACACCTGCTTTTAAATTGGGTCTCTCATTCATTGCCTTATGTGATCATAGGAAAGTTAAGAGTAGAATTAAAAATGTCCAGTTAATGTGTTGTAAATTTAAATGAGATGATTTTGTGCCTACTGTTCTAAATATAGTAGGTCTGCAGACAACCACTTCTGCTGTTCTTACACCTGGTTTTGATTCTCCATCCTATTATGCCTTCCTGCTAATTCATTTGTACCATAATTTTGAGTATTTTAATTTTGTAGTAATTTTCTTTGAGCAAGAAATGTAAATATTTTCTTTGCTTCAGAACAACGAAATAAAACTGTCGAGCTTGTGTACATCCATGTACATATCTCACTTCTGTCTTTTGGTCAGGTGGTGAGAAAGTAGTTTGGGGAAAAGGAGAGATTACAATGAAAGTAACCAGGAGAGCTGTAAGCCTGAGTGACCGGCATCAGAGGGGCAGAGGGCGAACAGTATACACATCAGAGTCCCACAATGGGGCAGAAACCAGCATCTCATCCTTCAGGAAAGGAGTGAAAAAGAGAGAAACACAGAGGAAGGCTGAGGAATGACACTGTGAGGCGCCAGAAGGCTCGGTGGGCTTTGTGATGACAGGGCTCACTGTGTGTATGACATTATCTGCACCAGCAGTAAATGAATACTGTATTTTGGTGATTCTAAATTACTGTCACCTTTAAGACTTCCTGTTTCATATTCTAACCCACCAAAAAGGACCAAGAGAGCACTGATACAGTAGAATTTATTTTTTATTCTTATTGAAAGAGCTTGTAGACTAATTAAACATTGATTTTTATCAAAGAACTCTTATACACACTTAAAAAGGACAATATAAGTGAAATAAGTTTGTTAAAACTTCTTCACCTACAGAGGCTTATACTCTTTTCAACTCGGTGTTGGTTTCTGTGTTTTTCCACATACTGTTTTCCTTGAGCCATCAAGAGCTTTGAGGATTTGGCATTCTTTAAAAAAGGAGGAAAGGCCTTGGTGCTGAGTTTTTACCTGGCTTAGTGGTTATGTAGAACCGGCCTGTGTTTGGCTCCCAGATGGGGGAACATTGCTAAACATATAGGATTCACCGTCCCTTAAATATTGGTTCTCGGGGTTCAGGTGTAGTCTCTAGGATTTTCTTCCAGAGTGCTGATAGCTGTTTGGCCAATTTTGATGTCTGATAATTTGCTCATGAGCAGGCAATGACAGTTGTGTCCCAATTGCTACTTGACTGGAAGCAGTGTAAGATGCCATTAATTACAAGAGGCATCCTCACTTCAGAGATGTTAAAATATGAAAAGAAATCATAGAAGTGGAAAATGTGAAAAATGGTTCCTTATACTACCGTGAGCTCTAAATAGAGGAATTGCAACTGCTCACCCAAACCACCAGGCAGGGATTCCTCAGGCTCAAGGCCACATCTGGAGTGCTCTGCTTGTTATAGGCTGGAAGTCTTGAAAAGGCCTTTAGGTTGTTGGTATATAAAAAGTAAAATTCTACAGTAGAATTACAGAGATTATGGATTTTAAGGGTTTACATTCAACAAATTAATGCCTTTAATGCACACACAAAGGTTTTTTTTTTTTTTAAGATTTTGTTTATTTGAGAGAGAGAGAAGGAGTCCGAGAGGCATGAGCAGGGGGAGGGGCAGAGGGAGAAGGACAGGCAGACTCCCCACTGAGCGGAGACCCTGGGGACCTCCCCCCACCCCCCCACATGGGGCTCCATCCCAGGACCCTGAGATCATGAGCAGAGCTGAAGTCAGACGCTTAACGGACTGAGCCACCCTGGTGCCCCCATGCACACACAAAAAGTTTAATCATCTTATTCACAAGCTAGTTATAGGGTTTATTTAAAAATATTAATTCATGGTATTCTGCAGTCTGTGTAGGGTCTGGAAATTGGACACAGATTTAAAGCTACATGTGAATGTGTTCTTTCAACGCTTTCAGTGTATCTCTTGCTGAATCTATAATCTCATTTAAGAGAATGTCCACAGTTTAAATTTGAGGCCTGGGGTTAAATGATCCACCGTCATGCCCTACAAAAGATCCCACCTTGAAATAATTTAAGGCTGAGGTTTTAATGTTTGGAGCTTAGACCTCTTCGTAACATTCCCAGTGTGGCAGAGCACTGATTTCAAGCTGTAGAAATTAGGGTCATATCTTCTTATTTTATGAGTTTTTAAAAGGGGCTTATTTCCATAGGGTAACTTGTTTCTTAACCCTTTTTTTTTTTTTTTTTGTCTGCCAACTCTTAAAAAAATTGGAAGGGGGGGCGCCTGGGTGGCTCAGTTGGTTGAGCGTCCAACTCTTGATGTCGGCTCAGGTTATGATCTCAGGGTCCTGGGATTGAGCCCCACGTGGTGGGCGGGGCAGGGGGGTCCTTTGCTCAATGGGGAGTCTGCTTGAGGATTCTGTCTCTCTCTCCCCCTCTGCCCCTCCCCCTGCTTGTGTGTGTGTGCTCACTCCTCCCTCTAAAATAAATAAACCTTTAAAAAAAAAAGGAAAATAATTATATAGATACCCCTATACCTGTCCTCTTGAGTCACATGATACTAATTTAGCCAGAAGTCTTCTCATCCTGCTTTGGTCATTCATGATGAAGTCTTTTCTTACCTCAAAACTTGATTTTTATCTTGAGTAGGGGGCACTACCAAAGTTTTTTATTCTTTAGACGTATTCTTAGGCTACTAAATAACTTAGGTTCAGATTATCACCTTAATATTTATTGTTAGGGGATATTAATTTTTTTCATTCTGAGGAAGACTCATAATTAACAGGTAATGACTTCTAAATTTGTTTTATAAGTCCGAAAGTCTAGAGTCTCAATTCATTTAAAATCTTCCAGAAATCTTTTTGTGGTGCTGATCTTGATATCAGTAAACTTTTTTCATCGTTGATAATACTATTTAAATTTTGTTTCATATCTTTAAGTCTAATACTAGTAATGAGATGAAGCTACCATCACTGAAGGATATTTATCATAAAAAACAAAGGGAAAACAAGCAGTTACCTGAGAGGAATCTCACTTCTACTTCCAACCCAAATCATCCACCAGAGGTAAATTGTCAACACTCTGCTGAGTGAAAATGAAAGATGCTTTATGGCTCTTAACTTTCATCTTAAGCTTTATTTTCCCTAGGAGATCTAAAGCCTACTCACTTAAAAACAATTTTCCCCAGGAGATCTAAAGCCTTCTCACTTAAAAACAAACACTGAGTACTGAGGGCAAAACCTTACTGTTGTCTGTCTTATTTCTAGGTACTAACTCTAGATCCAACGTTACACATGAAGCCAAATCAGCAGATTTCAGGGATTCAACCACAAGGCTTTTTGAATGACCTTGATGACAGAATATCCTTTTCACCAGACTCTGTTCTAGAACCTAGTATGTCTAGTCACTCTGACATAGACTCATTTCCACAAGCAAGTAATATCGCTTCTCAGTTATCTGGATTCCCAAAATATCCTTCAAATACAAAAGCTTCACCAGTGGACTCTTGGAAAAATCATGGGTTCCAAAATGAAAGTAGGGCCAGTTCCACGTATCCTTCAGTTTATACTATTACTAGTAATGACATCTCGGTCAACACTATAGATGAAGAAAACACTGTCATGGTAACCTCAGCCTCAGTCAGTCAGTCCCAGCTTCCAGGGACAGTCAACAGTGTCCCAGAATGCATTTCCTTGGCTTCCCTGGAAGATCCTGTGATATTGTCCAAGTATGTATTCAGTGCATGGCTTGTAATGTTAATCGATTTTGTATGACGTCTGCTTGAATGATGAAAATGATTTTTATTGACCTTCCCTAATGTATAAAATCTTAGAGATACAGCATTTTTAAGGTAGAACATCTAAAAATTAATCCACGTCTTTCATTTTTTGCTTAATTAGTTGTCAACGTGTGTATTAATCTATTATGTTTTATGTGGGTGCGCAGAGGAAAAAGGCTGTACTTTTGCTTACGAGAGATTATGTTCTTGGTTTCTCTTGTGGGATAGAGAGTGAGTAAATGCTCTCCTAAAAATTTTTTTTGCCCTCAACAACAGAATTAGGCAGAACCTGAAGGAAAAGCATGCTCGACACATAGCGGATCTTCGAGCTTATTATGAATCAGAAATAAATAGTTTGAAACAGAAACTGGAGGCAAAGGAAATTTCTGCAGTTGAAGATTGGAAGAAAACCAACCAAATTCTTGTAGACAGGTAAAATTTCTAATTCAACTATAAAGTTAGTGTTTCTCCAACTTGGATATGTTATTTTTTCCAAGTATACTATATTGTGATAAAAGAGTTTGAAAACATGTTTTAGATTTGAAAATCTTAACAGATATATTTGCCTAAGTATTTTTATAGGTTTGAACCAACCTTATATAGCAAACTGGTAGCTGACATGAGGGCATTTGTTTCATACAGATAAAATACTGAAATAGTTGAGCAGATTTTGTATATTTAAAGGAATGTCATTTATGGGTGGATTAGAACTGTGGATGGATTTCCTAAGAAATCTCTGACTAACGTCCTTGAGCAGTTCTCAATCTTTTCTTAAACCCAGATTTCACATAACTTAATCCAGACACTCATGAACCTGTGGAAGCAATTATCCTGCTGAAAAAAGAAACCAACATGGAATCACAGGGGACAATTACGTTGAGGATAGCCAAATACCTGTTTTAGAGAGAGAATCATTAACAAAATTCGATGCTCTAACTGTAATAACAGCGTATTTGCTACATATTTTACATTTAAATGGGACTTAAACAGATTGAAAACTGCTGAGGTTGATATAGCAGCAAACAATTGTTCTCCAAGGCAGACAAAGACAAAGCCCCTTGAGAAAAGATTAGGAGGGAACTGAAATCATCTGGTCCAGTTAATAGTTTAACTTGCAGAATTTTAGGTAAACTAGCCTTTATACTAGCTTGCTGTTGCTGTGGTAGTTAACAGTCTGTCTTATTCCTGGGAGTTACCGCAGCTTCCATTTGCTGCTGGGGGTGGGCCTGGGACTGGGGGTGCAGTGGTAAAGAGCAGTAGTTTGAAAAAAGCCAGAAAGAAGCCAGGTTTAGGTTTTCTAGGATAAAAGGAAAAGAGTAGCTGGCAGGCTAGGGGAAGTCGGTTCTTGTTTTTTTTTGTTGTTTTTAAGAAGGCAAAGAGGACTACAGGTACTTCCTGTGGAAAACGGAAGTGTGAAAGCAGCCCCCCAGGAGGCCTCCTTAGGTTAACGATAGGCTGCCGGAGAAGGCGCCTAGGACAGGATAGCTGAGGAAAGCACTTGTTTTGTCCGGAGGCTGCTAGAGCGGTGGGTGAGGTGGTGTAGGTGGGACGAACTGGAAGGCAGGATGGAAGGCGAGAGCAGCAGGAGGGGCGCGGAAGGCCGGGTATGGAGAGCCGTCACCCGGGACTGGAGAAATGATTGACCTGAGACAAAGCCAATTTTAACTTGTCGGCATACACATCAGGTTTTTTCAGACTTAAAATTGCAAGTGGGAGAATCCCCCTGGTACTGTAAATGGGGCCACTGACACATTGTGGGCCAGCTGTGGTCTCAGGTTGTTCTGTCACATGGTCGCCTACCACAATTGGTGTGGTGGTTAAAATAGAAAATTATAGTTAACATACCTACACTTGACTCTTTGGTGCTCTTTCTTTCAAGAACAGTTTTTTGGGTTTTTTTTTAAGATTTTATTTATTTATTTGAGAGAGAGAGACACAGTGAGAGAGGGAACACAAGCAGGGGGAGAAGGAGAGGGAGAAGCAGGCTTCTGGCTGAGCAGGGAGCCCGATGCAGGGCTCGATCCCAGGACCCCGGGATCATGACCTGAGCGGAAGGCAGACGCTTAATGACTGAGCCACCCAGGCGCCCTCTTTCAAGAGCAGTTTTATCAGTATTTGATTTCTGCAGGGCATTAATGCACAGTGGTTAGGAGCGTGAACTCTGGAGTCACACTGACAGGTTTCAAATCCCAGTGATTGCTTACAATCCAGGAGGAATTCAGCTTCTCTGTTTTCTCATCCGTAAAATGATAGCAGTCCTAACTCATAGGATGAATGTAAAGTGCTTAACATAGACTTGGCATGTAATCAGTGCCAAATAGATATTAGCTTTTATTCACAATTCATTAACACCGAGTCAAAATGATAACAGAATCCTAATGTGTATTTTGTGATTTTGAGGTTCTGTGATGATTGACTTTACGAAGGTCTTTAATTATAAGAATAATACATTCATGCTAATTTGGAAAAGTACAGAGGGATGCAATATGAAAGGTCTCCCTACCCAACCTCTGTGCTTACATTCCAAACTTAAGTTTTATATCTTAGAAATCATAATGCACAGATGTATATATAGGTTTTTTTCTGTAACAAAGATCAAGCTATTTTATGCAGTCTTCTGTATCCTGTATTTTTAAATATAATTTTTTTAAAGATATTATTTATTTGACAGAGAGAGAGAACGAGCACAAGCAGGGGCAGCGGCAGGCAGAGGGAGAGGGAGAAGCAGGCTCCCTGTGGAGCAGGGAGCCCGATGCAGGGCTCGATTACAGGACTTCGGGATAATGACCCGAGCCAAAGGCAGATGCTTAACTGACTGTGCCACCCAGGTGCCCCAAGAACTTTTTCATTTTGCAAACCTGACCCCTGTTCCCATTAAGCAACAACTCTCCAGCCTTTGGCACCCAGCATCCTACTTCCTATGAATTTGACGCCTCATGTGAACTTGGGAACCTTGTATAAGTAGAATCATACTTGTCCTTTTGTGTCTGGCCTGTTTCACTTAGCATAATGCCCTCAAGGTTCATCCATGTTATAGCAGGTGTTAGAATTTCACCCCTTTTTTTTTTGTTTTTTTTGAAGAAGGAGAGAGAGAATCTCAAGCAGGCTCTATGCCCAGGACAGAGCCCGATGAGGGGCTTGATCTCACCAATCTGAATCATGACCTGAGCTGAAATCAAAAGTCTATGCTTAACCAACTGAGCCACCCAAGCACCCCTAGAATTTCATCCTTTTTAGGGCTGAGTACTACTCCATTGGATGGATAAACCACACTTTGATTATCCATTCATCCTTCTGGACACTTGGGTTGCTTCCATCTTTCGGCTTGTGTGCATTTTGCTTTTGGGAACATGGGTGTACAAATGTCTGTTCATATTTTAGCTTTTTTCACTTAACTATTAGGGATATTTTCATATTGTTATTTTCTCTGGAAAATAGTATCAATTTTATTGGGATGTATTTATTAACATGACATCCTTAGTGTTCACTAACATTGGAGAATTTGTTTACATATTAGAGAATGAGATTTATAGCATGCTTTTAAGGGAAAGGATTTTATCTTCTAATTTTTTTGTTTCAATTTATGGTTTTTAGATGTGGCCATTTAGATAGTGCTCTGAATGAAGCTACCAGTCGTGTGAGAACACTTGAAAATAAGAATAACTTACTGGAAATAGAAGTCGTAAGTACTCTTTTTTTGTTTAGTGGCTTAGTGCTAAAAACTTAAACCTTGGGCGCCTGGGTGGCTCAGTTGGTTGGGTGACTGCCTTCGGCTCAGGTCATGATCCTGGAGTCCCGGGATCGAGTCCCACATCGGGCTCCCTGCTCGGCGGGGAGTCTGCTTCTCCCTCTGGCCCTCCCCCGTCTCATGCTCTCTCTATCTCATTCTCTCTCTCAAATAAATACATAAAATATTAAAAAAAAAAACCAAAAAACTTAAACCTTTTTGTTAACTGAACTTTAGAGACAAATTAATAGTTTTATAAAAACAGTGGCTATGTGTTTTGGTTTTTTTTTTGTTAGGATGTCTTATTTATATTTTGAAAGCTACTGGCTTCCTATACTAGGATAAACTTTTACACTTTAAAATTTTCGTTTTTTTATTGGGATATAATTTACATATCATAAAACTCTTTGGAAGTGTATAATTCTGTGGTTTTTAGTATATTTGCAAACTTCTGCAACCGTCACCACAGTTAGTTTTAGAGTATTTTCTCACTGAGAGAAACCCTGAATCCCTTAGCCGTCAGTCTTTCCCTCCTAACTCCAAAACTCCTTCTCCCCAGCCCCTAGTAACCACTACTCTTTTTTCTGTTCTTTGGGTTTGCCTATTCTGGACATTGGTGTAAATGGAATCATATATATGACCTTTTGTGTCTGGCTTCCTTCACTTAGCATGATGTTTTCAAGGTTTATCCATGTTGTAGCATGAATTGGTATTTCATTATTTTTATGGCTAAGTAACATTCATTGTAGGGATAGACCATATTTATCCATTCATCAGGTGATGGATGTTTTGGTTTTCATTTTTTGGATGTTATGAATGACAGTGCTATGAATATTTGTATACAAGATTTTATGTGGACTTATGTTTTTAATTTTCTTGGATGTATAACTGGAATGCATAAACTTAAAAAAAATTTTTTTCATTCATTACGAAGTTTTATTCTTCTACATGTAACTTTATAAGTAACGTTTCGGTGGAAGATGAAGTTATGTTCTGTGCACTGTTTCTTTGTCTTTCTTTGATGTGTTTTTAGTTGTCTTTGTCTCCTAAACTGGAAGCTTCTTGAGGTCAGGGACTTGTCTTTCTTGCTAATCTTATATTTCTGGCATTGTATTGCCTGGCACCTAGTGGATATTTAAGAAATGATTATTGAATGAATACTAACATGTCAGTTGTGTTTTGAATTTTTTATTTTCTTAGTAAGTGAGAAAATAGGATAAGAAATGCTTTATTATTCTCTAAATATTAACATGAGGCAACAGATTCCAGCTGTGCTTTCAGAATAATTTTCCTGATAGCCATGGTTATTTTTTTCATTAAAGTGACCTACAAGTGAGTCCAGCATTATAATGCCTCAAACAGTGGTTTTGTGTCTATACTTCATGATAATCTCATGAAGATTTTTTTTTTTTTTAATGAAGGTGGTTTTAAAAAAAAATTATTTATTTTAAAGATTTTGTTTTTAAGTAAACTCTATACCCAATGTGGGGCTCGAACTTACAACCCCAGGATCAAGAGTTGCATGCCTACTGCCTGAGCCAGCCAGGAGCCCCTGAAGTTGTTATTTTAGTAGAGTAATCCTTTTTAGTCTCCATCCCAAGACATAACAAAATATTAAATTTGTGATTCCCATTTGTAGGTTTTATTACTTTTCTTTTATAGTTTAATGCCCACAATTTGTTAAGTGCTATTGAAACATCTATTTTTTTTAATTAAAAACAATTTATTATCTTTGTTTTTATTTTGTAGAGTGATTTCAGAGAACGCTTCAATGCAGCCAGCAGTGCTTCCAAAATTTTGCAGGAACGGATTGAGGAAATGAGAATAAGTAATAAAGAAAAAGACAATACCATCATTCGACTAAAATCTCGACTGCAGGATTTAGAAGAAGCATTTGAGAATGCTTACAAACTCTCAGATGATAAAGAAGCGAGACTGAAACAAGAAAACAAAATGTTTCAAGATGTAAGTGACAAATAATGGAAACTTAATGGCAGGGTAGGCTAAAAGTAATTTTACATGTTATACTCTTATAGGCAATTATGACTTTTTCTAAGTTTATTTTTGTGTTATGTAACTTTGCTGTAGCTGGAAATAATATACCCTCCTAATTGAGTCAGTTGGGTCTTATCTAATGAAGCAGGAAGTCAACTTGAAGCTGTGGTGTCACTCCCACGCCTTTTTGCCTCTAGCAGGTCAACTTTTGAGCTATCTTAAATCAACATCTGTGTGACTGGATGGGTAAAATGAACAAGATTTAGAATAGGTTTGATTGAATATTTTCACTTTGCTATAATGTCACTTAAAATTTGGATTTGTAGGGGCGCCTGGGTGGCTCAGTCGTTAAACGTCTGCCTTCGGCTCAGGTCATGATCCCAGGGTCCTGGGATCGAGTCCCACATCGGGCTCCCTGCTCCATGAGAAGCCTGTTTCTCCCTCTCCCACTCCCCCTACTTGTGTTACCTCTCTCACTGTGTCTCTGTCAAATAAATAAAATCTTTAAAAAAAAAAAAAATTGGATTTGTATAACATTGAGACTGCATTGGGTTTGGGGTTGTATATCTTTTTTCTCAGGTTTTTCTTGATATCCTCTGTCATGGTACATAAAAAAATCTGCAAGTATTTCATCTGTTGAATTTTCTTCCTGATAGCTCTAGATTATTGTTGCTTTGATTTTATTGTTGTTGCTTTGATTTTTTACATTTATTTTTATGAAGGTAATGCATGTAAATGGTTTAAATAGGCAAATCTCAAATGAAAAATGGGAGTCTTTTCCACCTCCCTGCTACCTTGGTGTCCCCTACCTTAGAAGCCCTTACTGTCAGCTCTTTTAGCGGTTTCTTCTAGCATTTTTCTCCATGTTTCTATGTAACAAACTGATATTGTTCTTTCTTTTTTCCCCCATCAATTTTAGACATTATATATTGACTTCCTTCTGTGCAAGGAAGGTCACAGTTTAGCTTTTTTACACCATTTGCTCCCAATGCAAATACTTCTTTCTCCTTTCAATGTGATTAATATATTAAATTGATTTTAAGAAGCTATTCTTTTACATTTTAACAACTCTGAGAAATTGGTATACATCTTTACGCGATGGTGTTATTTAATTGGCAGCATTTCTTTCCCCTTTTAGTAGTAAGCAATAGTAAATAAAGTAATGGTATGATTTCTATTGAGTGATGTCTTAGATTTAAAACAAGATGGATTATCATTTGCAGTTAAATCATTATTCAGTATTTCTTATTGTCTGTGTAAATATTGTTCAGAGCTAAGCTGCAGTGTACAGTGATTACATTTCCTTTCTCTAATAACTTAGATGTTCCCTGGAATTGGTAATTGCCTTTTTTTTTTAACTGCTTAGTATCCTCTGTTTAGCACTTACTCCCACCTCCAGATACTTTTGCTTCATTGTGAGCTGGTTGCTCTTGAGTTCAGATACACAGATGCCTAGGACTTGACTTCACCATCATCCTGGGGACGGTCTTTGCTTGATCCTGTATTAGATCTCTCTCTCTTTTTTTTTTTTTTATGATTTTTATTTATTTATTTTAGAGAGGGAGAGAGTGGGGGGAGGAGCAGAGGGAGAGGGACCAGCAGACTGTGCTCTGAGTGCAGAGCCTGTTGAGGGGCTTGATCCCAAGACCCTGAGATCATAACCTGAGTCAAAATCATGAGTTGGACGCTCAGCTGACTGAGCTACCCAGGTGCCCCATGGATCTCTTGTGTGCATCCTGTGTCTTCTTTCTTGGTTTAATTCTCTGTTTTGCTAGAGTATATCTCTAGAAATACATGGGAGAATGTATGAAAAATAATACATGGGAGATGAATTCTGGAGCCTTCTATATCTGAAAGCATTTATAGTTTGCAGTCACACTTTTAAAAAAGCACTTTATTTTTTAGAGCAGTTTTGGATTTATAGAAAAATTGAGAACAAAGTGCAGTGTTCCCACATACCCTCTACAGGTTCACCTGTTGTTAATGTCTTATATTAGTATGGTATGTTTGTAACAATTAATGAGCCAATATTGATACATAATTATTAAGTAAACTATTAAGTAAATTCTATAGCTTATTTAGATTTCCTTTGTTTTTACCTAATGTTCTTTTTCTGTTCCAGGATCCTGTATTACATTTAAGTATCATGTCTCCTTAGGCTCCTTTTGGCTATGACAGTTTCTCAGACTTTCCTTGTTTTGATGACCTGGACAGTTTTGAGGAGGACTAATCAGGGATTTTGTTGGATGTCCTTGGGATTTGTCTGATGTTTTTCTCATGCTTAGACTGTAGTTATGGGATATTGGGAGGAAAACCACAGAGGTAAAGTACCATTTTCAGCACATCATATCAACAAGCCCTATGTTTTTTTATTTCCTTATTGTCAGTACTAAGTTTTGGGAGAGAGTGGATACAAATACTCTGTTCAGTATGTCATATTTGATTAGAACTTCACAAGATTTTAGTTACTACTGTTCTTATTCATGTATATTAACAGTATAATTTTTGTGTGTGAATACATGATGAGATCCTGATTTTTAAGACTTTTTGTATGTTTTACTTTTTTTTTTTTTTTAAAGATTTTATTTGAGAGAGAGCGATTATAAGCAGAGTGAGGGGCAGAGGGACTAAGCAGACTCCCTGCTGAGCGAGGAGTCCCACACAGGTCTCCATCCCAGGACCCTGAGATCATGACCTGAGAAGTCAGACGCTTAACTTACTTAGCCATCCAGGTGCTCCTTGTATGTCTATTTTGACCTAATGCCAGAATTATAGATAGTTGCAAAAATTGTATAAAAACTTTCCATATACCTTTCTTTTTTTTGTTTTTACGATTTTATTTATTTGAGAGAGCAGAGAGAGAGAGAGAGATGGAGCACAAGCTGGGGGGAGCAGCAGAGGGAGAGGGAAAAACACCCTCTGAGCAGGGAGCCCAACGTGGGGCTCGATCCCAGGACCCTGGGCTCATGACCTGAGCCAAAGGCAGACGCTTAACCGACTGAGCCACCCAGGTGCCCCACCATATACCTTTCATCTTGATTCTAAGTCTTTTTTTTTTTTTTTTTTAAGAATTATTAGAGAGCATGAGTGGGGGGAGGGGCAGAGGGAGAGGGACAAGCAGACTCCCACTAAGCGGGGAGCCTGATGCTGGGCTCTATCCCAGGACCCTGAGACCATGACCTGAGCCGAAGTCAGATGCTTAACTGACTGAGCCAACCCAGGCACCTCATAATTCAAAGTCTTAAACATTTAAAACAGTATGTGCTTCATCATGCTTTCGGTGGTTCCATGTGACTGTGGCTGCCCTATTGGGCAGGGCAGATATAGAGAACACTTCCAGCATTGCAGAAAGTTCTGTTGGACGGCACAGTTACAGAATATTCTTCAGTTTGGGTCTGTGTTTTGCATAGTTAGATTCAGGTTGTTAGAATGAATGCACAGGAATACCGCAGAAGGAAGCTGAGCCCTTCTTAGCACATCCTAGCAGGAGGCACATGTTGACGTTGTGGTATTAACTCTGATCTCTTGGTTAAGGTGGTGTTTGCCAGGTGTCTCCACTGTAAAGTTCTATCTCCCCATTTGGAATTAAAAAGTATTAGGCGATATATATATATATGTGTGTGTGTATTTGTGTGTATGTGTATATATATACATATACACACATATTTTTTATTTAAATTAATTAATTAGCATATAATGTATTATTGGTTTCAGAAGTATTTGTATATCATTTTGGACAAATTTCTTTCAAGCCCTTTATTCATTTTTTAATTGGGTTATTTATTTTTATTTTTTTATTTAAATTCAGTTAACATATAATGTTTTACTGGTTTCAGAGGTAGAGATCAGTGATTCATCAGTCTTAATATAATACCCAGAGCTCATTATATCACATGCCCTCCTTAATGTTCATCACCCAGTTACCCCATTTCCCCCTCCACCCCCAGCAACCCTCAGTTTGTTTCCTATGATTAAGAGTCTCTTATGGTTTGTCTTCCTCTCTGGTTTTGTCTTGTTTTATTTTTTCCTCTCTTCCCCTATGATTCTCTGTTTTGTTTATTAACTTCCACATAGGAGTGAGATCATATGATAATTGTCATTCTCTGATTGACTTCTTTTGCTTAGCATAATACCCTCTAGTTCCAGATTGTGGCAAATGGCAAGATTTCTTTTTTTGATGGCTGCATAATATTCCATGGGGTGTGTGTGTGTGTGTGTGTGTGTGTGTGTATGTATATATATAACACATGTTCTTTATCCATTCATCTATCGATGGACATCTGGGCCCTTTCAGTAGTTTGTCTATTGTGGACATTGCTGCTGTAAACATTGGGGTGCAGGTGCCCCTTCGGATCACTACATTTGTATCTTTCGGGTAAATACCCAGAAGTGCAATTGCTGGATCGTATGGTAGCTCTATTTTCAACTTTTTGAGGAACCTCCATACTGTTTTCCAGAGTGGCTGCACCAGCTTGCATTCCCACCAACAGTGTAGGAGGGTTCTATTAGGGGATATTTTAAGACTTTTAAATCACCTTTTTCTCATCAAACTTTTACCCACTAGCTTTAGCATCCACTGAGGAGTCCTTCCTGAAACAAGCAATTACTGTTGTGGTTGCCAAATGGTGGTTCTTCTATTACTCCTCTACATTTTACTGAAAGGAGGAGTTCTCCGCTCTCTGTTATTTATATTAGTGTGGATTCATGAATTCTTATTTTGTTCAGTGAGTTACAATTCTTTTTTGTTGTTGTTATAGTTACAATTTTGATGCTTGCATTGTCCTAGTTTTGGCCATTAGGATAAGTGTCAGGCTGGCTGACTCCTGTGTCCTTTGGACACGTTCGTGTCATTCTTTGAGCATTATCCAGCGAGATATTCCAGGCTCATCTTGTACTTTCCCAGTCCCAGCCCTAACCAATCATTTTTCCATGGAGCCCTGGTTCCTTTAAGTGGAAAATGATATTTAGAAATGAAGGTCCAGGGGCGCCTGGGTGGCTCAGACGGTTCAGCGTCTGCCTTCGGCTCAGGTCATGGTCCCGGGGTCCTGGGATCGAGCCCCACATCTTGCTCCCTGTTGAGCGGGTAGCCTGCTTCTCCCTCTCCCTCTCCCTCTGCCTGCCGCTCCCCCTGCTTGTGCTCTCTCTCTCTCTGTGTCAAATAAAAAATAAAAAATCTTAAAAAAAAAAAAATGAAGATCTAACACTAGGTATGTTCACTGCTACTGGGATGCCATCGTTTTTAATTATTCATTAACTCACCGCAGTTATGTTGGAGTAACATGAAACAGCACGGGATCATTGGAATGTTGTTTTGAGCTGAAATTATATGAATGTTGCCAGTGATAACACTGTCTTCCTTTGCATTTATCATGTCAAATATTTTAAGCATAGGGAAAAGTATACAGAGTGATATATAGAACATCCATGTACCAGCCGTCCGTAAATATAATTGAAATACTCTCTTCTAGTCCTTTCTCTCCTACCTGCTGTGCTGCATATGCTCTTGGTTTTCCCCTTGCATTTCTACTTTTGCTTCATATGCATGTGTCTGTAAACAATATATAGTAATGTTTGATGTGTCCTTAAACTGTATATGAATTGTATTGTACCACATATACTTTCCTGCAACCTTTTTTTTTTTTTTTAAGTAGGTTCCACGCCCAAAATGGGGCTTGAACTCATGACCCCAAGATAAAGAGTCACAGGCTCTACCCAGTGAGCCAGCCAGGTGCCCCTCCTGCAACCTGTTTTTCCATAGTATTGTTTCTGAGATTTACCATGTTGATACATGCAGATTTGATTCATTTTTATTTAAACATATTTGAAGTTTTTCAGGGATATGAAAAGAATTTTACATGTGGACCCACCACTCATCTTCAGATTTAAAATACAACAGATACAGTCGAAGCCCCCCACCCCCCATGTACCCATTTCTGCTCACCCCTGCCTTCCTGGGAGTGACTGATCTGAACAGTGTGAATGTCTTCCCATGTCTGTGTCTTACATGTGCGTGTATGCTTAATCAGTTTTATTTGGCATATTGTAGAGGTTTTTATAAATGTCATCACACTGTTTTTACTATTCTGCAACTTTTTTCATTGGTAAGATCTATTTAAGCAGATGCATTAGCACTAGTTCATTTGTTCTCATCCTTGTGTAGTAGTCCACTCACTCTGAATCTTCCACAATTATCTATTTTCCTTTTGTCAGTTTCTTTTTATTGCTCTTTTTTTCTTTTAAATATTTATTTATTTGACAGAGAGAGACACAGCGAGAGAGGGAACACAAGCAGGGGGAGAGGGAGTGGGAGAGGCTTCCCGCCAAGCAGGGACACCGATGCGGGGCTCAATCCCAGGACCCTGGGATCATGACCTGAGCTGAAGGCAGATGCTTAATGACTGAGCCACCCAGGCGCCCCTCTTTTTATTGCTCTTAAGAGCAACAGTGCCATGAACATGCCTAAACAGGTCTCCTTGTACAGACCTGTGCAAGTACCTCTCGGGTATTGTTCCAGTTACCAGAGTCACAACACAGATGACCCCCAAACTGGACATACTCTGCTCATGGACTCTGTAGTCTGGGAACTCGGACTGGGCACAGCGGGGACAGCTTGTCTCTGCTCTGCAACATCTAGGACCTCAGTTGGAATTTCAAAGGCTGGGGGCTGGTTGTTGATGGCTGTTGACTAAGGCTGCATTCCTTCTCCATGTGGGCTAGTTTGGCCTCTTCGAAGCATGACGACCGAGTGCTACTGACCAGCCTTCTGAAAGAGTGTCCTGACAGCCATCAGCCTTTTATGACCCAGTCCTGGAAATCCTTCGGCATCATTTCTGTCCCATTCCATTTGTTTTTTGTTTTTGTCTTTGTTTTTTAGATTTTACTTATTTGACAGAGAGAGACACAACGAGAGAGGGAACACAAGCAGGGGGAGTGGGAGAGGGAGAAGCAGGCTTCCCGCCGAGCAGGGAGCCTGATGCGGGGCTCGATCCCAGGACCCTGAGATCATGACCTGAGTGGAAGGCTCGATCTGGGATCATGACCTGAGCTGAAGGCAGACGCTTAACCCAGGCACCCCAACATTCCATTTGTTTAAATAATCTCAAAGACCTGCCCAGGTTCAAGGGAAGAAGAAATAGATACCACCTTTTGATGGGTGTGGCAAGGTTCTGGAAGACTTTGAGCAGAAATTGCTACTGCCATTTTGGGGATATACAGTCTGTCCCCTGAACCTAGGTAGGTCTTGTGTGTAGTGGCTGGGACTTAGAATATGAACACTGTCATCTTCGTTAGATACTGCTAAATTGCTCTCTGGAATGGTTATACCAGTTCATTTTCCCACCAGTAATGTATGAGAATTCTTATTTTCTAGATTATTTCCAATGCTTGCTGTTGTCAAACCTCTTAATTTTTGCCAGTCTGATTGATGTGAAATGGTTAATTAATATGTATTGCAGTTCTCTTCCATTGGCTTGTGGCTTGCATTTCACCTGGTGTTATCTTTTGTGGGGTACAAGTTTTGTATTTTATTTTATTTTTTTAAGATTTTATTTATTTGAGAGAGTGAGAGCATGGGTGGAGGGGCAGAGGGAGAGGGAGAAGCAGGCTCCTGCTGAGCAGGGAGCCCAACGTGGGGCTCCATCCCAGGACCCTGAGATCATGACCTGAGTGGAAGGCAGAGCAGACACTTAACCAACTGAGCCACCCAAGCGCCCCCAAGTTTTGTATTTTAATGTCCAAAATACAGTCTTTTCATATCTGGTTTGGGCCTCTTTTATGTCTTGTGTACAAAATCTTTTCCTACTCAAGGATCAGAAAATTACTATCCTGTATATTGCCTTCTAAAATTATACAGCCTTTCTTTATACATTTAGGCCTTTAATCTACCCCCAGACTGCCTCCTATGTGTGGTGTGAGATAGGGATTGAACTTGGTTGTTTTTTCGAATGATTAACCAAGTGTCACAGCACCATTTTTTATTTTTTTATTTTTTAAAGATTTTATTTATTTGACAGAGAGAGACACAGCGAGAGAGGGAACACAAACGGGGAGTGGGAGTGGGAGAGGGAGAAGCAGGCTTCCTGCCGAGCAGAGAGCCCGATGCAGGGCTCGATCCCAGGACCCTGGGACCATTACCTGAGCCAAAGGCAGACACTTAACGACTGAGCCACCCAGGCGCCCCACAGCACCATTTTTTTTAAAAAGTTCATTTATTTAAGCAATCTCTACACCCAGTGTGGGGCCTGAACTCATGACCCCAGCATTGAGAGCCGTATGCTCCACTGATTGAGCCAGCCAGGCGCCCCTGATGGCACCATTTTTTAATAGAGTATTTTTTCCCTACTGACTTTTAATGCCACTTCTGTTGTATATTATGTTCCTTTCCTGGATGAGTCTGTTTTGGGCCTCCCTAGTCTGTTTCACTGGTTTATTTGTTCCTGAAAGGAAACTACATCATCTTAATTATTAGCATTTTATAATGAGCTTTGATTTTTGATGTACTGCTTCCTTAACTTTTTTTTTATCTTTTAAAAATATTTTTGCCATTTTATTTCATGTAAATATTACTTTCGGCTTATCACATTTTATAAAAAAAAAAACTGCCTTTGCAGTGCCTGGCTGACTCAGTTGGTGGAGCATGCAATTCTTGATCTCAGGGTTTTGAGTTCAAGCCCCACACTGGGTGAAAAGATTACTTCAAAAAAAACAAAGCAGGGCGCCTCGTCGCAAGCTCTTCCAACTGAGCCAGCCAGGGGCCCCTATTTCTTGAATTTTTAACATTATCCATAATTATCATGGATGAAGATTTAGGTCCTTCACATATCATTTGGCTAAGAGTATAGAATTCTAGGGTATGTTTTCCTCCCATCAGATTTTTAAAGATTTTGTCCCATTGTTTTATGTTGCCATGAGAATATACCTGATGATTGATTCTCTTCCTTTCTCCCCCATCCCAATCCTGTGTCTTTTGTGTTTTCTCCTTTCCCCCCATCTCTCTTATTTTGAAAGCTTTAAGCCTACCGAAAAATGGTACAGATGGTATGATGAAAACCTCTGTATATTCCTTATCTAGTTCACCAATTGTGAATATTTTACCACATTTGCTTTATGTCTTCACAACATTACAGATTTTTTTCCTTTTGCGGAACAATTTGGGAGTCAATTACAGACACTGAGATCTCACTCCTAAATACTTCAACAGGTGTCTCGTCAGAACAAGGACGTTCTCCTACATAATCTCAACACAGTTCTCACACTTGGGGAATTTAATATTGATGCAATACTAGTATCTAATCTACAGTCTATATTCAAATTTCCCCAAGTTGTCTAAATAATGTCCATCATAGATGTTTTGGGTTTTGCTTTTTAATTCACACTCCAATCAAGGACCACCCATTGCGTTTAGTAAATGTGTTTCTCATTCCTTATAAATGAGTTCACAGCTCCTTCTGAAAGTTTTAGCATCTTCTTATCCTTGGTATCCTTAAATTCCATAACATTATATGCCTTGATACAAGTCTTTTTTCATTCATTGTTGGAGGCACAGATTCTTCCAATCTGGAAATTAATGTCCTTTGGTTCTATAGACTTGCTAATGTTATTTCTCTGTTGATTTCCTTACTTCTGTGTTCTCTTTCTCTGGAACTTTTGCCAGTAAATGTTGTATTGCATGGGTTGATTTTCTAAGACTTGTATGCTTTAGTTTCCATCATGGCCTCTTTGTTCTCTATCTCCTTGTATTAGTATTACATTTATTTTCGCTCTCATTTTTAGTTTCTAAGAGCTGTTTCTTGTTCTTCAGTTGCTAGTTTTTTATTACTTTCTTGTCTTGTTTTTTGAATATAACCTGATTTCTCTGAGGATATTAATAGCTTTTTTAATGCTTTCTTTAGTTTTGATTTATTTTTTCTGAGTTAACCTTTCATTTTGAAGTCAGCTTCATACTGAATTTTTTGCTTTAAAAAAAAAAAGTGTTCTGTGGGCGCCTGGGTGGCTCAGATGGTTAAGCGTCTGCCTTCGGCTCAGGTCATGATCCCAGGGTCCTGGGATCGAGTCCCGCATCGGGCTTCCCACTCCTTGGGAGCCTGCTTCTCCCTCTGTTTCTCTCTGTCTCTCATGAATAAATAAATAAAATCTTTAAAAAAAAAGAAAAAAAAAGTGTTCCTTTACTGTAGACTCACATTTAAGGGGGAGGCAGTCAAAAGCCATTTGGAGACTCTCTGTGCACAGATGGGGCCTATTTCCTAGTAGCCTAGTAGCCTTTCCGTATAAGCAATCATAGAGTGATGGACCAGCCGTTTGGTTAGGGAACCTCCAGATGTGATTATGTAGAGGTCTGTTTTCTGGGATTGTCTGGTTTACCCAAAGAAGAGTCTCCCGGTCTCTTATCATGCTCTGATGGCAGTGAGGGATGGGGAGCCAAGTTGGGTTTTTTTGTTTGTTTGTTTTAAACTTTTCCTTAATCATCACCTCCTTATCCCTTTGCTTCCTCCACCTGTTAGACTTGGGTTTCCAGAGTGGCATTCGTCTCTCATTCACATTTCCTGTGTCCTATCGCCTGGCTGGGCAGTCCACTGCTGTCCTAGGCTCTGGCCACTCAACTGAAAGACTTTTAACCAGTTCCCTTTGGTCAGCCTGTGCTTCCACCCTACCTACTACTGAACCTGAGATTCAAGTCCTGAGCCTCTCAGGGTTATGAAGATACCAGCCTGCTCACCGTTAGCATCCCATTTACAGGCACTGAAGCTTATAGCCTCCTCTGCCTTGTTGCATCTTCATTGAGATCTCTCCTTTGTTGCACTCAACTCTTGATTTCTCTGTAACTGCCTCATTGTTTAGTGGGATCTTAGGATAAAAAGAAAATTCTTTGACTCTCTCTTCTTTAATAAGTCTCACATATATGTATTTTTAAGAAAATTACCTAATTATATTAGACTTGGGATTTTGCCTTTACTCTGTGGAATTTATAAAAAAAGTATACAATTCAAAAAAGAATGCAAATTTTAATCTTTCAAAATACTGCTTACTTAAAGGGTCTTGACTGATACTATATAATTTTTGTTTTTATTTTGAAACAAATTCAAACTTACAGAAAACTTGTAAGAATTATCCTATTCCTTTTGCCTAGGATCAGAGTTGTTAACATTTTGCCGTATTTACTTTATCACCTCCTGTATATATATGTTCGTTCCCATATGCATTTTTTTTTTCTTGAACCATTTGAGAGTAAGTTGTGGACATTATGCCCCTTTACCCCTACATTTTGGTATGTATTTCCTAAGAACAAGGGCCTTCTGTACATAGTCACAGACAAATCAAAGTAAAGAAATCAAATGTGCAATTCACATCTAAATTACTATTTTATGGCACTTTTTTCCCAGTTCAGGATCCAACCCAGAATCATGCCTTATATTCACTCCTCTTAACCCTTTAGTCACCTTCAATCTGGAACAGAGTGTTAACCTTTCTGTTTCAAGACCTTAGCATTTTTGAAGAGTTGTATGGACAGCTATTTTATAGACGATCTCTGAGTTGATGTTATAATGTTTAATTTTGTGGTACATTTCTTTGTTTTTCCTTGTAGCTCTTAGGAGAATATGAGTCCCTTGGAAAAGAACACGAAAGAGTAAAGGTAATGGTTGATCATTCATGTTCTGAGCTTCATGGAGGGGTAAAAGCACTGGGTTGGAAATCAAGAGGGCTGACCCTTTATATAACCCCCTCCGTTCTCCCCATCCTCCATCCCCATTTAGCTGCTTGAGTTAGACCACTCGCTTCATCTTCTCTGTCAATATCCTTATTTTCAAATATTTGCCCACTTAAGTCATAAATTTTCAGATCTATGTTAACAAATATTGAATGGCTATTGCATTTGAGATGAGTTGAGATGAAATTTTTAGAAGAGTATAAGGTATGATATACATGTAAATAATTATTTAATAATATTTAAATACGAAGTTTTTTAAAGCATTCGCTTTTTGTGGGGTTGAATTTATTATGTTTTATTTCTTAATGAAAGCTTTGGGAACTACCTATTTGAATTCAGCGAAACCCCACAGTGATGCTGTAAGTGGGGTCCAAAGTATTTCTGTTGCATAGGATATAGGGTTCTGGTCATTCAGGGTTAGAGGAAGGCAGGGAGGTGTTCTGGGGGCTCAGGAGCCGGTCAGGACATCTAAAATCTCACCAGCACAGGTATCTGTTTTGCCATTTACTGAGGTTTTTGGGCAAGCTGTGGCTAAAACATGTCCATTTTAACACTGGATTACTTGTAATCAAGGAAAGCTTAATAAGCTATACCTGTTATTACAGGGGATATATGTACGGCTCTTTGTATAAACCAGTGTTTTGTTCTCTCAGTTTTTCCCTTGAATTATATACTGGCTCGTGGTTGATGCTATATTGGCTGAGTATCTGCATAATTTTTTTTGTAGCTCTATGGTGTAGTCTTAGATTGGTTTCATATTATGTATTTTAAAATAAAATGAATATATCCTGAATATTTCACTTACCGAATTTTTCCTTTATCTTAATAGGATACATTAAATACAACTGAGAACAAATTGCTTGATGCACATACTCAGATTTCTGATTTGAAAAGGTAAAATGTATTCTCTTACTAGTAAGATAATTATGCCTCTGTTGTTCTTTTAGCATTTAAATATGTGTCTGTACTGAAAGCAATGAAAAGAAAGTTTTTCTTGAGGATTTTTAGGCACTTTGTGATCAGGTTTTATCCTAATCTCCCCTGACCTGGAAATACATTTGATTTTAGCTGAAGAAGATTTTTTTTTTTTTTTAAGATTTTATTTATTTATTTGAGACAGAGAGAATGAGAGAGACAGAGAGCACATGAGAGGGGGGAGGGTCAGAGGGAGAAGCAGGATCCCGGCCGAGCAGGGAGCCCAATGCGGGACTCGATCCCGGGACTCCAGGATCATGACCTGAGCCGAAGGCAGTCACTTAACCAACTGAGCCACCCAGGCGCCCAGCCAAAGAAGATTTTTAAACGATTAGAGTATATTGGTGGTTGTGTTTGAGGAGTGTGCATTTCCTGAAACATTATTATGTGTTTCATTATGCAAATGATTAGATATTTCTAATTGGCTTTGGAGCATGTTTTTGTATTTGTATTTGGAGATGTGTCCCTTATTTGGAGATTTTACTGCACTCCTCAGGACTTCCCATCGGGGAGAACATGAACGCTGTCTGGCCTTCTCATCTGCTCAGGTCTTTTCTGTGATGCATTCAGTTCTGCTGATAGCTTCCTTATCACATTGGCATAAAGCATCAGCCCGTTAGAGCTATTCTTTCTCAAACCTTCCTTGCATCAGGGTAGGCAAGAATTTGAGCTTAAAAGATGAGACGAAGACATATGCAAAGTTTAAAAGAACAGAAAGAATGCCAAGATAACCTCAAAGCAATTAATTGGCCAGAGTCCTATTTTCTCTTGGTAAACTTGAAAATAGGCTTTTATTCGGAACATGGCACAGATGAGGTAAGTTGTCGGTAGATAGTTTTCAAGATAGTTTAGCCTCTGTGTCTTTTAAAAATGAGGAAGTTCTTACTAGCTTTTTTATTGGATATTAAACCTGCTTCCTTTTTTGTGAAAACATTACCTATGTATGTTTTATATGTGTGAATATATATGTTTAGAATTAAACATGTTAGAATTGCAATTTACTGAATCCTTGAATTTATTTTATTTTTTAATTTAATTTATACCGTGTTTTGACCTGTAGTCAAATGTATAAATTTTTTTAACTTGTCTATATAAAGTCCGTTTGTTGTTTCCTTACCCTTCAATTTTGTAGTATATGGCGTGTTTCTTTGTAGAGTTTAATGTATTTGCCTTTCAGTTTATGTTCCAGTTTTGCTCAGCTTTTATTTTGAAAAAGGCTTACAGACCAGCGGTTCTTCTGTCACCCCTTTTCTAGAAGCATCTGTTAAATAAGTAATTTGTAGTTGAGCTATATTTTAACTCGTGTACTTAATTTCTCCTTTTACTTTTGAATTAGAACAATTTCAAAACTTGAAGCTCAGGTCAAGCAAGTAGAGCATGAAAATATGTTAAGTCTTCGCCATAGTTCTAAAACTCCCATGAGATCCTCACGTGCCAAGTAAGTTATTTTGTTTAATCTCTGTAAAGCTAGAAATAAGTGTACCCTTTCATTAAACTGAGAAGCTCATCTGTCTAACTCATAGGAAGTCAGAGTTAAATCTCATTATAGAATGTAGATGTGTAAAAGCATCTAATTATGGGGCGCTTGGGACTCAGTAGAGCATGCGACTCTTGATCTCGGGGTGGTGGGTGCAGAGCTTACTTAAAAAAACAGGAAAGTAAAACCATCTAATTATTAGATATCATAAAACCTCTCATGCGGGGGCATTTGCCAAGAGGAGGAAATAGAATCAGATTGGGTGTAGAGACTTGGAATGTTTTCTTTGTTGACTCTGCCCAGCTGTGTGACCTTAGGCAAATCACTTAGGTTTTTTTTTTGGAGTTCAATTTTATTATCTCTAAAAACAAGGACATTGAGCTAGAACATCTCAAAAGGTCTTTTAGCCCTAAAATTCCAGAAATTTTATTCCTATGTTAATGGGCAGACCTATGAAGATAGATCTTCATTAGGTTGTATGAATTTTTCTTTTTAGTTTTTTATTCAAAATTGGCTTTGCTGTAATCTCAGAGCATTATCTTGATACATTTATAGTTTTTTTCATATTAGATTGGTTTTTTGTATGATTTTGTAAAGAATGTTAAATGAGTAGATCATAAGGTCATAATATTGGTGTGTATGAGAAAGTGTTAATTGTAAATTTTAACCTATGTCATTGTCAAATGAGAAACTTTTTCTAGATCTTTGTTCATTGACCTTAAGTTAGAACATAGTGAATTATTTAAAGAAAAAATTTTGTAAGTTACTGAAATTGAACATTTGAGCGACAAGAGTGCTGTGAGATTGGGGTCAGGGAAGGCCTTTCTGTGGACGTGACTTGTAGTCCGGGAGGTAAGCCCTGTGCTGAGTTGTTGGTGTGGGAGGCATGAGGGAGGGGCATGTTCCAGGCAGAGAAATGAGCTTTACTACGGCCAGAGGTAGGAAAGAGCTTAACATGTTTTAAAGAACCTTGAGGAAGCTCATGTGACCTGAATATTGCCAGCAAGGGGTGAGATAGCTCCAGATGAAATCATAGACTGTCATACATCGCTTTCTAAGCCATGGTCAAGAGTTTGGATTTTACTCTAAGTCTGTTGGGAAGCCTTTGAAAGGTTTTATGTGGTAAAATTAGGTCATCTGATATTTTTTTCTTTTCTTTTCTTTTCTTTTTTTGAGAGAGAGCTCAAGCAAACAGGGTGGGAGGGAGAGAGGGAGAGGGGGAGAGAGGGAATCTTAAGCAGGCTCCAGGCGTAGTGCAGAGCCCAATGCGGGGTGTAATTTCATGACCCTGAGATCATGACCTGATCATGATCTGAAATCAAGAGTCGGACGCTTAACCGACTGAGCCACCCAGGTGCCCCTGATTTCTATATTTTTAATGCACCTGCCATGAGGAGAAGATGGAGAGGAAAAGTAGAAGCAGACACATTAATTAGGCAGTTATACTGTTAGGAGAAACGGTGTTCACTGGGTGCTGGCCATAGAAATGGACAGAAGAGAAGGGTCTGCGAGAGATTCTGGAGATAGAATCCACAGAACATGGTTAAGAATGAGATGACAAGATTAAAAGAGAGGTGTCTGATAACACCTTGGTTTCTGTCTTGAGCAACTCCAGGTGCCACATATTGAACTAGGGAAGAAATGGGAAGAGCCGACCATGGGGTAAGGATCAGAATTTCCATTTCGAATATTTTAGTTTGAGATTCATACGAATTCCAAGTGGGAATCAAGCAGGTGATTATAAATTTACATTTGGAATTCAGAAATAGGGTCTTAGGCTGGAGTTACAAATTTTAGAATTATTCTGTAGTGCTTGACTCTGGGATAGATGATGGGTGTGTGGTGGGAGGTTGGTGTAGGATGAAGCTCTGAGGACCCCCCGATGTTTTGATGTTGGGGCCAGAAGGAGTTGGCACAAGAACGTGAGAAAGAGCTGCCAGGGTGCTCGGAGGAACCCTGAAGTGGCCAATGGTGTAGACACTGCTGAGAGAGCAACTGCGGGGACTGGTGACCCCTAGGTGCGCCAGCCCGGCCTTGATGGCCTGGAGAGTGGTTTGCATGGAGGGACAGATGTGCACATCCGTTGGGAAGGTTGTGTAGAGTGAAAGTGGCCTGTATGTCTTGCGGCTGGAACATTAATATGTTGTGATATATTTATGCACGGTGCTGTGTAGTGTGACGGTGCGTACATTAGATCAGGGATTGGCAAGCGCAGCCCCAGCCCAAGTCCAGCCTGCTGCCCGTGTTTGTAGAGCCGTGAGCAAAGAGTGGTTTTTACGTTGTTAAATGTTTGGAAAGGGGCGCCTGCATGGCTCAGTCGTTAAGCGTCTGCCTTCGGCTCAGGTCATGATCCCAGGGTCCTGGGATCGAGTCCCCACATCGGGCTCCCTGCTCGGCGGGAAGCCTGCTTCTCCCTCTCCCACTCCCCCTGCTTGTGTTCCTGCTCTCGCTGTCTCTCTCTCTCTGTCAAATAAATAAATAAAATCTTAAAAAAAAAAAAAAAGATTTATTTACTTATTTGAAAGAGAGAGAGAGAGCACGAGTGGGAGAGGCAGAGGGAGAATCTCAAGCAGACTCCACACTGAGCATGGAGCCCAATGTGGGGCTTGATCTCACAACCTGAGCTGAAGCCAAGAGTTGGACGCTTAACTGACTGCACCACCCAGGCACCCCAACATGGTTTAATCTTAAGAACATAATTTGGAACAACAAAATACCGGTTGCAGAAGAAGTAGGACAGTATTTATATTGACTTTAGCATTTAGAACGTATCTTACAGATTCATACAGAAGTAGTAAAAGTATAACAACGTGTATGGAATGCTGATACAAATTTAGTGAAAGTGGTAGCTGACCGCTTACACTAGGGTTATGACATTGGAGGAATGATATTGGTGAGATACACAGGCGACTTGGGTTGTATCTGTAGTGTTCCACTGTTTAGCGGAAATAGAGCAAACAAGGTTCATAAACAGATGGTTGGTGCATGAGTATAATCTGTATGTCTGTGCATGTTTGAAATATATATATTTTTTTAAGATTTTATTTATTTATTTGAGACAGAGAGAATGAGAGACAGAGAGCATGAGAGGGAGGAGGGTCAGAGGGAGAAGCAGACTCCCTGCCGAGCAGGGAGCCCGATGCGGGACTCGATCCCGGGACTCCAGGATCATGACCTGAGCCGAAGGCAGGCGCTTAACCAACTGAGCCACCCAGGCGCCCCTGTTTGAAATATTTTATATTTTAAGTGAACAGGAACCAATAAGAGATCAGTATCCAGGATATAAAGAACTATAAATCAATAAGAAAAACTCTCAATAGAAAAATGATAAAAGAATACGAACAAATGATTCACAGGAAAAGAAACCTCTAAATGGCTGATAAAATTGAAAAGATGTTCATTTTACTAGTAATCAGAAAAATGCAAATTAAAATAAGCATGGGATACCACTCACACCATCAGACAGTCCAGGCCAGACTCCAGCTCTGATCATTGTAAAATTTGGCAAAGATGTGAAGAAATAGGAACCTTCAAACTGCTGGTTGGACTGAAAATCGATAAGCTTGTCTGGACCGTGATTTGGCAATATCCAGTAAGACTGAAGATGTGTGCACCCCAAATTCCACAGTTCTGTTTTTGGATATTTACCTCAGAGGAATTCCTACACATGTTAATTGTAGCGTTGAAAGGTGATGCATAGAAACTAAAACATCCACCAGCAGGAGAAAGGATAGATAAGGTGTGGCATAATTGTACTGTGGGTAAATAATTAAAATGATGCCCCTGTCTGTGTTAACATGGAGAAATCTGAAACACGAGTAGAAACAGCAGCATTAAAAGGACGTGTGCATTATGTGGACATAATTTAAAAAATACAAATGACCTTATATGCAGAATCTTCTGTCTTACCGTTGAAAACAAATATGGTAAGATGTTAGCGTTTGTTAAAACTAAGTACAAGTGAGTGATTGCAGTAGTCTTTGTAATTTTCTAAGAACGTTTGGGGAATGTTTCTTAATTTAAAAATCGAGGGAAAAAGGAAGGGAGCGACGGGGAGTTTACATGAAAATGAGGGAAATTGTAAGAAGTTTGGCTGTGGAAGGGAGCAGAGAGAGGAAGACACCTCTTGTCTCCTCGTCTCTTTTTTCCCTCCCAAGTGTTCTGCGGGGTTATCAGCTGACCGGGAGGGCTGGGAGAGGTTTGAGGAGAGTGGAGAAAGGTGTAAGGGAGTCCTGTTGGAGAACTGGAGCTTGTCGATTACAGAAACATATGTTGTCAGCCAGTGTTGGGTGTCCGTGGAGATGGTGATGGTGACTCTGGTGCTAGCCCAGGCTGCACAGTTGGGTGGCTTGCTTCCAGCAAAGCCCAGAGCTAGGACTGTAGACACTCGGGAGCGAGACCACCGTGTTCCTCAGGCTTAGGTCTCTGCTGCCAGTCGGGGGTGAGGGAAGGTGAGTGCGGAAAGGGGATCAAGGCAGTGAGTAACTGTGCACCCCAGAGTAGGTAGAGGGGAGCTGAAAAAGCTAGGGTATGTGTACATACCATTTCAAAGTAGGTTGTTTGGGGCACCTGGGTGGCTCAGTCGGTTAAGTGGTGAGGCCAGGGATCACAGGCCTTGGGGTCACAGTGCCTTGGTGATACTTGAGCACCTTAGCCAGAAGAATCTTTGGAGTTGTGACTTCTTATTTATTTGAGAGAGAGTGAGCACAAGAGGGGGTAGGGTCAGAGGGAAGAGGCAGACTCCCCGCCAAGCAGGGAGCCCGATGCTGGACTCGATCCCGGAACTCCGGGATCATGACCTGAGCCAAAGGCAGTCACCCAACCAACTGAGCCACTCAGGCTCCCCTGGAGTTGTGACTTCTTAAGGGGATGTGTTCTCTAGTGATGATGAAGTCCAGTGAGTATTCTCCAATGGAGGGGCGGGCGAGCGGGCGAGCAAACAGGAGTCGAGTCCAATCATTGGTGAGAGGTCCAGGATAGCTCCTCCCTGTGGACACTGAAGTAGGAGGGCAGGAGCAGGTGTGGAGAAGGTGAGAACAGTTCTGAAGTCTAGCAAAGGGCCGGTTAATGCATGATGTGTGAGCTTGAGTTGGGCAGGGTGTCCATAAGATGCGGGAAGGGCTGGCCTTCAGCTGCACTACTCAATACACTAGTCACTGTGTGTGGCTATTTCATTTAAGTTAATTAAAATTAAATAACATGTAAAGATTGCTTCTTCATCTCACTAGCCACAATTCAACAGCATGTGACTAGTGGCTATTGTATTGGGCTGTACAGATAGAGGATCTTTCTGTTCTCACAGAAAGTTCTCCTGGGCAGTGCTGGTCTGGGAGGAATGAGAAGGGCACTCTCGCTGTACCTCCTTGTCCTGAGCTATGGGTTGGGTGTGAAGCATAGGAAGTGTGGTAGGAAGTTATTTGGGGGTGTTCAGAGCTGTGTAGACAGGAGAATACCTTGACTGAGATGCAGAAATAGCCCAAAGTAACAGAAACCTAAAATAATAGTTTGGTTGGATCTGAAAACCATAAAATAGAATTCGTATATCTAAAATAAGGTTGTTTTATGCACTTTTAGAATTACTGTACAAATGTGTACGTACCATTTCAAAGCAGGTTGTTTGGGGCACCTGGGCGGCTCAGTCGGTTAAGCGTCTGCCTTTGGCTCAGGTCAGGATCCCAGGGTCCTGGAATCAGGCCCCCCTTCGGGCTCCCTGCTCAGCGGGAAGTGTGCTTCTCCCTCTCCCACTGCTTGCTGCTCCCCCTGCGTGTGCTCTCTTTCTCTCTCTCTGCCAAATAAATAAAATCTTAAAAAAACAAAACAAAGAAAACCACCACAAAGCAGGTTGTTTTCGGTATGTGTTCCGTGTGCACTGAAGCACGAGCCTGTCATGCCTCAGATCATTTCTCCCTGTCCTAGCACGCTGGCCACCTCCGACGTCAGCAGGCGCAAGTGGCTGATACCAGGAGCGGAGTATTCCATCTTTACTGGCCAGCCTTTGGACACCCAGGATAACAGAGTGGATAACCAGCTAGGGGAAACCTGTGCTCCCGGGTAAGGTAGCTTTGTCAAAGGTCATATTTAGGGTCGATTATGGTTTCACAGATTTCAGTTGCCTTTCAATGTTCAGGAAGGCATAAAGAAGAGCCTTCTCTTTGTGGCTTCAGTGTCTTACTTTTGAGGACCAGATTTTTATTTTACTTTGAAAAGCTAATGGGTTTAGGATACTTAAGATCAAAGGCCGTGCAGACCGTACCCCACCCTGTGCTCCTGACAGTGGTGTGCTGTGCACAGACTCTCGCTTAGGCTAAGGTGTTGGTCCTCGCACCTTCTGGACAGCCCACGCAACCATGTTACTCCAGAGCACCATATAAATAAAATACTTATGTATGTGCCAGGATGTGAAGAGGACTGGGAAGTGCTGGTCTATTACATGCAGGTTCAATTTTAGTTTATTTACATTGTAAAGCATATATATTCATTGTGGAGTGTAATTGTTAACTCTCATGTCATTCCCTAACAGTGCCAGGGGCCTCTGTCTTAGCGCAGCCTGCTATTTTAAAGCACCGTAGACCGGGCAGCTTAAACAAGAAACACTTTTTCCGGCTGTTCTGGAGTCTGAGAGTCTGAGACTGGGGTGCCAGCACAGTTGGGTTCTTGGTGAGGGCCCTCTTCCTGGTTATAGGGTCTTTGCTTGGTGAATGTGTGCGGCGGAGACATCTTGTATCTCTTCTTTTTAGAAGGGCATTAATCCCATCACAGGGTCCCGCCCTCATGATCTCATCTAAATCTAATCACCTCCCCAAGGCTTCACCTCCTAACACCATCCACTGAGGATTGGGGCTCCAACATACAAGTGTTTTGGGGGGACACAAATACTCAGTTCATAGCACTGCATGTCTTACAATTCTTATTTAAGGTACCATTCTCCTCCGGAAAAGGATTCTTCATCTGAAAGTTCACCAAGAAGCTTATTGATAAAAAAACAAAGAGAGACTTCAGATACACCAATCATGAAAGCTTTAAAAGAACTCGATGAAGGAAAAATATTTAAAAATTGGGGCACACAGACAGAGAAAGAGGACACCTCAAATAGTAAGCATTTTTCCCTTGTTTGATATGATATAGACAGATAATAGATTATAGACTACATGTTACATTCTGATTAGTAAAAATTTATGCAGCATTCTTAAAGATATTTGAAATATATCTACATCAGTTTGTCCTTGGAAAGTTACAGTAGACATTTGGTATTCATAAAGTGAGATGTAACGTTTTCTACTTTCCCTTTTTTGGTTACTGAGCATCTCTCAGTAGGATAAGAAGTATCTTTTTATTTTAAGATTTTTTTATTTTTTATTTATTTATTTTTTAAAGATTTTATTTATTTATTTAACTGACAGGGAGAGAGAGAGAGACAGCGTGAGAGGGAACACAAGCAGGGGGAGTGGGAGAGGGAGAAGCAGGCTTCCGGCTGAGCAGGGAGCCCGATGCGGGGCTCGATCCCAGAACCCTAGGATCATGACCTGAGCTGAAGGCAGTCGCTTAACCAACTGAGCCACCCGGGCGCCCCTAATTTTTTATTTTTAAGTAATCTCTACACCCAACGTGGGGCTCGAACTCACAACCCCGAGATCAAGAGTCACATGCTGTTCTGACTGAGCCAGCCGGGTGCCCCAAGAAGTATCTTGAATACCATTTTTCTCACAAGCACAGGTCAACACTACTTGCATCTCCTTGTACTCACTCCAGTGCTCACTTGATCGGGCCTGCTGATTACGTGGTTCACATCTTGGGCGTTGCATCTCCAAAGCAGTATCTCCTAGTAAATAAATTAGTGACTTGCTTTCTAAAAATAATCTCTCTTGAAAAATCACCTTGAATGGCAATTGTAAACAGGAAGCCAGAATGAATTCATTATAAACTCCCACATTTTTCTTCATCAAGCATTTTTTAATCCTTACAACGTGTATTTGCAAATAATCATTCTAACCTGGATAGTGAGAATTGCTTGCTTGGCGTAATCATCTGTTAATAAAGGCGGGTAACCAGAGCTAGGTTTGTTTTGTTTACTTTTTAACCATTTGTCTGTTACAGAATTAGCGAATCCTCGGCAAACTGAAACGTCAGTCAGTGCAAGTCGGTCCCCAGAGAAATGTGCCCAACAAAGACAGAGGAGATTTAATTCTGCTTCACAGAGATCCTCGTCTTTACCACCTTCAACTCGTAAATCAAGTACTCCAAGTAAGAGTTAGATGTGTCTATCTCCTGGGCTCAAAAGAGTGGTATCCGAGCTGTGCACACATGCCTGATGTTTTTTGTTTCCCTTATGTTCTCTAGCACCTACTAGAGTCCTCTGAGCACAGGGTCCCTAAATAAGGTCTTGTTCAATAATATCACCTGACTGCACAGATAACTATGACTTTAGGTGAAGGAATTATCACAGTATATTCAAATGAGATTTTTGTGTGTGTTCAGCAAATTCCTTTTTGCAACTCCTACCATTTCACGGTTTTTGAGGGCATTGACAACTATCTAATTAAACATTAGTTCAAACAAATTAATTTAAGCTAGCCTGGAAAAGATATACTTCTTTTCATATAGTTTCCTCTGGTTTCTTTAGTCAGTTACAGTTACGGTTTTAAAGGTTAAGCATTGGATTTGTTTTCTCGATTTCCATTTTCAGAACAGCTGAAGATATTTGTGTGTCCCCGTGTGACAGGAGTGCATGGCGGTATTTGTGTGGCCCCGTGTGACAGTGGACAGGAATGTGTGCTGGTGTTGGTGTGTCCCTGTGTGACAGGAACGTGCACCGGTGTCTCCATCTTATTTCCGGTCGACTTCTAAAATCCTGAAAAACCGGTTTTGAGTCTGCGTGCTGACACCGCAGTCTGATACAGTGTTGACCGTGGTTCCCTCTAGGTGTGAGGATTATGAATTATTTTTCTTTTGTATGCTCTTATTTATCTTTCAAAAAGTTTTATAATAAAATTGTATTCCATTAAAGTTAGAAAAAAGTACTGAACAAGAAAGTATGCTCTGCCAATATATGCATTATATTGAAGGAAGAGAATATTTCCTCTTCATTTTCTTCTGTAGCAAAAAGAGAGATTATGTTAACACCAGTGACTGTGGCTTATAGTCCAAAGCGATCCCCTAAAGAAAATTTGTCCCCAGGATTTAGTCATCTACTGAGCAAAAATGAAAGCAGTCCAACTCGGTAAGTTCTCTAAAATAGTAGAATAAAATATTTTATTACTGTTTTTTTTTTTAAGTGTCAGCTTTATGCCTGTAGCTATCACTAATTTTTCAGTTGCCAGTGGGAACCCTTTGGATTTAAATCATTTAAATGAATGTCATATTAAAAATTAAAAAATACTGTAATCCATGAAAACAGTTTTTAACTGTGGATACCGGCTACTACTGAATTTAAATACTGCCTCAGAATCCCTTCCAGCTTTTGGATATAGAATGATAATTCTTTGTTTTCCTGAAAAGGTTTATGATACAGGGCAGTTTTTGAGCCATTTGTACAAGAAAGTGGGCTGTCCTGGGATGGCCCTGGCAATACACGTAAGTTTCCCTGGGTGCCTGAGACAATTGTCCTCTCTCTGAAGTGTGGTCAGCAGTGTGTGCCCCTGTGGGGAGCCATGCATGCCTACGATGGAAGAGCTGGTGACCTGGCTCCATCAGGCTCTTGAGAAATTTCTTAAGCTCGTTGAACCTCAGGTTTCCTCTTCTATAAAACAGGGATAATAATACCTGCCCTGCATATATTATAAGGTTGTTATAAAGATTGAAGGAAATAATGTATGGGTAAATGCTTTAAGTCTCTCATATATAAGTATAATTTTGTGTTAGAAAATATAAATTAAACTTCAGTTTTAGAAAATTATATGACCATCTTTCTTTTTAAAATATACGTGAATGTGTGAGTTAACTGGATGCCAGCTCATCTTTCTAGTGGAGATAGGGAAAATCAGTTAACATTTTTTTCTCACAAATAACTTGCTTCATTCAATAGATTTGATATACTTTTGGATGATTTAGATACTGTTCCTGTGTCTGCATTACAACGTACCAATCCAAGAAAACAACTCCAGTTTCTTCCTCTAGATGACTCGGAAGGTATCTTTTCCTAAAAAATTATTAGTTATGGTTTTAGTCATTTTGTGAATTTCTGGTATTTTTTTCAAGGTCCTAAATAGTATAATATCCTGCACTTAAATAATTTTTCTGCACAAGGGCCTCTAAGAATAAGCATTCGTGATGCTCATATTATGTGTCAACGCTGTTATCCTCATTGAAAAGTTGGGAAACTGAGGTACAGACAGCGTTAATGCTTATTTAACCAGAGCCATACTGTTCAGTTTCTCTCTTTACTAATTTCTGTGCAACTTGGGCATCGGGTGATTTTTTTTTTTTTCTTTTTTCTCATTTATCTTTTAAGTTTGGAATAAAGTTACAAGATAATGCATGTGAATCACTTGGGCAGGCCCCGTAAGATGCCAGCTCTGCACTGTTGGTGTGGGTTTGTGCCCACTAAATGTGTGTGTTTAGTGCTTAACTTTTTTTGTTCTTTAAGTTTACTTAAAGTTCTTGTAAGTTTACAGAAAGTTTACATACCTTCACTTAGGGAAGGTGTGCAGATTGTCAAACCGAGAGCAAAACTTTTAGAATTCTGTGGAGAAAAAGCACTGAGTAAATATGATTGATTATTGTGTCTCTTTTCATTATGTTTTTTGGTATGTGGCAGTCCTTTCCAGAAAGTGAAGTCAGATAACATATATAGTTATGTATATGATTGAGCATGAAAACTGGTAAGAAATAAAAGAAATTTCTTTTCTCTCTGACAGAAAAAAAATACTCAGAAACAGCCACCGACATCCGGGCTAATCACAGCTCTTCTCCCGGACTGCTGCCACATGGAAGGAAGGAAGTGTCTGTGAGACCAGCCTGGGAGAAGAATAAGTCAGTTAGCTATGAACGGTGTGAGCCCGCGTCGGTAGCCCCACATGGTAATGATTTTGAGTATACAGCAAAAATTAGGACCCTAGCTGAAACGGAACGGTTTTTTGATGAACTTACAAAAGAAAAAGACCAGGTAAAAACAAAAACTTAAAAAAAACCCAAAAAACAAAACCCAAATGTTTTTCTGAACTTAATGCTTATGTCTGAGGAATAGTCAGAGGGAATTATGGAGTCAGACCATGCCAGGAAGCTACTGTGGCTCGCACCCCAGAGCTGCGCTCGGACCGTGATTGAGCTGAGCTGTCCTTGCTGAGCAGGACAGAGGGCGCTTACATGAAGGCGAGGCGCACTAGAAAGTACTAGGCTGAAGCCTGTCCTTTCCATTCTGTTACAGACATCCCTGCCATTCGTCAGAATTCTTCTGTTTTTATCTAAATTTGTTTTGTGTGTTCACAGATTGAGGCAGCACTAAGTCGAATGCCTTCTACTGGAGGACGAATCACTTTGCAGACAAGATTAAACCAGGTGAACCGTCTCAGCTTGAACGTGTGTTAGAGGCGTGGTGCCGGCTGGGGTTCCATTATTCAAGATGTTGTATTAGGCACCCTGGAACAAAAACTAAACTAAACTTTCGGGCTAAACTTTCGGCCTATTAGGAAGTGTTTGGTGATTATAGTATATTTTATTTTATTTTTTATTTTTTAAAGGTTTTATTTATTTATTTGACAGAGAGAGACACAGCGAGAGCAGGAACACAAGCAGGGGGAGTGGGAGAGGGAGAAGCAGTCTTCCTGGTGAGCAGGGAGCATGATGTGGGGCTCGATCCCAGGACCCTGGATCATGACCCAAGCCAAAGGCAGACACTTAACAGCTGAGCCACCCAGACGCCTTTTTTTTTTTTTAAAGGTTTTATTTATTTATTTGACAGAGACACAGCTAGAGAAGGAACACAAGCAGGGGGAGTGGGAGAGGGAGAAGCAGTATAGTATATTTTAGAACTGCGTGCTGGCTTTCGGGAATAAAAAGTGATTTTTCCTTTATGCTTCATGAAAAAGACGTTCATGCCACTATACAATATGCCTTTGAACAGATTTTATGTTAAATTAATCCTCTCAGGGCGCCTGGGTGGCTCAGTTGGTTGAGCGACTGCCTTCGGCTCAGGTCATGATCCTGGAGTCCCGGGATCGAGTCCCGCATCGGGCTCCCTGCTCAGCAGGGAGTCTGCTTTTCCCTCTGACCCTCCCCCCTCTCATGCTCTCTCTCTATCTCATTCTCTCTCTCAAATAAATAAAATCTTTAAAAAAAAAAAATTAATCCTCTCACGTTAAATGTCCCTTTCTGTGTTTGTTTTTTCCTCCCCAGTCTCTATTTCTCAGCCCCTTTCCATTTAGTAAATACATAGAACAGTTGGCTTTGCAACTGGAATAGCTGTAGAGGTTAAAAAGAGAGAGATGGGGGCACCTGCGTGGCTCAGTCAGTTAAGCGTCTGCCTTCGGCTCAGGTCACGATCCCAGGATCCTGGGATCGAGCCCCGCATAGGGCTCCCTGCTCCGCGGGGAGCCTGCTTCTCCCTCTGCCTCTGCTCCTTCCCCTGCTCTTGCTCTCGCTCACACTCTCTCTCAAATAAATAAAATATTTTAAAAAGAGAGAGAGAGATGTGATTCCATTATTGAGCAGGAGATGGTTCAGGTGAAGCGGCTCATGTGCATTTCTTTTAGTTGCCTTCCAGAGAGAATCAAAATGCATGAAACCATGGGACATTTACAGTCTCTTTTTGTAACATTTTAAGCATAACGACAAGGATAGGTCTCTTATATAACTGCATGTTTTGGCTTTTCAGTGCTTTAACTTCAGGAAAAATTCATTTTCAGATTGATCTGTGATACCAGAAGGAAAAAAAAAAAAGCAAAGAAAACAGCAGAGGTCTTTCCTTGGGCTTATATACCTAACTTCTCCTTAAGACTTTAAGTCTCTTATTGTTTTTGTTGTTCCAAAAGTCTTTACTCAATAATTTGTAAGACTCAACACATGAAACTCTTCTTCCTTATTGGGAAGGCAGAAGGAAAACTTGTGGATACTCTGATTGTAAATTTATCTGAAACATTTGTTACATATATATTTTTTATATAATGATTGTAAGCTTTTAAAATAACTTAAAAGGGAGTAGAGCCTGTTCGTACATGTCAAAGCTGTTTCTTCCAGTAAGGAGACCAGTGACAGCAGAAAGGGACTGAAGATGCTTAAATACGATTCATAAGTGGAAAAAAGAAAAATTGGCAAGAAAAAGATGAAAAATATTCAGCCTCACCAATGAGTAAAAAACTACATATTTGAACAGAAGCATCTTTATTTATTTATTAAAGATTTTATTTATTTATTTGACAGAGACAGCATGAGAGAGGGAACACAAGCAGGGGGAGTGGGAGAGGGAGAAGCAGGCTTCCCGCAGAGCAGGGAGCCCGATGTGGGGCTCGATCCCAGGACTCCGGGATCATGACCTGAGCTGAAGGCAGACGCTTAACGTCTGAGCCACCCAAGTGCCCCCAAAGCATCTTTTTTTTAAAAAGATCTTATTCATTTGAGAGAGAGAGAAAGAGAGAACATGAGTTTGGGGAGGGGCTGAGGAAGAGGGAGAAGCAGACTCGCCCGCTGAGCGTGACCTGAGCTGAAGGCGGACGCTTAACTAGGCATACTTTTTTTTTTTTTTTTTTAAGATTTTATTTATTTGACAGAGAGAGACAGAGCGAGAGAGGGAACACAAGCAGGGGGAGTGGGAGAGAGAGAAGCAGGCCGCTGAATAGGGAGCCCGATGCGGGGCTCGATCCCAGAACCCTGGGATCATGACCCGAGCTGAAGGCAGACGCTTAACGACTGAGCCACTCAGGTGCCCCAAAGCAGCATTTTTTTTTTTTTTTTAAAGATTTATTTATTTATTTTAGAGAGAAAGCGTGTATGCACTGGTCAGGGGAGGGGCCAGAGGGAGAGAATCTCAAGCAGACACTCTCCACTGAGCGCAGAGCCTGACCCGGGCTCGATCGCATGACCCATGAGATCATGACTTGAGCTGAAATCAAGAGCCAGACACTCAACCAAAAAAGCCCCCCAGGCACCCCCAAAAGCATCATTAAAAAAAAAAAAACTTACATAGGCAGGTATTTAAATACACACACACGCAAAACAAAACAGTACCCAGGATTTAGAAAAGCATATTCTCATACATGGCAGGTGGAATTAGAAATTGTCACAAACTTTCTGGAATATAGTTTGACCTCTCTCTGAAGCTTTAGAGTTTTGCATCTCTTCGGACCTAGCATTTTTACTTCTGGAATGATTCCTAAGGCAGTATTTACAGATGTATGCAAAGAAATCTTTTTCAAAGTATTTATTGCAGCATTATTTATGGTATCCAACGTTAGAAGCAACCTAAATTTCTGCTAAAAGATTCTTGGTTAAATCTAATGGAATATTGCAAATTAATTTAAGATGATATCACAGAAAGATATTTCATAACAAAAGTTCAGCTGAAAAATGTTTTGAAGTAGAGAATTTGATTGTTTTTATTTTTCTTCTTAATGATGTGGATATCTACAGAAAAAAAACAAGAAAGAGGAACTGGTTATTTTTTACTCCTCTGTCTTCTAAATATTTTATCGTGAACGTGTGATCCTTTTATTTTTTTATTTTAATTTTTTTTTTTAAGATTTTATTTGAGAGAAAGTGAGCGAGTGAGAGAGAGCAGGAGCCAGGGGAGGGGCAGAGAGAGGAAGAAGCAGACTCCCTGCTGAGCAAGGAGCCCAACTTGGGACTCTATCCAGGGACTCCAGGATCATGACCCGAGCTGAAAGCAGCTACTTAACCGACTGAGCCACCCAGGCACCCCTTATGTGATCCTTTTATAATTAAAGTTGTTAAAGAGGAACTTTTAAGTTTTATTTCAGGATACCAGTGGAGTTAAGACTGAATAAAGTACCTAAAATGATAAATTTATATTCCAGGCTCTATTTATTTAACAATAGTACTGCTTATTTAAAAATAGCAGTTGTTACATTGATTCTTTGTGAAATCTCTTGTTTCTTGGAAGAAACTCCTCCAGCGTGTTCCCTCCTTTTTAACTTAGAAATTCTTGTCAGAAGAAAGTTGTTTGACATATGCCTCAGTGGGATAAGGCACCGATCCATTTCTTCCCGTGACGTGTGTGAAGTACTTTTGGGCTCCTCTCGTTCTGTCCTCAGTTCAGCAGAATCCGAGAGTCACCTCCTTGCTCAATCCCGTTGCTCTTGCTGAGATTTCCGCATCCTCCAAGTAGCACTGGTACTGAGGATGTGTTAAGGTGCTGAAGTGCAGCATTTGATTTGAATGGTTGAAACACTGATTCGCATTGTTTAAAGAAATAATATAAATAAGATGATTTGTGTAAAAAAAAACAAACAAACCAACTCTAATTTGAATGTTTCTGCCTGCTCCTTTGCTAAAAGAAAGCTCAGTTTGGTTGTAATTATAGATCCAGTGAACTCGATGCAGAATTCTAACAAAACTTTTCCTGTTATTTTCCCTTAGGAAGCCTTGGAAGATCGTTTGGAAAGGATTAATCGAGAACTGGGCTCAGTTCGAATGACATTAAAGAAATTTCATGTTTTGCGCACCTCTGCAAATCTCTGAGATTTGTAGCCATTAAATTTTGAGACGTTTTTGTTTGCACTAATGTATAATTATGCACTCAGAAAAGGCAAACTATTTTGTACTGTTTATAAGCCTTCAAATAGTAGTTTTACAATCATGCTATTCTTTACACTTACTGTTTTATACTTCAAATGGCCACATATTTTCAAGATATTTTTGTTATGCTCAGGAATCTCTTGTATATTTTACTATTTAAAAAGTATTATTTTTAAATAGTGTAAGTCTCCAGTTTATATCAATAGTAAGGAAATGTAAACAGGGGAGGCAGCTTGTTTCTAAACACATAGTGTTATCCTTTTACAATTACCTTTGCACACTAATTTTATATACTTGTTCTACCTTGTGAATATGATTGTTTTTTTAAATAAATGCTTAAGAATAGCTTCTATAATAATAGACTAATACATGCTGAATGCAAAAAAAAAAAATGCAGCATACCCTGGATTTTAGTTGTGTTGGGATTTTTTTTTTTAATGGTAATGCAGTTCCTGTTAGGAACACGTCTTAGAGTGAATATTAGAATAGTAATAATGGAAATATTGGAAATAATGGAATATTGGAAAGCTTTGGAAACTATGAATAACTCCTTTTGTTTCCCTTGAACTTTATTGTCTGTAAGGAAGGAAAAATGAGAGTTGTAATTCTCTAATGTCGTATATGTAGTACTTCTCAGAAAACGGTAAGCAGTTGGGGAGCTGTAGCTTTGCACTCAGCATTCCGAGTGGAACTGTGTCCCTGCTGTGGCCATAAGTTGATGGATGAAGCTTTGATGGAAGACAGACCACCACCCAGTGAGGTGGTTTCCTCCGGGTACATGGCTTCAGCCGTCAGTCACCATGCAGATGTATTTAACCCTGCTGCGCTCCTCCTCCCCTGCCAAAAAAACCTCCTGCCATAGCAGGGGCTGTCAGAATGCTAGGTTTAGATTAGAGCACCCGCGCCTGCTTGTGCATGGACACAGAATGTGTGTAGATGGAGCGTTGGGCCTTTGGCCATGCTGGAGGGCTCCAGCTCCCGGCCTTGGCAGTGGCACGTGGGCAGGAGGCTGTGCTCTGATCAGCAGCACTAGCAGGTATATGGTCTGACTGCTGGTCAAGTCTGGGCTGTTCCACTGCCCACTTTTCGGTGGCTGGTCGGAATCCAGTGCCCATATTCCTGTACACGGTCATAAATAGACGCATTCTGAACTTTCAATATTTATTCCCACTGATAAAGCTCAGGTTTTAAAGTTTGGTTTTCTTTTGAACTTTTTCTTCTTATGTGACCCTTAGTAGCTTGTAGTTCTAATGAGCCAAGCCAACCATCACTCCACTAGGGTCTGTGTATGCCTTTGAGCAGGGATCTCAAACTATCTTTGAGTACCCTTCACCAAAGCTTACCTGGCTGAGCTCCAGGTGTGCTGCCCAGCGGTGCTCCCTTCTCAGCTTTGCTGGGGGAGAGGGGTCCTCCATAGGGAGGGGCCATCTGACACCTGACTCTTGTGTTCCTATCCATGAGTTGAACCTTTGCTCCTGACTCCTGCCACCAGTTGAAGACCTTGGGCTAATCACAATTATTCAGCAACCAAATAAGTGCCTTTATTCGTAGTATTTTTTTCTAGCCTTTTTTTTTTTTAAGTCAACTAATTATAGTAAAGAATAAGTTAATTTTAATCAAGCTCCAGTACAGCTGTGTCAAGGCCTAGTAAAGGGATTGACTTTACCGACGGTATTCCCTTTGTGTTCCTATATGTGACATTAAAATCTAACTTGAAAATTACTAGGATATTCATTGTTCTCTCCATTTATCACGAAGTCCATCTCAAGAATAGGAAATTGCCATTTCAGAAGAGATAGTTTTATCTTGTGAAGGAGTTATCTTCTTAGTAGTCTCTATTGGCTCATTCCAAGAAAGATCGGAAACCCCATCAAAACCTCTTCTGTGCCTCTCAGAAGACACGCGCTTTGATTCTTGAAACGTATCATAGATTGGAATTAGCAGTTACTTACTTAAACATTAAAAAAACCTTTTTCTTCATAGCTTTGAAGAGGAGAACCAAGGAAAATCCTCTGAGCCATCTTTCCCTTTTTTGTGCTTAATTTACCAACATAGAATGCTCAGCTTAAAAACAACCCCAAAGGTGGCGATGTTAGAAAGTAGCTTAGAAAGTAGCCGGTGTCCCTGGGAGGTGAACTATTCCGTGTCCGGCTGGGGCTGAGCTGCTGGGGAGTAAACCTGAGTGCACCTTCCATTTTAGGATTATTTCAATGCAAATAGAGTTTGCTCTCTCTTTTCCCTTGGTTCTGCCCCCTTCCTCTCCTTTCAGGAGCCCCCAGGCACAGTATGTTGTCCCGCCGATGCCGAAGGGGTGGCTAAGGGCAGAGCTGCTGGGCCGGGGAGGGAGAGCCAGGCAGACCTGGGTCATCACCAGGCTCAGGCCTGCCCCCCTCGGCAGCAAGAGATAAGATGAAGCGATAAGAAGCTTCCTTCCATTTTAAAGGAGATTATGTAAAGTACCTGGTGCTTAGTAACTTTTCAACAAAAGTACACATTTCAGATTCATTCTGAGTTAATGAGGTGTTTGAAGTAGTGATTTAGGACTTTTAAAATAGAAAAGTAGGTTGTGCCCCCAGCAATTGACTTAAGAATGACCTTGGGTTGGTTGTCATTTCTGTTAGGTGGTCTAAGATGATCTCTCCACTTTTTTGCAAGAAAAATGAGATTTGGAGTTCAAATGATCCTCTTCCTGGTGTGAGGTGTTTGTTTTTTACGTGACTATTAAAACTGGTAACCTGTTGGGTAGAAGTTCAGAAGCATCTTAAATAGGTGATGGGTTATTTGATGTAAATATAGGCTATTTTCCTTAAAAAAAAAAAAAAAGGTGGCCACTGAAGCAAAATAATGGCTCCTTTGAATGTTCCATAACTAGACCTCCACCGTGGGGGCCTGTAAGGTAGGACCGCAGGAAGGCCGGCACTGGGCATCAGAAGAGCCATATATAAAGATGAGGATTGTTTTTAGAGTTTGACGTACAACCAAACCGTGTTCCCCTCCTTAACTCTGAAAAGCCAGGTGCTTTGCTGAATGCTATTTAAATTTGAATTCTGCACTTAAATATGTAGTAAAATTAGACATTTTTGTCATTCTAATTTTTATCTCAAAAGCAATTTTCATTACATTTTAATGTGCCACTTGGGCTGTGAGGCTTTAAGAAGCTTTAAAAAATAAGTGCATACCTAGCACCCCTTAAGAATCCTACAGGTAAATCATGTTTACCCGTCATGAGAGTGTGTGTGGTCATGAGATGTACAGGTCTGATTAAACCAATTATATTGCACACATTCTGCAGGAGATAATTTTTTGCCAAGAGTTCTGCGGCAGTTTGATAATAGATTAAACTACACCAGTATTCTTAGGACCTTAGAAGCTTTCTCCTTCCGATTTATGTTTTATTTCAATAGATGCCTCTCAGATAGGAGGAATCAAGCCATAAATTTGCATTTGCTGGACATGATATACCATGTCATCGCTGTGACTACAGACTTCAAAGATAATTGTCTTACTCACCATTGCACTGTAACAGTGACCAAATATAATGTGAAACACTTGCTTCCTGCAGTGCTGCTGATAGGCAAAGACAAGTGCTTGCTGCAGGTGTTTTTAACTCTAGGCAAGTATGGGAGTCATGGAATTGTAAGCTCTGTCAGAGCAGGGACCCTCATGTCTTCATTCTTGTATACAGGCACTCAATAAATATCTGTGGATATGAACTACATTGTGATATTCGTGTATTTATTCCTACCGGGTTATTGTGAGATCTGCTTTTTGATGGGCTTAAGGCCTGCAAGTTTTGAGTGCAATCATGGCAAGGTTACGATGGTATCACCCAGGGCCTCAATTGGGGCTGGTGGACAGGCAAAGAGCCTGACTCTGGAGATGTCCGTATGCTCCGAAAACCTTTCTTAGTGGGACTTAAGGCACCTCTTGGTGGAGGGAGGAAGGTGAGGGCTTTGTATTTGTTGGGACACCTTCACTGGTCTCAGAGCAATTGTCCTAAGAGCGTAAGGTAATTTGAGAGTTGCATAATGATGGCTTTCCTGGCTTCCTCTCCAATTCTGACAATCACCACAGGGATGAGCAGCCTCTGGTGGTTTTCCTCTCTCTGACTTTATCAGAACAGTCTGGGACTGCTTTAATTTTAGCACTTGCCCTTCCAGGGAGAGTGCGCCTTTCACCCACAGGAAGTGATACTTGGTGATAGGTGAGCTAGGTTTTAGCTGTGCCCGATTTAATTCCATTACTTCAGGTCTTGGCACAAAAGGCCATTCCTGCTCAATCCAAATACACACTTGGCCATTTTAAGTTTCACCCAGTGCCCTCTCGGTCGTCTTGTTCACGTCTGGAGAGTCCAATCGGGAGGAAACCTCAAGATGAAGCTTTTTCTGATCCTTCTGCAGTGCCTTTACGAGGTCGGGGACTAGAGCTTCACGCGTCCCTTCCGGCTGTTACTACTCCCGCTACTTTTGATTGCCAAGGGGCATTTTCATCTTTAGCCCGGAGCGAATGGATTCGGGGCCGGGGAAAGAACTGTCAGCTGCACACCTGGTCTCCGATGCAAGTAGCCGGCATCCAGGTTTGGGCCTCATGAAGTCGTATGCAGTTTGTTCCCCTAGATTGGTCATCTTGCTGCTTACCTTCGTTTTTAAGAAAGCTACTTAAGAGGGGCAGTGCCCGCAAGCCTACTCGTCCCCTTCCGCGAGTGCACTCGGCTCCTCCAGGACCGTCAACGCCCCCCGCCCCCGGCCCGGCGGGGCAGCGAGCCCAGGCCGCGGCGGGGGACGGCGAGTCGGCCCGAAGTTCGCCGGGCTTCTTCCGGCGGAGCCCAGCCCTCGGGGCGGGCGGGGGCGGCCCCTCGCCGGGACTCGCCGCCGCTCCCCGCGCGGCCTGACGGAGGCGCAGGCCCGCCGCCGAGTGGGGGAATGCGAGGCGGGCCCGGCGCGCACGGGCAGCAGCGGCCGCTGGGGCGCGCGGGGCACGGCGGCGCCGCGGCGTAGAGCTGTCCAGCCCGTCCGCGGGCGCGCCCGGCCCCGCGCCCCGCCGGCCGCCGCCCCCTCGGTGGGGGGGGCGCGGGCCGCGCGGCCCCTCTCGGCGGCGGGCCTGCGCCTCCGTCAGGCCGCGCTTTTTTTTTTTTTTTTTTTTTTTTTTTTTTTTTTTTTTTTT
>NW_023270436.1:6452480-6464790 GCF_011800145.1 Mirounga leonina
AGAGGACGGAACCGCGGCCGCGCAGAGCGGGGTGAGTGTGTCCGCGGCGCGGCCGGAAGGCGGCGCGGCCGGGACCCTCCCCGGGCTGGCGGCGGGCCCCGGAGAGCCGGGCGCGGGGCGGCGACCCCGACCGGGCGGTGGCCCCGGAGGGCACCCCCCCGGCCCCCGCTGGCCCGCCCGCCCGGGAGGGAAGGAGGGAGGGAGGGGAAAGTGGGAGACCCGGCCCGGCCGCCCCGCGCGGGGAGGAGGGTGTGGCGCGCGCGGGGACCCCTGCCTCAGGAAGTCGCCCCGGAGCCCGGCCCCCGGGGACTCGCCGGCCCTCCGGAGTCGGGGGGGCCCCCAAAGGCTAATTTCCGACTTTCCGTCGGTTGCGGCCGGGGCGCGGAGGACTCCCCTCCCCCAGTGACAAGTGTCACCGCGGTCAAGGGGCAGGTGTGTGTGCAGCGCTGGGCCTGTCCGGTCCGGCCCGCGCTCTTGAGGGAAGGGCCAGGAGGGGGCCGGGAGGAAGTGGTGGGCACAGCCCTCTGTCCAGGCTTCCGCCGTTCCCCGCCTGCCCCTGGACATCCCTCCAGCCCTGGCAGGGGCTGGGTGGGTTGTCTGGGGCCTAAGCATGGGGTGTGGCCCTCCGAGAGGGGCCAGAACTTAGAAGAAGGTGCTCCAGGTGCCCCTCTGGCTGGAGGAAAATCTGGCCCATCTCCATCCCGAGAGTCTCCCTCTCCCGTTGTAACCTGAGGTACCAGCTCTCTTGGAGTGGCCCCCTCATCCTTTCTTATCAGGGGCAGAGCTGATGGCTGGTTGGGGGAGAGGGGACCACTTGCTCCTCCCCCCTAAGATGCAAATACCACCCCCCCAAGAAACCCCAAATCGACATTCTAAGTAAACAATGTGCTTGCTACGAAAATGTCATTTCAAGGCAAGTCCTCTAGCTCTGTCCCCTTTCAGCGGACCTGCTGCCCCTATATGGAAATTCTAGATTCCTCATCCTACACTCCCCTCCCTACCTCTGAAATAGGGGCTGGGGCAATTCTGCAAAGTCTCAGGCTTGCCCACCTCCCCCTCTCCAGAATCGGGAATCTTCAAAGGAGACCTCGTTTGAGCATCTTTCTTGGTCCACTACGGGCTCTCACCCCCGCCTGGGTGTCACTGGAGCTGCTGGATAGGGCCCTGTCCTTCCTCTGGACCTTAACTAGCACCCAGGCCCCCAGCGTGACTGTCTCTGCTCAGAAGTGTCACTGCACTTTAATATCTCTTGTGTGGCTCTTATCGCTGTCTGCCTTATTTTACAGTTACTTTTTGTGCCTGCCTGCCTTTTATCTCCCCTGCTGGCCTGTGAGCTCCTGGAGGAGAGGCGTGGAGTTTGAGTCATTCCCCAGTCCCCCGCCCTGGCTCAGCACCGTGCGCACAGTCCACGGCTAGATGGAGTCGAAGCCCCCTTCCCAGCTTGCCTCCAGGGCCCCAGCTCATCTGGCTCCTGGACTTTTGCAGTTAAATTATTTTTCTTCTCTTAAGAGTCTGTGGGTCCTGATCACAAGAGATTTCCCAGACCTCTCCCTTTGCGGAAGAAGCACAGTGGGTTCGGTAGGGCTGTTTTTCTTGTAGGGAGTGACTTGCCAAATGACTAGGACAGTGCATACTCTGCTGTTCTCTGGGTGGTGAGTGTGGAATGGCCCTTCTCTCTGGCCTCCCACAGCTCACTGTGTCGGGGAGGAAGTAGGCCAGAGAACTGGACTACCCCGGTCAAGGATCCAGGCCTGGCTGTCCTACAGTATCTGTGTGCGCCTAACTAAGACACTTGGTTTCTCTTGGTCTTGGTTGTTCCTTATGGAATCTGAAAGAAAATTCCTCTGCACTGTACAGAGCCCTCAGGATCTGGGCTCTGCCTCCTCTCCTCTCTCTTATCAACCATCTATTATCAGAACCCAGGCTTGTCCTCACAGGCCTTCCCAGGGAAAGTTGATCACCTTCACCTTTGTGTTATCCTGACCTGATGTACCATGTTGAATGGCAGTAATCTGTTTACAGGTGGCCCCCAACATCCCCACTTAGACTGAGCGTCTGGGGGAGTGGTGCTGGAATGCTTTTCTCTGTATTCCCACTGCCTGGCTTGTGGTAGGCTCTCAGGAAAACGTTGGGTGAATGGCGAAGGGTCAGCTCAGATGCCGCCAAGAGTCCTCACCCCAAGTTGACTTCTTGTACGTTCTCTCTTGGGGGATCCAACTTTCCTCCCTCTCTGAGGCCGATTTTAAAACCAAGCAGATGTTCTCCTAACCGTCCCATCCCGTTAAGTCTTTCCAACTTGGTCTCTGAGAAGAGCCAGTCATGGAGAATGTGCCCTTATATGTAAAGATTAGAAGAGGAATCTTCTGGTCCTTCAAGATCATTGCCTTGCTGCTTTTGAGAAAGATGCCATGGGCCGTGTGCTCTGCAATGGAAGGGCTCTAAGGATCTTATTCCTGAGGCTTTAGCGCTGGGCAGGAGCAGTGGTCAGAGTCTGCAGTCATGGGCTTGCTGGTCACTTATCACCCTTGCTTACATGAGATCAATCCCCTTGCAGACAGCCATTCTGAAACCAGCTTAACAGGATCCCCTGCCGCCAGACACAGATGCAGCTAAGCAGTCTTTGCATTGCTTCTCCATAGCTCGTTCTGTTGATGTTTATCCAGCTTCTACTGGGGACCCGGGGATGTTATTAAATAGAGCCATGGCCAATCCACGTCTGGTTTGCTCTAGAACTGTAACAGGGGGCAGTGCCCCCTCTGCTCAAGGCTTCCAACAGAGTGTTGCGTGAAAAATTTCTCTTCCAATTTAAGGCCAGGCAAACTTTGCTTCCCCTGCAGGAAACGAGGTTGCTACACTTTTGACCACGAGAAGGAAGGTGGGGAAGGAAAACATGCATTGTGTGCACAGGGCTGCCTCGTGCGCCCTATAAGTTAGGTAGCATTCTTCCCCCATTTTCTCAGAGAAAGAAATTGAAACACAAGGAGATCAACTGATTTGCCCAAAGGCTCTCTGGATTTTTACCCACTACTGCCTGATTCTCCCCTTGCCGCCCACACTACTGTCTTTCTGAGTGATTATGGTTACCTTTTCTTCTTGGCTTCCAGAATGCTTGGTGCACAATGCAGTATTCCATCTAGAACGGTATTCACTGAGCCTCATGGTCAGCATATTTATTCCTATTTCTTTTGTCTCTCTCTGTGTGTAAATCTATCTATATTTTTAAGATTTTATCTATTTTGTTCTAGGGAGAGAGAGAGAGAGCACATGCACAAGTGACGGGGCGGGGGGGACGTGTAGGAACAGAAGGAGAGGGAGACAATCTCAAGCATAGAGCCAGACGCGGGGCTCGATCTCACAACCCTGAGATCATGACCGGAGCTGAAACCAAGAGTCAGACACTTAACTGACTGAGCCACCCAGGCGCTCCTCTGTCTATATTCTTTGTAAGTCATCACAAAAGGCTTCTGGAAATCAGGACAGATAAGTGAGTTAAATACAATAAGTAAGGGGCGCTGGGTGGCTCAGTCGTTAAGCGTCTGCCTTCGGCTCAGGTCATGATCTCAGGGTCCTGGGATCGAGCCCCGCATCAGGCTCCCTGGTCGGCGGGAAGCCTGCTTCTCCCTCTCCCACTCCCCCTGCTTGTGTTCCTCTCTCACCGTGTCTCTCTCTGTCAAATAAATAAATAAAATCTTAAAAAAAAAAATACAATAAGTAACATTGCACAAAACTTAGGCCAGCTCATGGTGTGGTTGGGGAGAGGCACCCCACAGTTAACAGGTTGTGTGTGATAGGTCTCACCTAAATGGCAGGCACAGGGGCGCCCGGCTGGCTCAGTCGGTGTAGTATGCGACTCGATCTCGCGGTTGTAGGTTCGGGCATCACGTTGGGTGTAGAGATTACTTAAAATCTTTAAAAAAAAAAAAAAAGATATTTAAATGGCAGGCACAGTTCAGAGGAGGAGACGCCCTTTCTGGGTAAGTCAGTCAGGGCTGACTTCCTGGAAAAGGTGGGATTTGAACAGGCCTTGAAGAATGGGTGGAGTTTTGATGGCCGCAGCACCTGTAAAGGTGTGTGGGGTTTATAGGGTCTAATCACAAAGGGCCCCACCAGAAAAGTTCTGGTGTGAAGGGAGGGGATTGGTCTGGAGGGTAAAGTGGCGGGGGGGTGGGTGTCTGGTGATGCCTTTTCACATTGTCTCCAGCCCTGACCGAGTGCTTGAGAACACTGGAGCTGGGAGGGTTGCATCCTGGTAAAGACTAGAAGCTGAGGCCAGCGGAAGAGAAGCGACTTGCCCAAGACCCCTCTTTCAGCCTGGAACCCAGGTCCCTGATTATCAGTTCAGTGCTCGCTCTTGACACCAGCAAGGATCATGGCAGCAGCCTTGCACATTGGCCTGTTTCTCCCCTAAAAAGGGTATGAGGGTACCGACTCCCTCACCCCCAGCCCAGCAAGCACCATGACAAACCCAGGCTCAAGCTCTACGGCCAAAGACCTAGAGAGCGCCGTTGGAGAGGAGAGCTGGGATTTGCTGTCCTTACTCATATTAACAACTGCCCTTGCCAGAGGATGGCAAGAAAATTAACCAACAGGCAGGGTTCCGGTAACAGACACATCAAAAACCTAAGCAACAGCGTTGGGGAGGAGCATGGAAAAAGCAGTTTCCCATCCTCTCCTGGCTGAAGTCCCTCATCCTTCTCAAAGCTTTCCTGTTGTGGGAATGGGTCAGGAGTCGGGGTGCAGGGGAAAGGCAAAACAGCAGCGGGACTTAGGGGACCCGGAGGCGGATCCCGTCTCAGAGCCCCGTGATAGGCGGGGTGTGGATGTGTCCCCCCACAACTGGGGGTGAGCCCTGCAGAACAAAAGACCTCCAGTTACAGTATATGGTCCAGCACGTGTGCACACGGCCCCGGCTCCTTCATCCCAGTCCTTCTGTCCATAAAGTGCCGCCGACACCGCATTAGCGAGCACAGAACCACCGTCCTAGGGGTCGGACAGGGTTAGGTTCCCGCGAGCGCTGCTCGCACATTTGATCACCAATCAACACAGAACCCCGTTTTATGTTTCCGTTTCAAGATGCCTTGTTTAATAGATGCTGTCATTCATTAACATTGAACTCCACCAACAGCAGCTGTCACTCACACCTGAATGAAGCTTGTCTCACTCAGGTATTTCCTCTGTGAGGCACATCGCTGCTCAGAAACAAGGGAGCGTGCTTCGGCGTGAGGCCCAGGGCCACTTCCAAGGGCGAAATCACGGACAAAAAGGCACAAAAATGTGAAAAACATGGCACCACACTGATCCCAAAAAGGATGCTTGTTTTCGGTCTTGAGAGCTGAAAGCAAAAGGCAGAGCGTCTCCTTGTTCAACCTCAGCTGGGATCACACACGCTGGGGGACTCAGAATTTGTCGCTGCCCCGCACGTGTTGGCAAATGGCCACATAAGCCCCACGAGCATTACTTGTAGCGAGTAAGGAGTTCGTAAATACGGAATCCATGAATGATGAGGGCCAACTTGTATGGGCAAAGCACGTCCTCGATGGCCTGTTTCGACGGGTGCACCATGGCATTCCTCAGAGATAAGGACGGACTGTTGCCCGATTTTTACAGAAGAGGAGACGGGGTCAGAGAGGTATCCTAACCAGCTCCAGCTTGCAGAGGCCAAGACTTGCACCCACCCCCCGTTGGCCCCCGGCTTGGCTCTTCTTTCTCATCTGTGGCCGTACTTGCGGTCAGATCCTTTTCTCCTCATATCTCCCCCGGGACAGGGACCTCGCCGGCCATCAGTGTCATCGTGTCTGCCCCCATGGTGTCCCCAGCATCTAGCATGGGGCACCTCGACGGTGCTCAGTACATACATGGGGAATGGAGGCTGGGGCTGCGGATTCTGGGCTTTGCTGTCTCAGGTACCAGAGAAAGGAAGAGTACTCGGCATACGTCCCCTCCCTTGGCTCCCCTGTGCCCTCTTCCAGAAGGGCGCCCACCTCTCCTTTCCACAAGCCTGCTGGCCACACATACACACAAGGGAGGGTCAGCAAGCCCACGTAGGTCCCTCTAACTGCACTTTGCTGAGAGGAGCCGAGGGTAGTCCTTCACCCAAACGAATGATCCACTTAAGGAGGTGTTTCAGGCCAGTGTGGGGCTGCCTATGGCCTCAAATCCTGGCCTTCTCACTCCTGGGAACCTTTCCAAAAACGTTTGCCCCGGTGCCCTGTTAAGAGCTGGAACGTAGGTAATACAGATGATTGCTCGTTCTTCTCTCTGAGGCTGTCTTCCCTTGCAGAGCTGGTTCCTGGCGATGGACAGAATTTTCTCTTTCGGCAGCCGGGGGGCTCTCCTCCTAGGCCTCCATAGGGTCTGGCTGACTCATCAACGGTGCTGTGGAGCAGGGTGCTGGCTCTTTCCCCCACTGCCGGCCTGCCAGGACTGAGTCAGGCTCTGCAGCCTGCTGGGCTCACCTGGCCTCGTTCCATCAAAGAATCCAGCCCCCGCTGGGGGGCTCACGGGGCAGCGGGGTGCTGTGTAAGGCCAGGGGAGAGAGGAGGGTCAGTGCTCTGGGTGCTCCCAGCTCTCCCCCCCCCCCCCCGCCCCGCGCTGTCTCTGCAGCCCTTTGAAAAGCTATCTCGAAGGGGGTGTGGGGGTGGGAGTGTGTCAGGACAGAAATAAGGAGACCATTCCCATTTTCAGTGGAGAACAGCTTCCGTGGGCACAAGGTTGGCCAAGAGGTGGGGTTTCCCGGCAGGTCTGAGAGCTCGGTTAAGGGCAGGTTAGCGATAGCGTGCCCCTCCCCTCCTCTGTCCTACTGGAGGGCTTTAATTGCTTTGCTTTTCTTGGCACTTTGTAAGAGTTGACTTTTCACTTGTGTTTTCATGAGAGGGGGAAAAAAAAAACCAAACATTTTCTGCAATTACAATTTTTCCCTCTTGGGTGATCACAATGGAAAAAAGCATTTAAGGCCTTTGGAAACCACACATAAGTGAGGCTCACCGAGAGGGGTGGGGGGGACATTCTTCAGGGGACGGCCAGACATGGAAGCAATTCGGTCGCTCCCGTGTAGGGAAACAATCATTTCACATTTATTTTGGGTTTGCTTGTTGCAGCATATTTCAATTAGTTCGCCAGTGTTGTGCATCTGACAGGCCAAACGTTTATTGTGGTTGAACCATCTGGGAGGTGGGAGGCCTGCAGCCTTCCCCAATGGCAGTCGGTAACTACTAGTTTAAAGGAAATTTGTTTGATGTGTTCAAGAACCCAACACTAAAAACACCATTAATAACAAAAGCCTCAAGAGTTCCGAAAGCGGGCTCGCTTGTTTAGCCGTCAATTGGACATGCCTAACCCGAGACCTCATTTTTCCTCCGTGCGCGTGACATTTTCCAATACAGTGAAGCAGAGTTCTGAAGTGGCTTCTTTAACTGGTCCAGAGCACGATTTGCAAGAACCCAGTGCGGAAAGGAGCTCATTAATTTGTAGCTGGATGCCGCGCTGCCTGTGCCTTTCCTGCGGGGCGGAGCAGGGGAGGTGTTTAACAGATCCCTGCATTAGTATGCAGCTGAGCTCCCGTCCTGTACTGCGATAGAGAACGCTGGTTTTATTTCAGTTCCAGCCTTCAGTGACTCACCGTAGCATCGTGCGTCCGCAGGAAGGACTGCTGACCAGCTCAGTCCATCCCGCTCTGCTTGGGCACCATGGTTTAGAGCACTCATTTTTCTTTCTACCCCTGTGATTTCCCCTGGCTAAAGGGCTCCTTCCTGAGGAATGTTCTGCCCGGCTTTCTGTCGGGGGTGGAAATAGGAATTCAGAATCTTACGGAACACGGAACAAGCTGGGCGAGCCAGAAGGAGCACTGGAAAAAACCAGGTCCAAGGGTTTGACCTTTCCAAGGGAGGAATGACTTTCCATTTCCCTGAAACCTTAAGATCCTGGGGCTGGGTGTGGAGCACAGTGGAGACTCAAGGACATGGTGGTGAATGGAGGCCGGCTCATAAATTCTGGGCCATCCGGTTCACTCGCGTTTGTCCTGGTGGCCTGGTCGCTGCAGGACTGGGGTTTGGAGGGTTTAGGCTAATAATGGCACATTGTCCCGTACCCAACGAGGTCGGCCCTTAATTTTGGACTTCTCCAGATCCTGAGATTCCTGCTCCAGGAGAACGCAGCAGCTCTTCCCTCTTGAAACTACAGGGGGATCCCTGGTCTGGCCCAGCCGCTCCTCAGGCTGAGGGACCTCGGCCTGTTTGCCTTGGAACCCCCGGGCACAGTGGCTGGTGCTGATTCAGGGCGGTGTTGGGAGAGGCAGTGACTAGAGGTCCAGAGGTGAAGGGCCATCTCTCGTTTATCCACCTTTTTATAATACCGTTCAGTACACAGAGTGCTTCCACCCTATGTGCTTTATTTGACCCACGTGAATGCTGCAGTGCCCATTTTACAGGTGAGGAAACAGAGGCTCGGAGGGGTCATGATTTGGCACCCAGTGCTTTCACCCGCCCTGTTTCACACATGGGGACACCATAGCTCAGAGAGGTCGTGATTTGAACCAACCACAGAGGAAGCTCCCTCTTGACCTAACGTGGCCCCGATTCCTCACATTTGTGTCCGTGTTCAGTCACGTCATTACACAGCCGTGCTGTGGTGTTACGTCCCGTCAGTATTTCCTGATCAGGTTCAGTCTCAACAGTGCCCGATACTTCTCAGTTTGGGTTTGTATGTGTTTTTCTTGCTGCTTTCCTTTTCTTTTTTTTCCTAGAGGGGAAAACAGAATTCCTTTTCTGTTCGTTCTGTAGCTTTTGCTTTTCAAAGAGGCCAAAGAGCTCCACAAACTTAGAGCAGAATCCCCGAGATGGTGTTGCATGCTCTGAGCTCGTGGCTGTCTGTGGACGTGATGCTGTGGCCGGATTCGGGCCCTGTTGTCCAGTCTGCCAGCTGTGCACCTGGGAGGCTCGTGATCAGAGCTTGTCCAGAAGGGGGAGGTCCCGCTCACCATCCACTCCGGGTTCTCATCTGGGGCTGGGTCCTCTTGGTCTGTGTCTGTCCCCTCCTCCTGCCTGACTTCCTTAGAGTCTCAGGCCTCCTGGGAGCAGGAGAGCTGAAGGCCTGTGGCCCTGGGCTGAGAGGAGCAGCTGGTGCAGGTGGGCCTATACCGGGGCCTCTGGCTCGGGTCAGGGTCCCTTCTGCAAGCATTATAGGGTTTGCTTTTCCCAGAGGGCCTAGAGGCATATGTCCAGAGTGGCGGATTTGGGTCCTTGGTCCAGACAGAGACGCATCCCTGGAGCGCCTCACGCTATGTAAGTCACCCCCTGGATGGTTGTCACCTTGGGACAGCTCCCAGGTCCAGGTGATGCAGCCACCGGTGGGGCTCTCAAGGCCAAGGGCTGAGTGATCCCTTCTTGGCTTCCTTGGAGTGCCTCGCCCAGTTGTGAACTTGGAAAGGGGGGTTGACAAAGTCTCTGAATGCAAGGAGATGTGGGGAAGGTGGCCTGGCCCACCTGCCTGCCCAGGTGGCTGCTTGCCTGATTGTTCCCGATTGCTGCTTGGAATAACCCAGAAGGATTCCCAGCCTCTGGCTGTGCTCAGGCCTGGACACAGAGGGAAAAGGGAGGTTCCAGCCTGTGTGGAACCCGCGAGCCGGGGAGGAGGCGGGAAGGGCCCCTCGATGTCCTTTTCCTTTCTTTGAATTGAAGTGAAATTCACAGAACATAAAATTAACCGTTTTGAAGTGGACAGTTCAGTATCATATAGTCCCTTCACAATGCCGTGCAAGGACCCCCTCTGTCTACTTCCAGAACATTCTCATCACCCCGGAAGGAAACACCCGTTAGCAGCGGCTCCCCACCCCCTCCCCCAACGCCTGGCCACCACTAATCTACTTTCCGTCTCTATGGATTTTCCTGCTCTGGGCGTCCCATAGAGAGGGAGTCGCACAATGTGTGACCTTTTACGTCCAGCGTCTTTCAAAGAAACATGATGTTTTCGAGGTTCATCCACGTTGAAGCAGGGGTCTGTGCCTCATTCCTTTTTGTGTGTGAGGTAATGTCCACACCACATTAGATTTACCATCTTAGCCAGTTTTGAGTGTCCAGTTCGGTGACGGTAAGCTCACTCACACAGTTGTGCAGCCCCCTCCCCCATCCGTCTCCGGAACATGCTCATCTTCCCCAAAGGGAGACTCCGTCCCCATGAAACACAAATGCCCTCTCCCCTGCCCCCAGCCCCCAGCGGCCACCCTTCCACCTTCCGTGTCTGTGAGTGGGACTCCTCTGGGCGCCTCGTGTACGTGGAATCACGGAGTGTTTGGCCTTTTGTAACTGGCTTACTTCACCGAACATAATGCCCTCAAGATTCATCCCTGTTGTGGGTTGTAAGTTGTGATAGAACTGCACTGTTTTTTAAATTTATTTATTTGAGAGAGAGAGACAGAGACAGAGCATGAGCAGGGGGGAGGAGGCAGAGGGAGAGGGAGAAGCTGGCTCCCCTCCAAGCAGAGAGCCCGATGCGGGACTCGATCCCAGGACCCTGAGATCATGACCTGAGCCGAAGGCAGGCGCTTAACCAACTGAGCCACCCAGGCGCCCCTACATTTGTTTGTTTGTTTGTTTGTTTATGGCCAAATCATAGTCCACTGTATGGACGGGCCATATTTTGCTTATCCACTCATCTGTCGATGGACACTTGGGTTGTTTCCGGGCCAGTGAGATGTTGACTCTGGATGGGGGCAGTGAAACACAGCCGGGCTCAGAGGGCCTGGGGGTCCGGAGGCAGGAGTTGTACCATTTCCGAGGGGCATGGCCTTTGACACTTGCTCCTTTCTGCACCTTGGTTTCTGTATCCATCCAACTGGGTAGAGATGCTCCCTTCCAGGGATGCCCCTGGGCTTGCAGCGACTGGACGTGCGTGTGGGAGGGTAGCTTGCACACTGAGCTGCCGTCTTCCTGCTCAGGGATGTGAGGCCTGGTGGTGCCTGGCCTTCCGCCCACCTGGGCTCCCCTGTGACTCCCCCTTGCTGGAAGTTTCTCTCCCTTGCAGAGGTTTCAGAGCCAGCCCCAGGAGAAGGTGGTGGCCGTGTGTCCTGCCTCCTGGTGGCCTCCAGAGCACTCGCTGATGCCTGCTGATAGCAGTAGGAGACACACGGCCTCCTGAAGCACCGTCCCCTGGGCCCCTCCTTCAGGGCTCCGGGAAATCAAAGCTGAAGGGATGACATCGGCAGCCTCCTGGGGTGGCTGAGTCAGAGCAGAAAGCCAGTCTGGAACTCACTAAGTCACACTTGCCTTCATTAGGCTAATTAACTTTCGATGTGAATTAGCTTTATGAGCTGATTTAGGAAATCCATTACCATCCGGGGCCAGCTTGGTGTGCAATGGTGCCTCGGAAGCTGTGCTGTACATTTCCTTCTCCGCCAATTAGGGGTGCTTAATTATTAACCTAGGGCTGGGTGGCTAATGAGGGCTTGCGTTCACCGTGCTTTATTTGAGAATTCTAAGGCTTTTTTTTTTTAATTTTATTTATTTATTCATGAGAGACAGAGAGAGAGAGAGAGAAGCAGAGGGAGAAGCAGGCTTCCCGCTGAGCAGGGAGCCCGATGCGGGACTCGATCCCAGGACTCTGGGACCATGACCTGAGCCGAAGGCAGACGCTTAACCGTCTGAGCCACCCAGGCGCCCTCTAAGGCTTTTAAAAATTAACCATAATATAGTTAAAATCGTCCTAGAAATCCTAAGTTGTGACCCATGTTGCAGCTGACTTGGAATGTAAACTAAGGCAGAGGGTTGATTTATGGATGGAGGGTGAGGGGGTGTTCCGTGTGTGTAAACTGCCGGCTAATGGCCAATGGGGGGCGTTCACTGGTTAGGTTCTCAGGCTAGCCTACCCACAGAATTACCACCTACCAGGTGCCCGGTGACTGAGTTCTCGAGGCATCTCTTCTGACAGCCCTCTGCCGTTAACCCATTGTACAGACGAGAACACAGGCCCAGAGAGGCAAAGTGGCTTCCCCGTGGACACGGAGCTAAGAGACTCAATGCCAGGCATTCTGGATCCAAAACTCTAGGCTCAACTGCCACTTTAGATGGTTTACCATACCATGGACCCACTTTGGAGTTAAGTATGCTTTTGGGAGCCCACCCGAGAATCTAAGCATTATGTAAACTTTCTTTCTTTTTTTTAAAGATTTTATTTATTTATTTGACAGAGAGAGACACAGCAAGAGAGGGAACACAAGCAGGGGGAGCGGGAGAGGGAGAAGCAGACTCCCTACCGAGCAGGGAGCCCGATGCGGGACTCGATCCCGGGACTCCAGGATCATGACCTGAGCCGAAGGCAG
>NW_023270436.1:6464800-6629214 GCF_011800145.1 Mirounga leonina
GGGACTCGATCCCGGGACTCCAGGATCATGACCTGAGCCGAAGGCAGTCGCTTAACCGACTGAGCCACCCAGGCGCCCCTCTTTTTTTTTTAAGTGGACAGACTTGTCCCGTGGTGCACTTGGAGAAGAAACACTTCTTACTTCCAAGGCTTAAGTGGAGCCTCCTGAGGCTGCCGTCAAGAGAGTACTTGTTTGTGCCGGAACGTTCGTGCCTGGGGGAGAGGGTGCTCCTTGCTTGCTGGCGCTCACCTGCACGGAGCCTGTGGGTGACATGTGTCCGGGACCCCGTGGGTGCCAGTCTTTGCCGACTCTTCAGGGGCGTGTCACAGATGGTGCTCTGTGTTACCGGAGACCCGGGTGTGCTGTCCCCTGTTTTCAGGGCTCAGGGGCCTTCCCTTGCTGCTTAGGTGTTGGTCACCGAGTGGCACTGAGCTTTGGCAAGCCCCCATGCAGCTGGAGCTGAACAGACGGGGGTTTCGGGACGTAGAGGTTTTATTTTTAGCCCCACAGCCTCTGTGATTCTGTCACTATGGAGATACCAGACTGGGGCCCTCTGTGCTTCTTCTGCCAGCGAGGAGAGAGGGTCTTGTTTCCTTCCTGCAACTTGGTTCCCCAGGCAGCCTCGGCTTCTCGGTCAAGACCTCCATCTGTGTGTGTGTGAGAAAGAGAAAGAGAGAGACAGACAGACAGGTGCTCCTGCTGCAGCTCATGATGAGGAAGGATGAGCTCTGGGCCCCGCCCTGCATGGAGGCCAGTGTCCACAGCCACCTCGTGCTTGGGCTGGACGGCACCAGGAGACCCAAGGCCCCATGGACCCTGTGCCGTGTGACCTTGGACAGGTTGCTCCCTCTCCCTGGGCCTTCATTCCCTCTCCTGACAGGTTGGGATGATCCTGCTCTGGATCTGGTGACGTAATCGATTGGGGCAAACTATGAGTCTACAATGAGGTTTGAGTGCCATGAGTGTGTGTGTGTGTGTGTGTGTGTGTGAGCGTGTCCAGTAATTATCGTAGATCACCTAGAATTTTTCCTGCTCTTTCATCTTGCTCCTGTTTCCCGTCATTTGGCTTCTCCAGTCAAAGGCAGAAAAGGAGGAGGTTGGAAGGAAAAGTATTTAGTCCTTTCCATACATTATCATAAAAGCCATGTCGAGGGAAGTTGAAACCAACCCCTCTCCCACTACCGATGTGCCATCCCTAGAGTTTATGAAAATACTCACTCTTCTGGTCCTGTGGCGAGTACGCCGCCTTGCCTCCGGCGGGAAGGGACACGCGGCCCCTTAGCTCCGTTCCTTCGGAGACATAGCTGAGGATCCGAGGGGCCGAGGTATTTGTCCCGAGCTGCCCAGCTGGAAGCACCAGGGCTGGAACTGGTGTTTCTTGACTCCGCTGCACCCAGCACGTTCTCTGCGGCTCCACACACAATGGCGCGCGTGAAGTGGGCAGATGCCACTCTTTTCAAAAATCCTCCTTTTCGAATCTCAGGCTTGGCTATTCTCCAAAAATTGGAAGTGATGAGTGTTGATGAGGGTGTGGAGAGATGAGAAGCCTTGTGCACGCTGGTGGGAGCGTGAAACGGGCAGCTGCTGCAGCAACAGTCCGGGGGTTCCTGAAACCGTGAGACACAGTCAGCCTGGGACCCAGCGGTTCCACTCTCAAAAGCACTGAAAACAGGGACCTGAACAGCTGTTTGTGCACCCCGTTCCTAGCATCACTGTTCATAGGCAGAAGGTGGGCACAACCCAACCGTCCACGTGGATGTCCATCCGGGGGAATATCGTTTAGCCATAAAAAAGGAGGGAAGGGCTCCCGGGTGGCTCAGTTGAGCGTCTGACTCTTGATTTCGGCTCAGGTTGTGATCTCAGGGTCGTGGGATCGGCCCTGTGTCAGTCTCCATGCTCAGCCCGGAGCCTGCTTGAGATTCTCTCTCCCTCTGCCCCTCCCCCTGCTTTCTCTCTCTCTCTCAAGTAAATAAATCTTTAAAAAAAAAAAAAAAAGGAGGGGGTTTCTGACATGTGCTATGGTGTGGGTGAAGCTCAAAAACATTAAGGTGAGTGAGAGAAACCAGTCACAAGAGAACAGTATTGTTTGATTCTGCTTGTATGCGGAGCCCAGAATGGGCACATTCATAGAGACCAAAGGTAGAATGGTGGTGACCGGGGTCCGGGGGGAGGAGTTAGTGTTTAGTGGGTATAGAGCTTCTGTTTGGGATGATGAAAATGTTCTGGAAATTGTGGTGGTGGTTGTTGCACAACACTGAATGTCCTGTGAATGGTGCATTTAAAAATGACTAAAATGGTAGAAAAAAACCCCACCAATTAGGCTTGTCTTGGACCTCAGGTGAGACTTGGGCTGGATCCCACCTCGCTTTTGCTTTTAGGGAGCTTCCCCCAGGCATCGGAAGAGACCCCGCCAAGGCCCCCCAGCTCAGTGGCAAGCCTGTGCACTGGTCCTCCTGCTCTTTGAGGAGGGTGTTCCTGGCAGTTAACGGCCAAGAGCAGTCCCTGTGTGTGCACGACATCTGTCTCTATGGAACACTTGTGCCCCTGACGTCGGGCATGTCCTTTTATGGCGCTGCTTGCTCTCAGTGAGTGGAAAGATAAATACCTTTTCAAAGAGCAGATGCCATCTGCCCAGGGTCCCTGGCGTCCGCAGCTGCAAAGCGAGTGGGAGCCGGCTCCGCCGAGGGCAGGTGCAGCTGCAGCCCCCGGGGGAGTCAGGCGGGGGTGCGCAGAGGAACGGACACTGCGCATGGTCGAGGCCCCGTGCAGACAGCGCGGGTGTGTGGCCCTGCCACAGACCTGCTGGGGGGACCGAGTGGGTCACCGGCTCTCACCGAGCTTCTGTTGGCTCACCTGCCTTTGGCTGGTCGTGAGATTTCAAGGGGAGTGTTTGTGCCTCGCATGGTGCCTGGTGCCTCTCAGCGCTTGGCAAGCCTTTGATTCACCCTTGCTGTGGCCTGCAGAGGTGCCGGGATCCCGGGTCTCTACCAGGGAGAGGTCACAGGCTTCCAAGAGTTCTGGAGGTGCAGCAGAGGTGTGGCTGCCTGGGAGGGTGAGGCCTGTGCAGACTGGGGCAGGGAGGAAGGCGTGACGTGATTGGAGGGGTTCCAGGCCGCACCAAACTGCCCCCCCCCCCGGGTGCCTCATGGAGCCTCCTGCTCTGTAGGCAAACCCCCGGGGCTGCTTCTCTGTCTTCGTATTCGATTCCTGGGGCTGTGTAGCCAAGCACCGCACACTGCGGGCTTTAAAACACAGAAACGTATTCTCTCATGGTTCTGGAGGTCAGAAGTACGCACGCAGGATGCGGGCAGTGTTGGTTCCTTCGGGGGGCTCTGAGGGAGAATCTGGTCCAGGCCTCACTCCTCGCTGCTCGTGGTGGCCGGCCGTCCTTGGTGTAGCTTGACTCGCAGACACACGCCTCCTGTCTCCACCTCTGTGTCTGTGTGGTTGTCCTCCCTCTGTGTGTGTGTGTGTGTCTGGGTCTCTTCTTGTGAGGACACCAGTCATACTGGATCAGGGCCCCCCTAGTCCAGTGTGACCTCACCTTAACTAAGGTAACTGTAAAGATCCTATTTCTAAATAAGGTCACATTTTGAGGTTCCAAGAAGGGCATGAGTTTTGGGGGGCACACCCTTCAGCCCAGTGTAGTCTCCATACTGGTCGAATGAATGAGTGAGTGAATGACTGTGAAAAGCCATTCCTGTGTGTCTGCTCACGTGTGTTGGTACACAAGGTACGGACATCCCTATTGACCTGGGTGTGTGAGAGGGAGGCTCCGGGGTCACCCCCTTCTCCCCGGCAGGCCCTCCGACCGCTGCCCTCTACACCCTGAGTCGAGCACGCTGGCCGCCTCCTGACTCAGGCCCCTTCCCAGGTAGCGACAAGAACGTTTATTACAGGGAAAGTCATACACACCCTCTGCCCTTCCTTTCTGCCCAAGATCTCAAAGCTCTCTTTGTTTCTCTCCCCTCCCCTTGGAGCCAAGAAAGACTGTAGGGGTGGCCTGTGGCCTTGGGCAAATCAGCTCTCCTCTTTGAACCTGTCTCCATCTGCAGTTGTAGGAGGCTGAGCTGGGTGCCTCTGAAGGGCTCTTTTGCTCTATGATTACTTCTGTTTTACTCTGGAGAAAATTGTGGGCTAGGAAAGCATGCCTTTGGGCTCCACATGAGGCAGGACTCAAATCCAGATATTCCTCGGTCTTCTCTGCCACCTCCTGTAGGAAGCCCTCTATGATTCACCCGGTTTGTATATGATTGCTCTAGTCCTCACTGTGCCCTGTGTGTGACCCATGAAATCACAAATATCAGCCTGCTGTTCAGATGGTGTGCAGTTGTGTGTGTGTGTGTGTGTATGCATATTATACTGGGTTGTGGACCAGTCTCAAAAACATAAGCAGATGATTATTTATGAGCAGATGTACGAGAAGCAAAAAGAGGGAAAAACCCACTTAGATACTCTCAGTAGATTCCAGAAAAGCATTTGATAAAGTTCAAATCCATTACTCTTAATAATCTCGAGATTGAAGGATGGACACAAGATTGCAGTTGACAAAGAACGTCTCCAATCGGTAGCGACTTACCCCTTAATAACGAAACACTGTGGCAGCATCTTGCAAAGGATGTTTGAGGGGCCCAGAATGCTTTTGCAGATTGTGTCACAACAGTGTCTAGAAACTCCTGCTGGGAGAGGCATCCCTTTGAGACACGCTTACCCCCTGCCATCAATATGAAACATCTTTGTAGATTGAAGCCAGGCCAGCGGGCTGGGAAAAGGAAGTGTAGAACTCCTGGAAAGGAGCTTGCAGAATTAATGTTTTGAAATGGATACAGTGTTCCTCTTAGGTTTTCGAAGTAGACACACTGAAAAGTAATTAGAAGTAGTGAGACAGTGTGGTGGCCAAGCCCCAAAATAGGTACGCAGCCACCATCACTCTCCTAGGTGTCAGAGGTCACAGGCAGGTAGATTGATGGGAAGAAGCATGTTTGGCATTGGGCTTGGGTGTCCATAAGCCGGTGGCCTCCTTTCCTGGTTAGAAATAAGAGTAACAGCCAGGAGGTCTTGGGCAGCTCCTGCACCTGCTTTGCCTCCCTGAAGCCCAGAATCCTGGGAAATGTAGGGACAGTGATGCAATGCAGAGCATTCCAGATCCCTCCCGGGGTCAGGTGGAGGCTGTTTCGTGGGGCTGAGCTTCCCGTCCACTGTTGGGATTATGGAGGTGTGACCAGGGAGTCAGGAGCCCGGCACCCCGAATCTGGTGGTCCCATTTTGTGTCTGTGGGGTTTAGGCTGAGCTCCCTGAAGCAGAATTTCCTCTGTGATAAGAGGGCCCACAATGCCATCCTCACACACTTCTGGGGAATCTCTGAGAATGTCTTAAGCTCAGCACCAATCCCGGACTGGGGACACAACGTGTGGAAAGAGGACCTCAGTATGTTCTCCAAGATGGGCCCTCAGGGTCTCCTGGTCACCCTGTCGCGTGTCCTGCCTGGGCGTCCCCAGGGTGGCTGGTGAGGAGAGTCCGGGTATCAGAAGCCCTGGTAGAAGCCAGAGCACAGATGGGGCCACATGTGGTCATTTGGCTGAGGTCACCTCAGGAGCTTCGGGGCCGAGGAGGTCTTCCCATGGCCCGGTAATGCTCCTGCTCTTTCTCGAAGGCACTTCTTGCCTCTCTTTGGTAAACGGTGGACATTAGGTATAATTCAATCTCTTAGGGATTTCTGAATCACTCAGCAGGCCAGCCCCACGAGGATGCAGATGGAGCTTGGCCGTGGGAGCAGGGCTGTGCTCAGAGGGATGGGATGGGGCGTGGCTGCCAGACGGCCCTCGGGTTGAGCCCACGGGCTCCCACTAATTCCTTGTCAGGTAGCCTTCCCTTTTTCCTCTGTCTTTTCCTTTTCTCTCCTCGGTGCGGTTTTGCTGCTGTTAATTTTTTGCCTTGGTTTAGCCACGGTCGTGGTACGACCCTCCCCCCCGACCCCCGGCGGGGGCCAGTGTAACTGAAGTTCTTGGGCTTTGTGATAGCTTTTTCCGGGCAGCCTGGTGACCTTGCTCTGCTGGTCAGCCCACTTCTAAAGGGTCAGGGTTGCTGGCCGCTGTCAGACGGGTTGTGGACGTTCATAGGGCAAGAGTTTCCAAGCTGGGTTCGCACCAATCCCTGGGGAGTTTTTAAAAAAGTATTATTGCCTCACTGGAAAAGTGATGGCTTTTTGATCTACTTTCTGATTCTTTAGGAATGTATGGTTATGCAATTAAAAGGTGACCTGGAATAGGGTCTTAAAAAATATTTTAAAATCATTTGGACCACTCGTTATTTTCTTTGCATTCTTCTGTATCAAAAGAAACATTAAATGTTGGCTTTTTAAAAAATATAGTTAACTGAAATTTAAATTTTAAAAACTCTCATTCAATAAACTTGCCTTTAAAAAAAATTAATTTATTTAAGTCACCTCTACACCCAGTGTCGGCTTGAACTCACAACCCTGGGGTCAAGAGTCATACACTCTTCCGACTGAGCCAGCCGGGTGCCTTCTTGTCCAGTAAACTTCTAACAGCAACTTACCCGTACTGTCCGTGGTGTGTATCGTCCTTTAATGAGTCTGCTTTTTCTACCGAGATAATCAATTATCAACCAGTGCCTGTTTCCACTCTATTCTTCCTTCCCTAACAACTCAAGACTCACAGCTTTCTAGTCTTCAAAGAACATTTATAATTTTTCAAATGCTTTTCTCACTATCCATTCACTTAATCATCTACTTATTCTTTCATTTATTAAAAAAAATTACAAAACACACACATAAAATTGTACATGATGTTATGCCAGGCATTAGCTGGGTTTTAAAAATAAATTAGATATGTTCTTTGATTTATGGAGCTTGAGACTCATCGGTTATGATAAAATAATAAAATAGAGGATGGGGTGCCTGGTGGGCTTAGTTGGTGGAGCAGGTGACTCAGTCTCAAGGTTGTGAGTTCGAGCCCCACGTTGGGTGTAACGATTAGTTAAAATAAAATAAAATAAAATAGAGGATAAAGGCCATAGTTGATATGAAAACCATTGTTTGGCTACGTAAAGACCTTACACTTGGTACCAAGCTGACTTGTTTGTACTCTTGTCCGTGGTTTCCCTATTTTTCTCCCCAGAGGCGACTACCATCGCTAAGTTTTGTGCATGTGTGTACTCTCTCAGGAAGATTCTCTGCATATATAAATATGTATTACTTAGGGAAAAAAAACCTCACAAATGGCTGCCTACCGTTGTGCTCCTGCTATTTTGACTTAACAATTGGTAAATCCTGGCGGTGGCCCTATGTTGGTTCACTTAGATTGCCCAGGCTTTTTTAATGCTGGGCTTCGTGTTCGGTTGATGGATGTATCATCATTAGTTAAATCTGTTTCACAGCATTTTGTATTGTAATGGCAGAAGCCTGAAAGCAAAAAGTGCCGCAGCGAGTCTCCATCCTGGTCTGGAGGTTTTCATGCACATTTCCTCTCCTATCTGTGGACTAAATTCCCAGAAGTAGAACTGCTAGGTTGAGGGGTGTTTTCCTTTTATTTTCCGTAGCTGTTGCTAAAGTGCTCTCCATAAAGGTAGTGCTAATTTACACTCCCACTTACAATGTGTGAGTGCGAGGCAGTGGTTTTTAACCTCAAAACCCCAGGCAAGGAAGAGCTTTTAAGTAAAATGAAAATCTGGAGAAAACCGTGTGAGAGCCTTTCCCCCGCAAAGGGCAGCTCTAGCAGAGTTCCTGGCACAGCTGGTTAAGGACGCCGGCTCCCATTAGGGGCCCACTTGCACACGGCACGGGAGGGGGCCCTTAATTCCTCCTGGCGGGTGGTGCCTGGGATGGTGTCTTCCTGGTGGGGGCTGCCCCTCCTCTGTCAACTTGTCCATCACCAAGAATCCGAGAAGCACCAGATGCTTTAAAATTACAACGGGACCTGTAAAATTACAAAATAATTTTGCTAAGGTAAGAATATTATTATTATAGTTTTTTTTAAGATTTTATTTATTAGAGAGAGACAGACAGAGCACAAGCAGGGGAAGCAACAGAGGGAGAGAGAGAAGCAGGCTCCCACTGAGCAGGAAGCCCGATGTGGGGCTTGATTCCAGGACCCTGGGATCATGACCTGAGCCAAAGGCAGATGCTTCACCGACTGAGCCACCCAGGTGCCCCAGGACATTATCTTTAAAGAGCTATATGACTCACAGACGTTACCAGGGGCTGGAGGAGGGACAGTGGGAAGTATGTTTTAAGGGGTACAGAATTTCTGTTTGGGAGGATGGAACATACTGGAGAGGGATGGTGGTGATGTTTGTACAAATGCTTAAGATGGTAAATTTTGTGTCCTGTGTAATTAACCGAATACACAGAACAGCAGCCATTCCCTGTAGCCATCCTCTTGTGAGCAGAGGACACTAAAAAGTAGGAAAGATCTAATCTAAGAATGCCAAGAGAATGTATATGGAGCTTTTTGAACAGCTTGCTCCGTTAAGCATGTTCTCATGTCACTTTGAACTGGCAAGAGTTTGGTGGTGCCTGGTGCTGACCACCCACCTGGGTGTGAGAGCCACTCCGGAGACGTTGAGGGCAGGAGACAGAGACCTCCCTGGGGAAGGAGCTCGTCTGGGCCTGTAGGGGCTCCGTGGTCCCCGAAAAGATCCCGCTTCTGACACGAGGGCCTGAGGCTGGCCTCCCCCGTCCTGAGGTGCTGTCTCGGAAATGAGACAAGAAGCTTGTCCCTGGCCCGCTGCTGGGTGTTTTCTGAGCCTCCTATGAGTGAGCCTCCACAAGCAGTGACTGGGTGTGATCTTTGTCACCAGATTCCTGTGTCCCCAGTGGCTCAGATAACGTTTGCAAAAAAGAGCATTTGCCTTGTCCCACCTAGAAGCTGGGGAGTAGAGCGGACGTCTGTCTGAGACTGCTCGGAGGCTCAGAGTAGATGCTGGGGCTCCAGGGATCTGACCAGCACGGAAGAGTGTCCCAGAGTTGTCGCCTGGCCTTTTGCTCTGTCACCAGCCTCCTTGAGGTGCTGGGCATGTGACCAGTGGAGCCTCGGCTTTTAGAGGGTGTGTACACGAGCTGTCTCTCACTCAGGCACCGCTGCTTCGGTGGAGAAAGGGCCTTGTGCCGTGTCTGGCCGTGGGTTATGACTTTTTTCAGGGTCCTCTGTCCATGCATGGGTCTCTGGTCCTCCCCCTACTTGCAGAGAGTGAAGCATGTGTCCCAGGAAAGAGCAGGACCCCGGGTTGGTTCCAAGGCCACGGAGAGCCCCCTGATGTGGACCAGCGTGTCCTGGCCACCCTGGGACTGGGCGACCCGCTTGTGATCACTCCGAGCCACACTGTCTCACCCTGTGCTGCATGGCTCAAACTCCGATTCCAGGAGGCGAGGTGGCCGCATGGCACCAGAGCCCAAACCGTGTGCTACCCGGTCCCTGAACACCCTGGCTGGGGCGTTTTACGTCTTAGAGTGTTTTGGTTGTGAAAGAGCCCCGAACGCTGTGGGTTCGCGGTTGACAGAAACAGCCCTACCTTCCCTATGGTGCGCCCATCTGAAAGCCTTTGTCAGAGCCTGAAGACACCACGGGAGGCCACCCAGGCACCTGTGACGAGTTTCCATTTGACTCACGTTTGTCAAGAAGGTGACACGACCTACCGAATTCAGAGGCCACTGTGATTGCTGAGCTGACATAGCTCCTCATGTGGGTGGTGAGCGTACTCTTCCCATTAAGAAAATCGCTACTTTTGAACAGGCTCCGAATGGAACTTTTTTGCTTTTACTAATGAAACAGCCCACCCAACACCTCGAATTCCTTAAAAAAGGAAAACATTTAATGTCAACCCAGAAATTCAGCTTGGTATCACAATTCAGCAGAGTCACATGGGACAGAAGGAAGAGGTTCTCACACGGGCAAGGTGAAGGCTGCCATTCTCCATCCTCCTGGAGCCGCGATACCGGACCCTTGTCCCTGCCCCCACCCCCGAGCGTGACAAAGCTTCAGTAGAAGCAGCTTCAGACACAAGCGAACGGCACCGGATTTGCCTGAGAATCCGCAGCAGCCCCACGGGATCGCTGGAGAAATCCCCCAGGTGGCTGCAGATTCGAGCCGTCTTGCCGAGTGAAGTCTTGTTAGGAGCACTCGAGGCCCGAGGGGGTCCTTGATAAATGGACGTGAGACTGTTATTATCGGTGCTCAGCCCAGACAGAGCAGAAGGTGGGAGTTTGAGGGCTCTGCTCTCGGCCCGCAGGGGCGGAGGCCAATGGGGCACAGGCCGGCCGAGACTCGGGCTGCAGACCCCGCTCTCAGGTCCCCGTGGTTGGGAGCGAGCCAGGGCCGGGCCTCCACCAGCCCAGCCTCCATCAGTCCAAGGCGTAGCCTTTGTGGATGGGCGTGTGTCTGACCATAGATTCTGCATCGAGTAGCCAGATGGTCTAAACATCCCCTCAGTGGTACGGTATGTAACCCTTTTCCGTCATCGTCATGTGCGGCCGTGTTGACATTAACAAGGAGGAGGAATTACTCAGGAGCTCGCCACAGTCAAGAGCAGTTGGGCCACCAGCTGAGGGGACAGCTTTCAGGGCAAGCTCGGCCGCCTCTTGCTGCCTCCTGCCCGAACACCGAGTCCTTCACATGGAGACCCCAGGGAGCATTCCCTTAGAGCTCTTAGCAGGGAAAAGTTTGTTTCTCAGCATGAACCAGGATGTTTTTCACTGTTGGCAAGAGCTCTGTGGCCCAGCAGATTTCCCTCTTTGCTTTGCCTACCAGGAAGCACACAGCTAAAATTTTTACTCATTTGCTTATAGATTGTCCTCAGGAGTCTTAGGTTTTCTCCTTGTTTGGTTTCTTTCTTTCTTTATTCATCTAGTGTTTGGGGGATGCGAACCTAGGTTGTAAGGTTTTGGGAAGCAGGTAGTATGAGTGGGGCTTGGATCCGTTAAGAAGCTCTCATCGTGGGCTTAGCGTGTGCTTGCTTGGTGCAGAACCGGTCGATATCTGATCTCCCTGAACTGCTAACTGGGTTGGTGATTATTATAGTCTCAGTGGCTTATCCCAATAAAGAGGCTTGTTCTCACTTTTGCAGTTGACTTGGATGCTCTGGGGGTGGCCTCCATGCAGTGACTCGGGGATCCAGCATTCTTTCCTGTGGTGTTTCTGCCACCCCCTGGGGTTCCCTTGGGGTCCTTCCCTGGACCTGGGCAGTCAGCTGGCTGGTGAGTGAAGACAGAGGGCGTTGAGGATCACGTGGGCATTTTAGGGGCCAGGCTTGGAAGGGGTGTACATTCCCCTACTCACAGAACTACTCTCCAGTCCCACCTTGAGTCTGGGGGCTACGGATGTCACTCACGAAGAGGAAACTGGACCGCGCCAGACCGGCACAGGAAGCACTGTGGAAGGAACGGTCTGTGATGGGCACAGAGACGAGAGTGGGGTTCTCAGGAAGCAGAGCTGGAGGAGTGTGGGTGCCCGCCTGGTAAATCCTGGCACCGGTCATCTGGCCTGTGTTTAGTGTTCCGGATTACATTCCCGCACTCCCTTCTGCCGAAACTAGAAGGTTGCAGAATGTTGGGGCTGAATGGAGAGGCCCCGTAGAGGTCAGCCTCCTCACTGGACACATGGAGAAATGGATCCCAGAGGAGGGAACTGACCCACCCAGAGCCAGCCCAGCGAGAACTCTGGTCTCAGCCCCATCCCTGGGGTCATCCCCTGCCCGCCCCCCCGCCCCCCCCCAACAGAGAGCATCTGCCTGCTTAGCGTACACATCTCTGCCCTGGACAGGACGGTCGAGTCAGTGAGCAGAAGGCCTGGCTGCTGCGACGGATGGTTGGAGAGACCCCCGGCCTGCACAGCAACTGTTGGATTTCAGCACGTGTTCTGTTGGGATTCGGGAGTAGAAAAGGGTCTCCTCCTGGGACTTATTCAGGCCTTGTCTTTGTGACTCACCTGTGAGCACGTGAAAGACCTGCATCGGTCTCACATTAGGAACAGACATTTCCCCCAAAGCCATTGGAGATCCTGACCGCTGTGTCAGTCATCCATCGCTGCAACAGAGTGCTCTCCAACTTAGTGGCTTAAAACATCAACCATTTTATTTGCTCACACCATGGCAATTTGGGCAGGGCTTGGTGGGGACAGCTCATCTCTGCTCCGCTGGTGTCAGCTGGGACAGCTTGCCTGGGGGCGGAAGATCCATTTCCAAGATGGCCCCACTCCCATGGCTTGTAAGTCGGGGTTGGCACTGGGCTCTATCAGCTGGAGCTCTTGGCTGGGACGGTGGTTCCCCTCTTCATCCCCTCTTCCCGGGGCTGGCTTGGGCTTCTCACAGCTCGGGGATCTCCCAAGAGTTGGGCTTCCTCCATGGTGGCTGCTTCCCCCCAGCACACAAACACAGAAGCACGCAGGCCTCCTCCTCCGCCTCCTTTTTTCAATCTAATTTTTTATTGTAGTAAAATACACACAATATAAAACTTACCATGTTAGCCATTTCCAAGTGTCCATTTCAGTGGCATTAGGTGTATTCCCTCTGTTGTGCGGCCTTCACCACCCTCCCACCTCCAGAACTCTGTCATCTTGCAAGGCTGAGGCTCTGTCCCTATTGCACAACAACTCTCCCTCCCTCCCCAGCCCCTGGCGCCTACCCTTCTACTTTCTGTCCCTGTGAACGAGACTCCTCGGGGTACCTCAGGTGGGTGGAACCATGTGGTATTTGTTCACTTGTGACTGGCTTGTGTCCTCCGGGCTCATCCACAATGGTCTTCCTTTTTTTTTTTTTTTTAAAGATTTTATTTATTTATTTGAGACAGAGAGAATGAGAGAGACAGAGAGCACATGAGAAGGGGGAGGGTCAGAGGGAGAAGCAGGCTCCCTGCCGAGCAGGGAGCCCAATGTGGGACTCGATCCGGGGACTCCAGGATCATGACCTGAGCCGAAGGCAGTTGCTTAACCGACTGAGCCACCCAGGCGCCCCAATGGTCTTCCTTTTTAAGACTGAGCAATACTCCACTGTGTGGACGGACCACGTTTTGTTTATCCATTCATCCGTGGATGGACACTTGAGTGCTGTCCACCTTTTCCTTTCGTGAACGGTTGCTGCTCTGAACAGAGGTGTGCAAATATCTGTTTGAGTCTCTCTGCCCTCAGTTCTTGGCCAGGCCTTCCTCAAGGCTGGGGCCCGAACCTGGCCCAGGGCTACTTCCAGCCCGTTCTGTCGGTTAGAACGGGGCTTGGGGCCAGACTAGATTCAGAGGGCCGGGACTGCGCGAGGCCGCGGCTCATTGGGTCCGCCACGGTAACCACCTGCCACAACCACTCTGGGAAAAGATCTCTGCAGAGAGGCCGGTGGGCCCGCTCGCACACACCCTCCAAGGCCTGGCTCCCCTCTCGGATGCCTCTGGATGCCCAGATGCCTGCGGCCCGGGCTTCCGGAGGCGAGATTCTGCTGGAGAAGCTCAAGCCAGAGCAGGGCTGTCCCCTCCCTCCCAGAGGCTGCCGCGCTCACGGTCTATTCTGTATCGCTAGTGGCTGTGCCCCCTATTATATAATCTGTTATTCTGTGCCGCACCAGGCCCTGGTTACTTGTCAAAAGTTTCTAGAAGCCAGCTGTATCAGCTCCAGGCAACTGGGGGTGCCGCCTGTCCCTCATAGTATTAGTCACTCTGTACTTAGCTAAATTTAACTTTTTATCATCCAAATGATATTTTTGTGGGCTTGGAATTTTACATAATGCTACCAACTGCTGCAGGCTAAGAATTTCTCCTTTTTGTTGTGAGTGTGTATGCGTGTGCGCGCACGCGCTGGTTTTCTCCCCCGTGAACTTTTGCACGCCCAAGGAGGTATTGTTCAGTTTCTCTTCCCTGGTCTGCCTTCCCAGGCCTGGGTTTCTTCCTCGGCCTCTGCTTTGCCTTTTGCCCCTGGGAGGAAAATTGCTCCTAACAGCTTTCTGATGGCCCTGTTAATGCTTCCTTCCTCACTTGAGGGCTCTCAACTTTGAAGGTCTCTGTTCACAATAGCCCCACAGTGGAAGCAACTCCAGTGGATGGATAAACAGAACATGGGATGTTCTTCCAGTAGACTATGACCCGGCCATAAGAAGGAAGGAAGCGCTGACCCCTGCTACAGCACGGATGACCCTGGAAAACACGATGCTCAGACGCACAGAAGGCCACGTGTTACATGCCCATTTGTATGGAACGCCCAGAACAGGCAAATCTATAGAGACAGAAGCAGGTTGGCGTTGTCCAGGGTCTGGCGAGCGGGGACCGAGAGTGCGTGGTAAAAGGTATGGGTCTCTCTTCGGGGTTGAAAGAAGTGTTCTGGAACTAGAGAGCGCGGCTGGCCGTGCAGCTTTGGGAATGCGCTAAATGCGCCGAATTGTACACTTTAAAAGGGTGAATGTATGGCCTGCAGACTGTATCTCAATAACGAGGAGCCGTGCGTCAGGAAGGAAGGAAAGGCTGTGGCGGCCCGGCCTGGGCCAGCAGCCCACGTGGTGGGCCGTGGTACCCCCCACCCTCCGCATCTGTCCGTCTGTGCACGCTCCTCTGCCTCCCGGTCTCCATGTCAACGGGGGATGGAAACCACGGTGTTTAACTTCAGTTACACCACCCACTCGTTTGGAACTTATGCCCGAGACATACAGACGTCTGGGCAAGCTAGTAGCTTGGCACCCCATCAAACCAGTATTCTTTAAGTGTTTGTTTGACATTTATTTAGTGGGGATGAGAAGAGACCGATATCCTATTAATAGAAGTTGTATAGAGAAACAGATTCACTTACTAATTCGTGTCCACTAACTGAAATCAGTGAGGGATCCGAGAAATTTTCAGGGAAGCCCTTCTGACTCCTCCAAAAGGTGGGTTTTATTCATTTATTTTTTCCCACACACACCCCCTCCCCCGGCCATTTTCCAAATCATTCAGGAGGCGTAATGAAGATTTAGCTTTTGAAATGTCAAGGAGAGGACCTAACGTGTAACAGGATGAGTATGGTTGATGATACTGTATTGTATAATTGAAATTCACTAAGAGGATAGAACTTAAGTGTTCTCCCCCTCCCCCCTCCCAAAAAGACGTAGCTCTATGAGGTGATGGATGTTAATTAACTCTATGGTGGGAACCCTCCCTGGTGTGTCAAACATCCTGTCTCATTCACTTTAAATACATCACTGGATTGTCAATTATATCTCAATAAAACTGGGGAGAAAAACTTAAAGGCGTAACATGTTTTCTTTCTGTTCCTGATCATCAGCAACAAATACACCACCACGTCTTATTTGGTTTCCGTACCCCCCCCCCCCCGCCAGACCACAACAACGACAGGTGTGCATGGAAGGTGCATGCAACAGTTCTCAGCAACGGCTTGTGTTTTATTGTGGTTTCTCATCTTCCCTAAGGGATGGGCTGGTGGACTTTTTACCTTTCTTGTGAGGGGTCATGGAGGAAACCTGGCAATATCTTCCGATTTCATTCCAGTGATGATTTGTGCCCCCCTCCCCTCCCACCTCCCCTAGAGGTTCCCCGAGGCGCCGACTCACTCCTTAAGCAGATCCTGCATTCACTTTTTGGACTTTAAATGCTTTTTTTGTCAGAAAAATGATTTCCCCACGGTGCACCTCTCTGTAAGGAGTGCGCGTTTTTCTCTCGCAGCCCCCGCAGATCTCATTCTGCCGGGTTGAGTCACAGTTGACCTTCTCACCCACCAGAGGCGTCCTGGTGGAGTGGAGGGGGGCCGGCCTTCAGAATCCGGCTTGCCACTGACTGGTGTGTTACCATGGCAAAGGCCCTTCCCTCCCCGCAGGTTTCCTTACCTCTGAAAAGCCGGGGGGGGGGGGGGGTTGTGGAGATGGGGGCAGTGGAGACTTACACTGACCTCACACTGGGTTTAGAGGTTTTGTGGTGGAAGCGAAGAAACAGAACGGAGAAACCACAGGGAGCCAGGGCGTGTGTGCATGCAGTGAGCTGTGGAATTCGGTGGAACGTAGAGGAGAGAAGCTGGAGCTCCCCCCTTCTCCCCCTCCCCTGCATGCCCAGCCGGGGGCGGGGGACCTGGGACCCCTGAGACATTTTGTGCGTTGCGGGTCCAAGCGTGTATATGGGAGTGTGGCTGTGGACAGAAGGGGCAGGCGCACGGCCAAGACGGAGCCTCAACTCCTGCAGGCCCGGCCTGAAGAGCACTTTGCAGAATTGGCCGTGGCTCCTCCGGGAGTGTGGGCCTGCACTGCAGAGGGTGGGCGTGTGAAAAGCTGGTCTCCCCTGCTCGCAGCCACACCTCCCACTGCTGTGCCATCCCCAGTTAGATTCTCTCCCTCCTCTGAACTCTTATTGCCTGTGCCCTCATTTGGCACTTGATCACTTCTGCTCTCCCGAGCCTCCAGGAATGCCCCTCACTTTGCCTGTGCCTCTGTCCAGACCCTGCAGGCCTAGGCTGGTGTCCCTGGAGCCGCTGGGGCCTGGCCTCAGCTCTTGGCGGGGGTCTCTCTGGAGCTGAGGATTGGTTCCTAAAGAACCATGACTTCTACAGCCTGCAGTTGCGGCGGGTTGGTGGGGGGGCTGCCTTCTGGTCACAGTCAGGGGAAAGCCTCCCTGGCCGCTGCCCCCTACCTGGGCCCCGTATGAGGTCTGGCAAGTGCGTCAGACAAACAAGCATGTGTTGAGTTGCAAGTGTGGGCCATGGTGGGAGCCCCGGGTTGGGTGGCGGCTTTAGTGGTGCTTGTGAATTTTCTGATGTCTTGGAGGCTGATTGCACCCAGGACTCCCCAGAAATCCATTTCTCCACCTTTTCCATCATGTTGTGCGTGTTCATCTCTGGCCTCTGGATATCTGGCGGAGGTGGGTCTCCAGTTACACACCGCCCAACTGCAGGGACTTGATGGGAAGGAGAGAGTTGTCTGCATCACCCCGTGACGCTGCTCCTGACCCCGCCCCGGGCACCAGGATGCTCCCGGCTGGTGGCCAAGAGCTCTAGGCTGCCGTTCCCTACTTCTCTTCTGTTTGCCTTCCCTCTGCAGCCTGGGGTCCTGCAGTCCCAGAGGTTGATAGGTGAAAAATCTCAGGGTTGAGGCCGAGCTGGGCTTCAGTGCTGAGAAAGCTCCTGTGTGCTGGTGGTGTGGGTCCTGGTTCTCTTCTGAAGCACAGGGAGCCCTGGGCAGTGTCGAGTGCATCAGCCTCTGGGACCGCATCCTGGACGGGTCCGTTTGTCGAGTGCAGACTCCTTCAGCCCAGCACCCCCTGTCCTCTCCCCTCGGCATAGCTAGGTTTCCTGTCTCTGGCGTTGCTCAGGATGAGGCCGGGCCCTGTCGATTTCCCAGCTGGGTTGCCCTGAGTGACCAGAGCAGCTGGTGTCTCACCTTCTTCCCCACTGGCTTCTCCCTGCAGGATGCTGACACGTGTGTCCTGGTCCCCAACACCCTTCTGTGTGCCTAGCGAGTCGTCCCTCCTCCTGTGGCAGGACATCGAGGGAGCCTTCTCACACGGACCCACTGGTAAGGACCGCCCACTAGCTTTGGAGTTTGGGGGTGCAGGGGCTCTCTTGCTGTTTCCTCTTCCTTAAACATCTGACTTTATCTGATTAATGGGGTAGATTGTATTAATCGATCCTCCTTCTTGCAAATATCGATTGCTCTTCACTAAGTAGGTAGGACTGATGTTCTTTCCGTGGTTCTTTAAGATCCCAGATACGATACAACCCGTTTGGATGGCCCTTGTGAGTCTCTGCTGTACAGTATGCCCTGAGGGACCTCTCTTCGCTTCTCTTGGAGCCGTTGGCCCAGCCTGGGATCCCCACTCTCAGTAAACAGGGCAGGACAGGAGTTTCAGAGTTCCTAAGCCTTGGCAGTGGGCAGGGGCTTGGGCGCTGCCTTGCCGCATTTCCCACAAGCCGTAGTCAGTGACACGGACCAAAACGTGCGTGTGTTTTCATGTAAGCATTTCCCTGGATGAGAAACTGAGTGGCTGGGCGGGGGTGGGGGGGGGCATGGCATGTCTGAGGTCCTCCGCAGAGTTAGCGGTGGCCTAGGCGGGATCCCAGTGCTTAGCCTTTCTCTCCTGCCCTGGGTCCCCCTGGGCTTCTTGTCCATCTCATCCCATTTCCTGTCCCCAAGTCTCTGACACAGGCCTCGCCCCGTACCCTTCTTGTCATGCTGAGGCCTTTGGTGGGTAGAGCAGGGAAAGTGGTGTTGCCTTCTCTTGTTCTAAACTCCAACACACCCCTCTCCCTGGACGCTCATCAGCCAGTCTGAACTTTGGGGACAAGGAGGATGGATGTTCGGGGTGAAGAGGCCGGGGGGTGACACTGGTGCTCCTCCCTGGACACAGTGTGAACACACTGACTCTGTAAGCACACGGATCCATTAGGATCCCATTTTACACAAGGAAGCTGAGGCTCAGAGGTGGCAAGTGTCTGGCCCAAGGTCACACAGCTAGTCAGGGGTGGGCTTGGGATTGGACCCCAAGTCTAGACCCTGGAGCACATGGTATGGTTTTCCAAATATGGCCCTGGCTTCCCCAAAGGATGAGGCCCAGGCTCTGCCCTTCCTTGCTTGGGGCTCCAGGTAAGCCCCTTTCCGCCCCTGGGCCTCCTGGGGAATAGGGCACAGCAGACGAGGCCTCCGCCGAGTGCCCCCCTCACTCCTGTGTTTCCATGTTGGCACCACGGGCTGTTTTCTCTGTAATTGCTCATTCTTTTCAGTTGCTGTAAAAAGGCCTCCAAGTGCTAAGAAGAGAGAGTGCTCTGTTGTATTTTTGTTTTGTTGTCTTGTTTTAATTCACTCTCCGAGAGTCTCAGAGCCTCAGTGCTGGGGTGGGTGTGGCGGAGGGCTGGCTGGGGACCGCAGGGCGCAGGAGGTCGCCCTGGCCTTGGGGCCCTGGTGAGCACTCCTCTGTCCTGGAGGCCTGAGCTCTGACAACAGCAACTTTGCTTCCTGTTTCCTTTTCCACCGGAAGGCAGTTGTTTTCCTTCCGAACAACTGCATCCCCCAGTTACGGGGTTTTAGAGATGGTGGCCTTGTGTCCATCTTATCTGGGGGCCCCCACTTAGCCCCAAGTGTGCTCAGGAATTCCTCTGCTTTACTCATTTATCCCGCGAACATTTACTGTGTCCCCAGGATAGACCAGGTGCCATGTTGGGGTTCCAGGCACAAAGCTGGGAACAGAAGAGGCAGGAGTCCCGCCCGCGTGACATTATACCCTGGTGTTGCCAGAAACTCGCCCCACAGTCTCACCTCTGCATTGGCAGAGGGGAAGATCATGGTTGCCCCTACACGCCTCTGAGCTCCCCGTGGGAGTTTGTGGCCATGACAGGCCTCCGGACCACTGGGCCCCGGCTGGCATGCGTTGGGAGGGTTGGGGAGAGGCAGGCCTTCCCCGCGGCTGAGAATGTGAAGTCTCTTCCTCATCTCCGAAAGGGCTTAAGGAGCAGGATCTATTTTTAGAGGAGCTCCTTGCTCCAAAGGAACAGGAGCCCTTCCTTCCAGGAGGTGGGGGTGGGGTGGGCGCAGGGCAGGGGTCAGCTGGAGTGCCTCAGCTCAGTCTGGCTGTGTTCTGCATCTGCTCGGCCTGGACGCAGGGCCGTCTGCAGAGAGGGTCTGCCTGAAAGAGGGGGTCCCCGCCGGGGAGAGCATCTGCCCTCAGGCACCCACCCAACCCGGGTGGAAGGTGAAGATGTTTGCCATTCTGAGCCGGGGCTCAGAGCTTCTAGCATTTGACGGCCCCCTCTGTGGGGAGGGTCCGCAGGCCCCGGCTCTGGGTCATCACTTCCTCCCTGACTCCCCCAGCTCTCGCAGGGAGGAGTGCTTCCTGCCATTGTCTCTGTGAGGTCTCAGCAAGGTCACTATCTCCTCCTGCGGAGGAAGAGAGCCGATGCCTCCGACAGGACCTCAGCCCACAGCAGCACTGACACACTTCCGTCCCCGCCGCGCAGGCTGACCTCCCAGCCTCCCCTCGGCCCAGGCTGGAGGCCCATGGCAGGGCGGGGGCTTCTCTCCTTCACCTGCAGAAGCTTAACCCTGCCTGCAGGCACCCCAGCTGCAGACGGGAGAGTTAGCGGCTCGGGGTTCCGGCCTGCGATGATTGGCATGTTGGATGGCTTAGCCGGAGTGGGAGGCTGCACCCATGAGCACGGAGGGGCGGGAGCTCACGGTCAGGAGGCAGGACTCCCAGACACTGCGTCGTGTCCTACAGCAGAGATGCTGCCCGCTTCCTGCCTTCCTTTGCTGTTCCCCTGCCGTGTCTGGGAGAGAGCTGGGCGGGATCTGAGTCCCCCACCTGTGCCCCCACGACTTCCCGCAGCCATGTTTCTTTTTCTCGTGCGGCGCCTTGAAACACAGCCCACGCTGCCCAGGACCTGGGCCGGCCACCCCACCCCTGCCTGCGTGCAGAATGCCCTGCCGGCCCCTGGCTGTCCCGCCTCTCTGTTCTGCCGCATCTCAGGGGCCTCTCCGTGCCCAGTCCCGGGCTTTGCCTGTTGACTTAGGTGCTGCACTTCCTGAGAGTGTACTTTATTCTCAGCCAGCTGGAACAGTGCATTCCTCCAGCTTTGTTTCTGGTCCCTGCTCCCTGTCACCTGTTGAGGTTCGCACAGGATACCAGGGCTCTCAGAGAGCCGGGCTTGAGTGTGCTCCGCTCACGCACTCCGGGATCGGCAGGGCCAGGGCGAGAAGCCGCCTCCGCCTCCTTGAGGCCGCGTGAGGCCAATGGCTCCGTCTCACCCACCCTGTCCCGGCTGGGGCTCCCCTGGAGCTCTGCCCACAGGCCCTCGGCACTGGCAGCCCCCCTTCCGGCTGCATCCTGCTCCCCGTTTCCCCATCTCGGCCTTCCCTCTGTTCTGAGGACGAGCCCACTGCTGGAGTCTCTTGTACTTCCCCATGGACGGTGTCCAGTGCCCTCACCGAGGCCATGTTTGTAACCTCATCTTGCCCTACAAGGAGGCACCTGGAAGCATTTGCTTATGAACTGACCCTCAGACTTCCTGGGACCAGGTCCAGTCAGTGTTCTCTGGGTCATTTCCTTGCTTTGTTCCTCCACACATGTCCTGAGCTGCAAACCTGCCTAGAGAAATCACTTTGATTCCTGGAGACAGTGTCCAGAGCTTGGGATTCTCAGAAGGACTCCTGAGATGATGCCATTCAATCAAGCTGGAGGTTGTATGGCCCCAGACTGTTCGCTTTAGCAGCATGGTCCAACCTGCAGATGATCAAAATGTATCCATTCAATATATTGTAGTCAATGTATTCATTCAGTATTTAGCCAGTACCCACTATTCTGGGAGCTGGGTATAAAGGAATGATACAACATATAAAATCTTGGCCCTCCTGGGCATACACTCTAGTGTGGGAAGACACACAATAAACAAAGACTGTCAGATGGGGATTAATGCTAAATAAATAAATAAGAAGGCCTCTCAAGTTGGGACAGTTAAGCAAAGGCCTGAAGGACGTGAAGGAGAGAGCCAGGAGCTTATCTCGAGGAGGAGCATCCAGGCGGGCGACAGCCTGTGCAAAGGCCCTGTGGCAGGAGCTTGTCCAGGATGTCCTAGAAACTGGAGGGAAGGAGGGAGGGGACAGGTAGCACAAGAAAGGGGTTGGAGAAGTAATGAAAGCCCACATCCCGCGGGGCCATGCGAGTCTTATTGAGACTTTGACTCTGACCCCGAGCAGGATGTGGTGGTACCGAGGAGTTCGAGCATAGGAGAGCCAGGATCCCACTGAGCTTTAGAAGGAGGGTTTCTGGCTAGGGTGCTGAGAATGGACTGGGTGGGGTGGAGGGAGGAAGCGGAGAGACCAACGGGGAGACCGTTGTCAGGGCCTGAGGTGGTGGATGCTGGGCCAGCCTGGCGGCGGTGGACGTGGTGAGGGAGGTGGTTTCCAGGCATGTCTTAAAGGTAGAGCCTAAAGGGATCGCTGAGGAATCAGGCAATCCCTGTTGTGTGGGCTTGTAGAGAACAGGCTCTCACAGACTTGGAAGGACTCAGGAGGTCAGCCTTTTCACTTAACCTGTGAGGAAACTGAGCCCCAGTAAAGGAAGTTATTGCCCAAAGTCACACGGCAATCTGGTTGCGGCAGAGCCAAGACTCGGGTGTCCGGCCCCACGACCAGTGGTTTTGTAGCTGATCTGCCGGACGGCTCTGGGTGGGGGATGTGCAGGGATTTGAGGGCTCAGGGAAGAAGGACTGGCCCCAGACACTGCAGCTGAGCATGGGGTCATGGCAGACTCCACTGGCGAGCAGAAATTCGGGACTTCGTCAGCAGACAGTTCTGGGCACACTGGGCCTTCCACTGCGTTCTCTGGGCTGGTGTTTTGACCTCAGTCAGGCAGGGGTCTTGATGGCCACATCTGAGCTCTGGGGTAGATCAGCCAACGCTCCCATGCATTTTATTGAAGCCTTTTTTGAGCTTCTACCAAGTGCCAGGCCAGAGCTAAGATGTGCTTGCTCTCGAGGAGCTCACAGTTCAGGGGAGACAGACAAGTGAACCCAGATGCCCCTGTGACAGTGGGGAGCTGTCCACATGCAGGAGATCCAAGGTCAGGCACTGAGCAGCCTCTGCACCCTCCAAGATACCCCAGTGAACCGAAGCCAGACTCCGTCCGCACACCGCGGGGGTCTGGTTAAGTCCCTGATCCATCTTATAACAAAGGGGATCAGGAGGGTGGGCGGGGGCTGGGATCCCACTGCCCTACAGCTGTCACCTAAAGCAGGTTTCGCTTAAACAGTGAGGACCCAGCCGCACCCTGACCTTGATTATACTCACTGAGGGGCAACCTTGCATTTCACGGCTGGGACTGCTGTGTGCTTCTTTGTGAGCAGCTAACAGGCTGCTGACATTTTTTTTTTTTTTTTTTTTTTTTTAGTTTGCAAGCCTCCTCTAATGGCCAGCTCTAAGTCACTTGCGGCCTTCGCGATACAGAGCAAGGCCTGTCAAGTTCCCAGCTCTGCATGGGATGATCTGGGTATCGTCTTTTTTTTTTTTTTTTTTTAAGATTTTATTTATTTATTTGACAGAGGGTGAGCACAAGCAGGGGGAGCAGCAGAGGGAGAGAGAAAAGCTGGCTCTCCGCTGAGCAAGGAGCCCGATGCAGGGCTCGATCCCAGGACCCTGGGATCATGACCTGAGCTTATGGCAGACACGTAACCTAATTGAGCCACCCAAGCGCCCCGGGTGTCGTCTTTAGACTCCTTAGCGCGAAGGTTGCCTGGGGAAGGTAAAGAGATTTTGCTTTGGCTCCCTTTGGAGAAGCTGAATCTATTAAGGCCAAAGGGGGGAGATTCAGTTTGAATTTCCCTCCCGCCTTTTCACTTGCCCTGTCCCCATCACAACGAATGTACCAGTGAGGAATGACAACTTGGAAATTGCTTCCCCTGATTGATTTACGGGCCGTCTGCAGAAACAGTTCTCATTGCCCCGGGCTCTGGTCAGTGCCCTGGGACCCCAGGTGACCGTGGGGCAGGGCTAACAAGAACGCGGTGCCCGGAGGTGGGAGATCCGGCTGGACGCTGAAGAGAGGCGCGAGGCCCCGTGGGCTGGGTGTCTGGCCAGCTTCTGTCCTTTGGTTGGTGTCTTCCTCGGAGGCCAGAGGAGGGGGGAGGACGGCAAGGAAACCCAGGCACATGCTCCGAGTTCCGTCCTTCCCTACCGTGCGCCGCAGCCTGACATGGTATGCCAGGGATCTCCCCGCAGTCCTGCCGTGCTTCTCACGGTCAGACCCTCCTCTAGCGCAAGTGGGGTTCGGTGCAGTTCCCGCACGTAGCTGGTGGGGTTCAGGATTCACGCCTCCCCTCTGGGCTCCGTCTTCCCGAAGAAAGGGGGTTTGTTGGTCTGTTCTCAGCCAGCAGCTTTCTAGGAGGTGGGTTCCCAGACGGGAGGCACGGCCTGAGGTTGGGCCATCATTTAACCAACATGTATTAAGCACCTTCTGTATGCCTGAGCTGTGCTGTGTGTCAGAGGTAAACATAAATCCGAGTTGTGCTTCGAGGGGCTTGGAAGGAGAGCCTTGCCTCCCCTCTTCCCTCTAGCGGAGCTGAGCCTCCTTCACGTTCCAAATACTCTTGGGAAACACCGCGCGCTCACTCCCCAGTGCTTTACCGTGAATAAGCTTATGAAAATGGAACCGAGCAGGTGAGGATGAGAGGAGAGGGCATCTCAGCAGGAGGGACAGCTCTTACATGACGGGTTGCCCCAGGGCCAGCCCGTCCCACGCTCCACTCCTGCCTCAAGGGGACATCTGAGGTCAGGGCCAGGTTTTCTTCAACCACTAAAGCATCTTGCAGAGATGGCCTAGATTTGGAGACTGACCAGAGGAAAGAGAGCAAATGAGAAAACCAGAGTAGAGCACCTCACACGGCACCTGGCACTTAGTAGGTGCTCATTAAATGAACATCCCTTGCCTGACACAAGCAATCAGAGTTGGCCACAGATCCCAGGGGTTGTGGCTGCCTGGGGACCGTGGCTGAGCCCCTCGTTGGCAGAGCCCTCTGATCCACATCTGTGTGGGGCTTGGGGCTTGCAAGTGAATGGTTCCTTCTGTCTCTGAGGCCAGGAAAGGCTTCTGGAACTGGGGACTCTGGAGCTGCGGAGGCAGAGTTTGAAGGGGGTGTTTGAGGATGCACTTGCCCCAGGTGAGGCAGCCCGAGTCCTCTCTCCTACCGAATGGCCCATGCTGTGCTGGCCCCTAAGTCCTGTGTCTGACACAGGAAGCTGGGGACAGGCCTGGCTTGGAGAAGTGGCAAGCCGGCAGAATGCCACCGTGTGGTGACCAGGGCTGCCCAGCCTGCCCCTCCCACAGGCAGATGGGACTCCCCCTATTCTGTCTCCCCAAGTGCCCTGGGCTTATACTCCTCTGCTTTTGCCTAGCGTGGTGATTTTTTAGCAACTTGCCTGGGATATAATTTATATGGCATACAACTCACCCATTTAAAATGTACAATTCAATGATATTTCATATCTTCCCAGACTTATGCAACCCTCAGAAAATTTTAGAACATTTTTGTCACTCTGAAAAGAAACCCGTACCCCTTTGCTGTCACTCCCTTCCCACACCCCTGGCAGCCATTGGTGTGGTTTCTGTCCCTATGGATTCGCCTGCTCTGGACATTTCGTGTCATGGGATCAGACACCGTGTGGCCTTTAGTGACTGGATTCTCTCACGCTGTATCATGATTGCAGGGCTCATGCAGGTTGGGGCAGGTGTCCATGCCTCACTGTTCTTTTGGCCGAGTAATAGCCATTGTATGGATAGGTTTTGTTTATCCACTCATCCGTTGATGGACATTTACCTTTTTTCCCACCACAATCATTTTTTTTTTTTTTGCAATCACGAATAATCCCACTGTGAACGTTCATGTACAGGTTTTTGTGCGGACTTCTGTTTCATTCCTCCTGAGTATGTACCTAGGAGTGGAGTCACTGGGTTCTAGGGTAACTCTGTCTTTCTCTAACATTTTGAGGAACTGCTAGACTTTTCCAAAGTGGCTGTCCCATTTTACAGAGCATTTTTTTAAAAAAAATAATGAGAGACATGGAGAGTCGGGTAGTGTGGTGGTTAATGCAGACTCCAGAGCTAAAGTGCTGGGTTCAGATCCCGGCTGGGAGATGGGGCAGGTCCCTTCACCTCTCTGAGACTCAGTTTCCCCATCTATAAGATGGGGATGGTATTAGGACCTACTGCATGTTGCCATGGGAAGTAGACCAGTGACTTCTGTACAGTGCTCAGGAAGGGCTGTGTCTGTGTTAGCTGTTATCATTATTTTTCCCTAGACTGTGGGTGCTGGGCACATAGTAGGTGCTGGGCACACAGTAGGTGCTCTGTCAGGGATGTTTTGAAGGATATGGAATTTGCATTCAGGGTGCCCCCTTTTGTCTTCTTTTTTTTTTTTTAAGATTTTATTTATTTGACAGAGAGAGACACAGCGTGAGAGGGAACACAAGCAGGGGGAGTGGGAGAGGCAGAAGCAGGCTTCCCACGGAGCAGGGAGCCTGATGCGGGGCTCGATCCCAGGACCCTGGGATTGTGACCTGAGCCGAAGGCAGACGCTTAACGACTGAGCCACCCAGGCGCCCCCCCTTTTGTCTTCTGATCACCCCTGGGGAAAGCTCCCGTCAGGTGTCAGTGCCTTGTACCCTGCGAATCTCTCTTCACCCGGAGGGGCTGGCGTAGGGCAGGGTGGGCCCTGGAGCAGCTCCAGCTCCAAGAGGCATGAAGCCCAGGCACACAGGGAGTCCTTGGAGTCAGGACTTGAGAGTCAGGAGTGGTTTGAGCAATTCAGAAGCTGCCACGCTTGGCAGGCAAGACCCAACCCCATGGTGGTGCACCCTGCTCCTCTCTGCACCCTGGCTCCTGCCCTGCGACCAGCCATGAGGAAGGAGCCCAGATCCCCACCAGAAGCCCCACAGAGGACCAGCCCCATGCTTGGAGGCATCCTCGGAAGCTTCCCCAGGCCCACCCCCACCGGGCCCCAGGCAGAGAGACAGGCCTGCTCCCTCCCCTGGCTGGAGCCCCTGCAGAGTGGAAGCTCCCCAGCCTGGCAGCACCAGCCCAGCACCTGCCCAGACAGCGAGGCAGAGTTAGAGAGCACCCAGGCCTGTCATTTGCCCTGATTGCTGAAGGGAGTCCACAGGGTATGGGGTTCCATTCTTTAAAAAGTTTTTTTGGGTGGCAAAAGGGAGTTAGGCCGTATAAAAGTCCACCAACACAGAGTTGAGACAAACCTTGGATTTCAAGTCCGACTCCATCACCAACTGCGGTGTTGTCTTGAGCAGGGGGTTCAGCTGCCTGGAGCCTTCATGTCTTCATCTGTGGAAGGGACAGGTTGTGACGTCTATCTTGTCTGCTGACTGCAGTTAAACAGTCCTGCGTAGGGTGCTCCGAGGAGAGCACCTGGCTCTCTGGTCACTCCACAAATGGGGATTCTTTCCCTTCTTGTGGGGAGGTGCTCCTGGGGACACAGGGCCCTGGGCTCCCCTGGGGAGGCCCAGAATGGGCCAGGGCTCCTGGGAAGGAGGGAAGGGTAGTCAGACAAAAGTCAGGCCAGGGGCTAAAGATCTAGGCAGGGAGGAGGTGTCAGGGACCAGCCCGGAGTCCCTGTCAGAGGACACCCCGCTCAGGCCACAGATACAGCCGGTGAGTCTCCTCAATCTCATGTGCTCAAAGGCCCTGCTCCTGAGATCTGTGATAGGGCCCAGTGCCTTCTTAGCCTGACTCTATCTCACCACCCCTGACCCTGCACTCCTGCCCCTGGGACTTCTTGCCACTCCCCAGACATACCATGCACTGTGAGTACTAAAGCCACTGGCTCATGCTGGTCCATGTGCCCTTCCCCCTTCTCTCCTGGTAAACTCCTATGCATCCTTCAAAGCTCAACCAAAATGCCCCCTCTCCTATGAAATCAGGCAGTCAGCTGGTGCCTTTGCCTTCTCTCTGCTCCAGCCTCACTCTGTGCCCTTCCTCTGTTAATACACCAGGTGCTCCAATGAGTGCCTGTCCTTCATCCCAGAGGGCGAGTCCTTCTTCCAGGACACTGAAGCTGAGGAGCACCAGCAGCCCACCGGTTCCCCTAAGGTGCCTGCTTCTTCTTCCCCAATCAGCCAAGTTGTCTCTGAGTCGTCCTCCCTTCCAGGAGGGGGGAAGTGGCCAGGGAAGTGGGAGACCGTGTACGCGCTTCCACTATGAGCCGTGCTCTCGTGTCCAGGTGCGGGGTGGGGTGGGGAGGACGGGAGGGCGTGTCCCTGCGACCTTGGTGTGTGGGTGACCTGCTTTTTGTGAGCGTGTGTCCGGGAACCACAGAGCCCGCGTGCCCGCTCCCTTTGAGTCTCCCTTCTGTCTCTGAGCTGATTAACGTGCTGACGTCCGTCAGGAGCTCTCGTCACTTTTGGTCTCCCTGCAGCCCGGCAGCTGCGATGCGTTGCTTTGGACTTGTCCCCTGCATCGCAACGGAGGGCTGAGGCCGGCCGGGAGTGAGGGATTATGTGGTTCCCTTCTGGCTTCAGCTGCCTCGCCGGCCCGACCAGCTGTTCCCTGTTGCCCACTGCCAAGCGGCAGATGTGGGGGGCGAGGTCAGCCCGGGAGCTGGGGACCTGCCCATCATCTTCACGTGAATGTCTCCAAGGCTATTTCTGGCCTCGCCATTATCCCAACGGCTTCGGGGGATAAATATAGCTGCGGATTGAAAAGCCCCAGTGGCAGGCAGGCAGGCGGTACATACTGGAGTGTGCGGACGGGGTGCTTGGCTATAAATAAGGCTGCTAGAACACCTCCCCAGCCACGCCGCCACCAGCCGTGCGTGGAAAGACAGATTTCCTTGCCGACTCCCTCCCAAAGCCCACGTGTGCCTGGGGGCCCAGGCGGTGGAGGAGGGAGGAAGGGGGGCGCAGGTCTGTTGGGACGTTGCACAGAAGGGCTGGCTGCTGGAAGTAGCTAGCTCCCCTGTACCACTCCCTAGAGTAGCTTATAAAGGGGGATGGCCAGTAGCCCCAGCGGGAATCCCAGGGATAACCGCATGGTGGGAGGGACGGTGTGTTGTGCTGAGAACCGTGGCCCAGTTCAGCATCTTCAGCCTGCTCCATCTCCCTCCCCGAGGCCCGGCTCCTGTTGCAGAGAGGCCCGCGGACAAGGGCTGGGCCCAGGTGGTCCCGGGGCGCAGGTGGCAACGTGGCTTTCTCGAGCTTCATGCCTGTCTTCCCCTCTGCTTCCTCCCTGCCCGGATCCAGCCTCCTGTCAAGGGCACAGCTTTGTTTATCTTCTGCTCCCCTGGTCCTCACCGCTCAGCCAAGAGAGTGACCCTCATCCAGGCTGGAGTTGCGGGGGAAGGGGTCCAGCTGCTCCCTGTCCCTTTTCCCTCCTCACTCCTGCCTTCCTGCGCAGGAGCAGGTACCTGGGGCTGGCGTTGAGCGAGGAACAGGACGCGTGCCCAAGAGATACTTCTCATGGACAAGGATAGAAGTCGGGAAACTGGCAAGAGTCCTGTGAGCGCGCCGTGAATACAATATTGTTCCTGTGCGATCGCCAAGCCCGGGAAGTGGCTTCCTGTGAGCCCACTCCCGTCTGCGGCCTCGGTGAACAAAGGCCGAGAGCTGGGGCAGGCAGAGCCAGCGCAGGGAGAAGTCACACGTAGTGATACCGTCATCCAGCGTGCTTGCTGGCTGCAGATGGGGAGGGGGCAGCTGTCGCGAGGGGGCCCTGCCAGTTCTGCGGAGGAGGGGTCTGGGCCCCTGCCCCACGGCTATTCTGGAGCAGGCGCTTGTGTGCAGATCCGTCCTGAACCCCGAGTGTGGGCTGGGAGCTGAGACGAATCGGGTCTGGCCCCCACTCTCAGGAGCTCATCGGCCACTGGAGGGGACAGAGTCTGTATGTGCCTGAGGTGCCTGTGATACCCGCCTGTGGGGACAGGGCGGGGAGCCCAGGGAGGAAGCTCTCAGGGGCGCCAGTACTTGAGTTCACCCTGCACAATGCCCAGTTCACCCAAAAGCCGGGGTAGGGTTGGCGTAAGCGGGGAGGGCCTTCCCTGCTTACGGGAACAGCCTGCCCGAAGGCGTGGAGGCAAGAGGCACCGTGGGTCCCACTGTGAGTGTGGTGAGCGGGGCGTGCCGGGAGGCCAGGCTGAGCGGAGGGAAGGAGCAGGGTTCCGGGGGGGCGGGGGCTCGGGGGGTCATGCGCTGGCTGACGAGTGGGGATGTCCTCTTGAGAGCCGAGGGGGAGCGTGGAGCGGAGCGGCTTTCATCCCAGGAATGTCACGCTCTGATGTGGGGATTAGAAAAGGCTTCCTCTGGCTTCTTGTGGATGACAGGTCGGAGGCGGGGGGAGGAGGGGGCAGGCTGATGGCAACATCACGACGTCTTGCTTTGTTGAGTGCATACCTGAAAGATGTGTGTGTGTGTGTGTTTTTAACCGAGCCTGGAAAACCAGGACGTACGTGTGGGTGCATGCCCGAGAAAGTAGGATTTCTCAAGATGGCAGTGCTGAGCTGCTCAGCAGGTGCGGGCACCATGCCACCATCAGCTCCCCTTGTCACCAGAGGGGTGACTTTGTCCAGCAAGCTTGGCCACTGCCAGTAGCCTGGGTCTGGAGCCAAGATAATTGACTCCCACAGGGGTCAGCCCCTGACCTGGGGGTTCTCTCGGACCCCGAGGTTGGTGTGTGGCTCTCAGCATCCCCCTGGGCAACCCTCTGCCCGCTACTTTTCCCTCCTCACCCGAGTGCCGAGTGAGTCCCAGCACCCCAAAAAAGAGACGACTCTAAGAGTGTTGTTTGACAGAAAGATAAACATGTTTGCTTGAGCCAACCGCAGGACCCAGGAGTTAATCTGGTCATGTAAATATTTTCATGTATTTACGATTCTGCGGGTGTATATTGATAGAAGAAAGGAGAGATGGCGTGGCCCTGATCTCACCTTTAGGGAGAGGGTGTGATGTTTGGTACCATGTGCGTGAGTCAGAGGCCCCACGCTGCTCTGGAGCCCCAGTGTCTGCAGGGCCTGAGATGATCAGAGCCAGGAGCCTCCTGAAGGCCACGCAAGGCCCGTCCTTCAGTTTTCCGACAAGGCATGGAAGGAAACTGTTTCTCTACTCAGCGACAATTTCTTTCTTTTTTTTTTTTTTAAGATTTATTTATTTGAGAGAGAGAAAGAACGAGTGGGGGGAGGGGCAGAAGGAGAGAGAGGATCTCAAGCAGACTCTGAGCTGAGCGCAGAGCCCGACGCAGGGCTCGATCCCACGACCTCAAGATCACGACCTGAGCCGAAACCAAGAGTCGGATGCCCAACTGACTGAACCGCCAGGCGCCCCCTCAGCGACACTTCTGATACCACATGTGTGGGTTTTCCACACCAAGCCATTCTCCGGTTATCTGTGGACACTAGCTGGGTGTCCTGTATGTCGTTCAGTTCTGACGCTAGCTGCCTGGAGCTGGCCCAGACCCTACAGGGGAAGGGCTCAGCCCCGCAACCGCCTTCCATTTCAGATGCCAATCGCGAGGGGCGGGTCTGGGTTACCCAACCTTCTGTCCAACATAGCTGCAACGTTGGGGTTCCCACACACCCCTCCCTCTGCCTCAGGTTGGATTAATTTGCTAGAATGGTTCGCAGAACTCAGGAAGCATTTGCTGATGTTTGTTGGTTTATTATAAAGGGTGTGATAAAGAATACAAATGAACAGCCAGATGCAGAGGTGTGCGAGGTGAGGTCCGGAAGGACCCCAAGTCCTGCCCTTTTGTCCCTGTGGATTTTGGAGAGTTCCACCCTCCCAGATACGTATGTCAACCTGGAGGCTCTCTGAACCCTGCTGTTTAGGGTTTTTATGCACAAATGATTAAATCATCGCCACTGTGATTAGTTCAGCCTCCAGCCCCTTCTCCCCTCCTGGGGCTGGGGAGCTTAGCCTCTAGCTCGTTAGCACAAAAACACTCTTATCACTCAGGAAATCACAAGAGTTTTAGGAGCTCTGTGCCTGGAAAAGGAAGCAAAGACCAAATATGTATTTTTTAGTATATCACAAGATCATAGGGAAACTGATCCCCAAGGAGGCTGGGTGAGGGGACATGTGTTCGGAGGCACACAGGGGACTCAGGGGCAGAGCCTGGTCTTTCCAAGGGCCACACCCAGATCCACTGGGCCCCCACTGGGGTCTGTCCTGGCACCTGTGGAAGGTGCTTCTGGAAAGTTGAGGGCAGTTGCTTGGCCCTCGGGGACACCCAGGGGTATTCTTGTACCCTCTCTGTCCTGCCTTGTCCCCTGCCCTGCGGATGTGCAACCCTTGCTGGTGGACCTGGCTCAGCCTCCGCTCCTTCACTTACCTGCTTCCCCTTGGGCCTCTTGAGCCCAGCAGGACAGGCGGTCTGTGCCCAGCTCGTGTGGTCTGCAAAGCAGGTCGGTGTCGGCTGGAGGTCCCGAGCCCTAGAGGCAATGGACTTGGGTTCTGCCCAGTGCTGTCGTCATCTGAGCCTTGTCAGACTCTGCAAAATGGGAATCGTAAAATGTCACCTCCCAGGGTCGAGGGAGGATGAAATAAAACGAGTTGAGGCAGGCCAGCTTACGCACATTGGTGGCCTCACTTGCCCATTTCACTGCCCATTGAAGGAGATGCTGGGGATCCTTCTGCGCTGATGCAGCAGCCAGGCTCAGGGGGGCCGTCGGAGAGGCCTGACCAGCTCCTCTGTGCTCCTGGCCCCCACGAGCCCCTTCAGTTCCATTCCCCTGGCTGGTCACCTGAGCTGAGGTTGCCCCCTTGAAATGTATGGTTAGCCTGGGGTGGTGAGGCTGACATAAGACAAGGACTTCTAAAATACCTGGCTGGGTAGAAAGCCTGTGACCCTGTAATGTGGGCAGAGGCAGCTGCTGGTGAAATCTGGCCTGTTTGACAGCTTCTGCTGTCCACTTGCCCCCGACCCGGCCTTCACATCGTCCCCCTGTCCGCACTGGCCCCGCTGCAGCCTCAGACCCCAGCCTGCAGTGGTCTCCCGCTCAGGTCCCAGCTTTGTCCTTGACATGACCGGGGGTGCTGCTGGGGTCCGGCTCACCAACTGGAGGTTGATGTGTTGTTGCCTTTGGCCTCAGGGTTGGGGGGATTGAAGATGTGGAGTAGCGGTTTCTGCCCAGGGCCACCACCTGTCCTCTGGGTCCTGCGGGGCTAGGGAGAGCCGTGTCCCCTTGTTTTCCCTCCCAGCGCTGGTCCGGGTGGAACGACACCCTTGAGTGATGGTTGCCCATCAAGGGGGCTGCGGAGTAGTGGGTGGGGGACAGGGCTCGCGGGGCAGAGGGAGCCTCCCTTTCAGAGCCTCTTCCAGCAGCCTTACTCGGTTGTTTACAAATAGTCTTATTTTGGGGGTGTCAGGGTGGCTCAGTCTGTTGAGCGTCTGACTCTTGATTTCAGCCCAGGGCATGATCTTGGGGTGTGGGATCGAGCCCCAGGTTGGGCTCCGTGCTCAGCAGGGAGTCTGCTTGAGATTTTCTCTCTCCCTTTGCCCCTCCTCCCACTTGCATTCTCTCTCTCTCAAATAAATAAATCTTTTTAAAAACCCAACAAATAGTCGTATTTTTGCATGACAGCTTTATTGGGATTTAATTCACATCCCATACAATTCATCCAATTAAAGTGTACAATTCAGTGATTTTCAGTGCAGTTGACCCTAGAACAACAGAGGTTTGAACTGTCCACTTATATGTGGATTTTTTTCTTCAATAAATACAGGACAAGACAGACTGTCAATGTATTTTTTCTCTTCCTTCTGATTTCTTAATAATTTGTCTTTTCTCTGGCTTCCTTTATTGTAGGAATGCAGTATTTAATACACTGAACATACCAAATACCTGTTAATTGACTGTTTATGGTATCGGTCAGGCTTCTGGTCAACAGTAGGCTGTTAGTAGTTAAGTTTCTAGAGAGTCAAAAGTTATGTATGGATTTTCCACTACTCGGTGGGGGCGGCCCCCCTACCCCGTGTTGGTCAAGGGTCAACTGTATATTCACAGCTGTCTGTGACCATTTCCCCCATGAGTTTAAGAACATTTTCATCACTCCTAGACGTCACTCCGCGTTGCTCCCTGAACCCCAGCCCCCGGCAATCACTAATCTGTTTTCTGCCTCTGTGGGTTCGCCTGTTCTGGGTAACTCATTGAGATGAAATCATACACTGTGTGGCCTTTTGTGACCAGCTTCTTTCACTTAGCGTCATGTTTCCAAGTTTATTCATGTGGTGGCGCGTGTTCATTCATTTTTACGGCTGAATAATACCCATTGTGTGGATGGACCTCATTTTGTTTTTCCGTGTATCCGTTGATGACGAGTGCATATTTGTTTACGTTGGCTCCACACCCAGCACGGAGTCCATCACGGGGCTTGAACTCACGACCCTGAGATCAAGACCTGCACTGAGATCAAGAGTTGGATACTCAACCGACTGAGCCACACAGGCGCCCCGATGACTGCATTTTTTTTTTTTTTTAGATTTTATTTATTTATTTGAGACAGAGAGAATGAGAGAGACAGAGAGCACATGAGAGGGGGGAGGGTCAGAGGGAGAAGCAGGCTCCCTGCCGAGCAGGGAGCCCAATGTGGGACTCGATCCGGGGACTCCAGGATCATGACCTGAGCCGAAGGCAGTTGCTTAACCAACTGAGCCACCCAGGCGCCCCGAGTGCATTTTTTTTAAAAAAGTGATTTTCCATCTCAAGCACAGTTCTGGGCCACTGAGGGGGTCAGGGGACAAGTGAGTAGAGAATGTGAACAGCATAAACCATGGCTTCCGAGAGGGGCTTTGGAGGGTGGAGGGTGTTCTTTCTCTGAGCAGCCACTTCGGAGGGAGAAGAGTTAGGAGACCAGGACAGGGAGGGTCCGTTTCAGGTGTCCTGGCAATTTTTCTTTCCTCTTTCCGTGAGACAGGGAGGTTCTAAGCCTGCCGTTGAGGAGGGCGCCAAGCCTTAGCCACGGAAGTGGTCTCTCTGAAGGAGGCCTGGGTCCCAGGTGGGAACTCTGGAGCGTGTATGTCCTGAGGCCCTGCTTTGAGGTGACATCTAAGGCCTCAAGAAGCCTTACGGGCAGATCCAGAAGGAGCCCAGATTAGAGGCTACCGGATTGATCACAACCCAGGGATTAGGGGAGGGCTGTTAAGCATTTGTTTAATCTTGCTCTGATTGTCTCCCCTTTTCAAACAGAGTGAGGAGTAATCCCGTTGAAGGCTGTGGTGTGGCAGTGCTTTCTGGAGAATAGAGTATTTCAATTGTATTCAATTGTATTGAAAGGCACCACACCTCTCAGCCCTCTGCAGGCCACACCTGAGCCATGGCTGGTCCTCAGGTCCAGAGCTTGCAACGGGGGGTCACGGGGAAGATGCTGTAGCAGGTGGGGCCCGCCTCACCCACCCCAAAGTGTGCGTGCAGAACACCAGCTGGGGGATTTCTCCGCTGAACCACTTCCCTGCAGGGACCCCTCAGGTTCCAAAATTAAGCAAGAGGGCAAGAAGGCAAGGAGAAACAGCTCCATCCTGTCTCCCAGAGGCAGGCGCCCCTCTGGAGGCTTGTACACTTTATTGAATTTCACTCCCGCGTCAGCCCTGCCCGACAGGGATGATGGATGAGGTGCAGGCAGGTCTCAGAGCTTGTGGGTGGATGGGCGCAGGAGCCTTCCGCACACAATGGGGCGGCGCCGGAGAGGAGGGCTGATCCTCGCGGCAAGTTCAGGCTGGTGGAGATGGGGTCTCCAGGGCGGTGTGGGGCGAGGCTATCTGGGTTTGACAGCCAGGCTCCCATAGGCTCTCGGTGATGGCCTGGCAGTGTAATGTCACTGTCTTCGAAAATACGTCAGCAGAGCTGACCCTTGTCTGGTTTCGCAGTGGGTCTCGGACAGACGGTGGCCCTGGCTTCTGTGTCCCCCCCGCCCCCAGCTCACCCCCAGCCAGGCCTGTGCAGGGGAAGGGGGACCCAGCATTGAGAACCATCGACCCGACATGGAGAAGTTCAATTTACGGACTTAATAACGTTCCCCCCTGTCGGTGGTGGTGAGAACGGAATGGGCAGAACTGAGAATCCTCCATCGGGTTTTATGGACAGACAGAAGGCGGCTCTCGCGCCGTGTTTTTCACCTGTGTCCTCCCACCTCTGAGCGGCTGCTCCTGGGGTCACACATCACTAGGGTGCTTCTGGAAGCCTGCCTCCTCATGAAGCGGCTGCAGCAGGCGATCCTGCCGTGAAGTCAGGCTCCTCCGAGCAGGCGAGGCGGCAGGACCAAGTGAGGAAATGCTCCTTGCTGTTTCTGCAAGGCAACTGGTGGCTGGTGGCCTGGCCCGTCAGCGGGGGGGCGACCATGGGAGCAGCCCGGCCCTGTGTTGGTTCTCATGAGCCGCCTCCGTCCTGGGTGAGCACAGCCACGTCCTTACCAGCTAGCTGCCAACCTGTCCTCCCGGCTCCGAGGAAGCGGGGCGTGTGTGCCTGCGGGAACGTCGGGTCTGACTTGAGTTTCGTGACATGTTAGAGCAACTCATATAGACTGAGTGTGGTGGCCCTGCCCTGGGGCCTACGCTAGATGCTTCTCTCACATTAGCTTATTTCATCTTTGCCACCCTCCCATGAAGTCCGCGCCGTTATTGACCTTATTTCATAGATGCGAAAACACTGGGAAGTTAGGTCACGTGGCCAGGCATCACCACCCCAGCTTTGGACTCCTTTTGGAGGCCCCGCTGCCCAGCAAGGGCAGAGGGCCACTGGGGTCCCCGGGCAGGACAGAAGGCCTGCCCGAGCTTCAGTTTCTACATCTTGGAATGAAGAGGGACGTGCCGGCCTCCCAGGTCTGTCAATGAGGATAGAAGGAGGTGGGAGGGGACTAGGGTTAGGAGATTCCGAGGTGGCCCCCGTGCCCCTACCTCCTGCAGTCACAGCCCCATGCCGCTCCCCCAACACACACACGTCCTGGCAGGGCTGACCTGTGCAGCCCATGGATGTTGGAGAAAGGACGGGGTGTGACGGCCAAGGCGCCACGTGGTTTATGCCGTCCCGTCTCTGGGAAGCCAGCCGCCATGTCATGAGGAGCGAGTTCCCTCAGAAGTGGCTTGACTGTGACCTCATGGTTGACCTGGAGCCAGAGCCCCCCAGCTGAGCCACTCTTAGATTCTCGATGCACAGATGCAGGACAATACTAGACATGTTTATTGTTTTAAACCGCCAAGTTTGGGGTAATTTGTTACACAGCCGTAGACAACTAATAGCGAGTGCCATAAATGCTATTTCCCTTCTGTTATTCCTCTGAGTCATCTTTGTTCATGGGGCAGATCTTGTCTTTCCACCAGCTGCAGAGATACCCGTTTGTCAGCTCTCTGTCATAATTGCCGGTCTCGATGGCTGGCAGCAAGGCGTTTACCCAGAGCATGGTGGGTTGTCACATCCAGAACCCAAAGGTCACATCTGCTTTGCCGGTACGTGGAACCTGCTGTCTTTGGTCCTGAGCTTGAGGACGGGGAGGGAGGCGATGGGGGATGGGGAGGCAGAGGAAGACGCAGCCTGTCCCATGGAGCAGTAGCTGATCCAGGGGTTTCTCTGGTTTTGTTTGCATCATTGTTTTCAATGAGGGTGAGGCAGGAATGTTCCAGAACTTCTCTGTCTGAGGACGGGAAGGAAATTTGTGTTCTCTCTTTCTCCTCAATGTTCTTTGTCTTTCTCTTCCTTTGGCTCAGCTTTACAGACCACCTGAGCCTAGAGTGATTCCCTTTTTCCTAGGTTGGTCTGCAGAGAGCAAGTGCTGGGCCCATCGGAGAAATGAGGGCAGCCACTGGTCTTCACAGGACAGGGCTTTGGACTGGCAGCAAGGGTGGCGAGGGCTCCCTTTGGAAGCAGGAGGACGAAGGCAGGGAAGGTGTAGGCCAGGCCCAGGTGCAGTTGGTCCTTCATGAGAGCCAGACTGGCTGGCTGGTCAGAAGAACTGTCCTCACTTGGTGGCAGCGTGCACTTACAGCCTCTGTCCGTGATGCCCCTGCTGTGGGCACAAAACACACAAACACACCGACCTGCTGGCCAGTTTCAACACAGTACATTTCAGACCCATGACCTAGGGAGGTGGTGGTGGAGACAGTTTTACAACCTCGAGCCTGTCCAAGTTTGCACAGAGGGGCCCTAGCTGTTCCCGGTAAGATGGCTCACTGAAGTCCCGGTGGTTGCCATGTCCTGAAGGACCTGTCCCTTACCTTCTCAGTCTCCAGACTTTAGGTGGGACAAGGAGAGAGACTGCTGTGTTCAGCTTGGTTTGGACGAGGAGAGAGACTGCTGTGTTCAGCTTGGTTTGGTCTGCTCTGTCCTGTTGAGTCCATATATGCCTTTACAAAGCTTTGTTGTTCATCTTCCATTGTCTAGTTGTCCCTGATCCATTCATTCAACAGAGCTTATTTTAAAAAATGTAAAACTTTTTATTGAGGTACAACGAACATGCAGGAAATGTAAAAATACGAAGTATCCTGCTGATGACTGTACAGACTGACTCCAGATCAACTAACAGGACAGCCTCAGTCCCCAGAAGCTTCCCACCACCCGTCCACCAACCACCTTCCCTTCTAAAGTCATCAACAGGGGCGCCTGGGTGGCTCAATCGTTAAGCATCTGCCTTCAGCTCAGGTCATGATCCCAGGGTCCTGGGATCGAGCCCCGCATCGGGCTCCCTGCTCAGCAGGAAGCCTGCTTCTCCCTCTCCCACTCCCCCTGCTTGTGTCCCCTCTCTCACTGTGTCTCTGTCTGTCAAATAAATAAATAAAATCTTAAAAAAAAAAAAATAAAGTCAACAACAGTGTTTGAACACTGCTCACATGCCAGGCATTGTTCTAAATACTGGTGATTCAGCAGTGAACCCAATGAAATCCCTTCTTAAGATACATTGTTACATAGTGCTCAATGCCAGGAAGGGAAATAAGGGAATAGAATAGAGAGAGAGGCTGGGATGGTAGGGGGTTTTAGACAGCATGGTCAGAGAGGACCTCTAAACTTAGGAAACAAATCATATAATATCTGGGGAAGAGGGAATGACAGGTGCAAAGGCCCTGAGGTAGAAGTGCGCCTGGCAAGTATGAGGAACACTGAGGAAGCCAGGGGGGCTGGAACTGAAGGAGAGAGGGGAGGTGCTAGGGCTTGAAAGGTCAGGGGCCCGGTCTTGGGGGACTTGGAGGTCATGGCAGAGACTCTGGTCTTGGTTCTAAGCGTGAAAGGAGTTGCTGGAGGGCTTGAGGTGAAGAGTGACATACTCTATTTACATTTTTCAGTGTTCACTTTGGCTGCCCCGTGGAGCCGGCAGCGGCAGCAGGGAGACAAGATAGAAATTCAGTACTGCAGTAGCCTGGCCCAGTGGTTACTTAAGAGGTTTGCAGGTATCCTTTAGAAAGTGGTGTAGGGAAGGGGGGCGCACATGGGTGGCTCAGTCGGTTAAGTATCTGACTCTTGATCTCAGCTTAGGTCTTGATCTTAGGGTCGTGAGTTCAAGCCCCACACTGGGTTTCAGGCTGGGCGTGGAGCCTCCTTAAAAAAAAAAAGAAAGAAAGTGGTGTAGACAGGAGGGAATCTCCTTTGAGAAGGAGTTGAAAACACTTCACCCTTTAACTGTGTGCAGGGAATCCGCCACCAGGGTGCAGCCCCCCCCCCCCAAGGGTGAGGGCCTTCAGATGTCCCCTGGGTCTCTGAGCTGCCGGCAAGGCGTGGAGATATTCCTTCCCTCCTGCACTCCAGCCTGGGTTCTGAGGGAGTTAATTGCATCCTCGGGTGCCGACCAACACAGCTGGCTGAGCAGAACTAAGTATGCAGATCTCGGGCTTGACATTGAAGACCTTCCAGAGAAACCAGGCGGGTACAACCCTGCTGTGGGCTTCCCCAAGGGACCTGCCCTGAGAACTTTACACCAGCTTCCAGGGACTCACGTAGTCCAATCCGGATGTCAGAGCTGCAGAAGCTGGGGGGGGGGGGGGGTGTCTACCACTGTTAGCTTGAGGCTCCTCTCTGTGCCTCCTCTTCCCTCCTTCCCTCCTCCCTCCCTCCCCCGTCCCTCCCCCTTCCCTTCCCCTCCATCTCCAGAAATCTTTTCTTTCCCCAAACAGAAATTCTGTCCTTATTAAGCACTAACTCCCCATTCCCCCTCCCCCATCCCCTCCATTCCACTTTCTGTCTCCACGAATCTGCCAGTTCTAGGCGTCTCCTATAAGCGGAATCATAAAGAGTTTGTCTTTTTGTGTCTGCCTACTTTCACTTAGCATAATGCTTTCAAGGTTCGCCCATGCTGTTGGGGGTGGACTTTTTAGAAACAAGTGGGGTGTTAGCTCTGCATGCCTGCCCCTGTCCCAGGAGCCACAGAGGAACAAAAGGGGGAAGAGCATTGCGGGTCCCAGATACAGCAACTCACATTGTGCCTGTGCCCGAAGGCTGGGGCTCCTCAACTTATGGCTTCACCTCTCTGCACCTTCCAGGTGGGCGCCCCTTGAAGCCAAGGCCTTATCCCACCTCTGGTCCTCCATGGCGCATGTGACAACTTGAGGTTCATCTTGGGTCCTGGGCTGTGTGCTCAGGTGCATCCCATCTCAGGCTCGTTTTTCTCCCGCAGGTGATGGGTCTTGTGCCCTGACTCTCAGGTCACCTTTGGCCTGATTCAGCTGGCTTCCCACAGCCCAGCCTGGACCTGACCCTGGCGGGCTGGGCCGCCTGGGGGCAGAAGCAGGAGGAGTGCTTCTTAGACTATGGCTTTTTTATTTATTAAAAATTAATTAAGGGACTTTGATGTATCAGGACTTAAGAGGGGTTGACAGGTCACATGGTCTCTGAAAGCACAGGGCTGGTAATCCATTTAAAAAAACATTTTCTTCTTCTTCTTTTTAATTTAATGGAGGAAATCATTAGCTGGGAAATTGGTAGAACTGATTTATTCCTGTTTTGGGGAGGGGGAGTGGAAGAGAAAATCTGCTCTAATTGCCGCTTGTTCTAGAAATATGTCAGCAAAATATTCCCATTAGCTGGGCCTGGCATGGTGAAGGCAGAGCCCTGAGCTTTCTTCCCTTCCTTCAGATCCTACTCTGAGCAGGGGGCAGCGGGCTGCGTGGACCCAGGTGGGTGGCCGTGATGTCCGCAGTGACACATCTTAAAAGTCCCAGCAGACCTGCCTTGGCCCCTGGGGCACATCCTGCTGGGGGCCCTGTTGCCTGTGAGCCCCAGGGATCTCATCCTCAAGCCTTCATTCCCAGGGACACAGGACCAGGACCCCCGTCTGGGAAAAAGGACTACGTGCCTCTTGGGCTCCATCCGGTTCCAAGGGGAGGCAACTGGGTTCACCCTAAAAATAACCAAACATGCACACAGCTTCAACATGCAAATGTTTTTCATATCTGTGGGCCAAATAATTTAAAGGTACAGCTGTTTTTCCACTGTCCCAATCTGTTTGTTTTCCCCGAGCCGGGAGGAGCTCTGACGTGGTCTGGGGCTCTTCTGGGGTCACTGTCTTCCAGCACAGTGACCTGGCTCGACCTGGCTGAGGTCTAGCGGGTGCTGAGCTGGCTGTGGGCTCTTGGCAGCTGCCCTCTCCCAGCCACCTCCTGCCCCGGGGCAGCCCGAGCCTGGCAAGGGAGAGCACCCCCCGGCGCCGTCCGTCCCCCTTTCAGGCTTGTTGCGTGTGTGCAGGACATGGGTAAATGAGTTCTCAGAGGCTAGGAGGCCATAAATAGCGAGGCAGGAGGTGGAGAAGGTGAAAGGCAAGGGACCGCCAAGGTGGTGAGCCCCAGATGGACCCCAGGTCTTCCAGATCCCCACCGGAGAGAGCTGCCCTGCTGGGTGCTGGCCTCCCTAGTCCAGGAGCAGAACGGGACACTCCAGGCCGTTGCTCACCTCTCTCTCCCCACCTCTGGGCACCGCGCTAGCTGCTGTGAGGTTTCAGAGCAAATTGTCACGCCCATGGCAGGGCACTCATTCTGTCCTTGTAATAATCCTCCCATAGACCAGCCGGGTCTGCGGAGAAAGCCCATGGGGCGGGGGAGTCCTGTGGTGCTGGGTGTGGTCACCCCTAGGAATGGCAGGCATGAGACTGCAGGGCAGGAGTGGGGAGCAGCATGGGGAGCGGCCGCCATCCTTGGGAGTTGGTCCACAGTGGTGGGAGGGGCAGGCCCAGACCTCTGCCAAGTTTCCATGCATGCATGCATTCGTTCGTTCATTCATTCAAAAGACTCATTCAGTGCCTGCTCAGTGCCAGGTGCTCTTGGAGAGCTGGGAGTGCAGCAGTGAGGACAGCCAACCCCAGTACCTGTCCTCATGCAGCCTCCACGGCAGTGGGAGAGATGGTTGTTGTCTTCGTAAAAGCATGTGCTGTACCATGCATGGGCCCGGAGGACATGCTGAGTGAACGAAGCCAGACACGGGAGGACAAATACCGTGTGCATCCATGTATCTGAGATGCCCAGAGGAGTCAGACTGTGGGGGGGGGGGGGGGGGGGGGGGGGGGCCGGGGGCGGGGGAGGGGGAGTGCGGAGTTAGCGTTAAAAGGGGACAGAGCCTCGGTCTTGCCAGAGGAAAGAGTTCTGGAAGTGGACGGTGGTGAAGGCTGCACGAGAGTGTGAGTGTGCTTCATGCCACGGAACTGGATACTTAAACATGGTTAAGATGGTAAATTTGATGTGATGTATTTCACCACAACTTAAAAAATAAAAATAAAAGAAGAAGAAAGAAAAGTAGGTAGTGTCTTCCATAAGGATCAAAGCTGTGAAGTAAGTGAGAAAGGTTGGGGGGCTGGCGGTGCCCGGTTGGGGTGAAGGCGGAGGATGGCCTTAGTGAGGATGGGAGGCGGCTGTGGGCAGAGGGAAGGCCGCTACTGATGCTGGACAGCATGGGGCATCGGTTTGAAGGGGATCCCTTTGGCCATTCTGTTGGGGGAGGCAGGGGCTCTTGGGAAGTAAGAGGCTTTGCTGGGGTGGGGGGCGGGGAGTGGGGACAGGCTGGGGCTCCCTGTCCTCAGTAGTATCCCCCAGCTCTGGGTGACCACACCTGTTCATGTGTTCACACCAGGAGCTGTGGTTCTTTGCGGCAGATTTTTCTGGAGTCCTCCCTTTCAGTCCCCAGATGTCACTTCTCCCTCCCCATCGTGGGCGGGTTGGGGTAGGTCAGGGACAGGAGTGGGCTGGCTTGGCTAGGTTTCAGTTCCTGCTGTTCAGGCTTTGAAGCTGCATAGCTCCTTGGAAGCACGCAGCCATCTCTGGGCCCTGGGCCTGCCCTGACGTGGGGCCCCTCCTACTCAGGAGGTTCCAGAGTGGCTTCTAAGGAGGCCCATGCAGACTGGGCAGAGCTGGGGGCTTGGCTTGAGCCCCCAACTCTTCCTGCCTTGCCCGTGCTCCTCCAGCTGAGTCTGGGTTTCTGCTTCTGCAAAGTGAGCAGGTCGGATGGGATTCTGGTCTGGATTCTGGCAGACAGAATCTTCGAAAGCTTCTGTACGCATTTGGGATGGTCTCCCTGGGGGCCCAGCCCAGCAGCCCAGCCTGGGACCGAGGACCTGCTGCACATCCCCACAGGGGTCCCGGCTGCCACTTTAGGAATGGGGGAGGGTTTGTTCCAATCCTATAGCTCTGGCCCAGACATTCCAGGGATGACCTCAGGAGTTGCTGGGGGAAACGGCAGGAGATGGGGTTCTAGAATAGTGGTCTGGGGCCAGTAGGGACAGGAGGAGAGGTCAGTGGTTCAAGGATCCACGTCATTATGGAGTCCTCTGAGCCCACTCCCCAGCTGGGGCCTGCTTTGTTCCCTGAGAGCCCGACCACCTGCCCTCTGTCCTTTTAGAGGGGGCCTCGGGGGCCAGGCTGCAGACAGAAGCCTGCTCTACCACCCAGACAGTGTGGGGTAAGTAGGGAGAGGGAGGAATGAAGGAGCAGGGCTGCGAGCTGGGTGCTTAGCCTGGGCATGTGTCCCACCGTCCCATCTCAACAAGTCCTTGGGGCTGTCCGGGGCGATCACCACAAGCTCCCTGCGACTACTCGATTTTCATTTTAAATTGAAGTGAGATAAAATTTAGAATTTCATTTCCCAGCCACAAGAGCCCCACTACAGGTGCTCAGGAGCTGTGTGGGGCTGGTGGTGGCCATACAGGATGGTACCGACATGGAACACGTCCATCATCAAGGGAAGTTCTATGGGGCGGTGCCCGTCCCATGTCTAGCACAACCCCACGATGGAGACTGTTGCCCCCATTTCACAGATGTAAAAGCTGAGGCTCAGAGCAGGGACTGACTTGCTGGTTGTGTAGCCCGTGGGCGCCGGAGAGTACTAGAGCCCGGGTCCGTTGGGTCTCGGAGCACGGATGTGGGGTTGGCATGCTCCTGTGTCCTGCTGCCCAGCGAGCTGGGGACCGAGGAGGTCAAGGCTCGTCTGCTGGCCACACACGGGCTCTGGGACCCCTGCCTCCTGTGCTCTGTTACCGGTGGGGAGCAATCTTTAATGAGAAGGCAAATCAGGGCTCAATATTCAGTTTGGAGCCTCTTCAGCCTGTCCCCTCGAGACCAAATCCCTGAGGAGGGGTTTCAGGATGTGTCGCCAAGAAACTCTTTCTAAAAGTGAGAGAGCACTAGCCAAAACCCACCGTCCCTCCAAGGATGAATGCATCTGGCACATCCATCCAGTGGGACTGTGGTGCAGCCGCCAGGAGGAAGGAAGCGCGGACACCTGCTACAACCCGGGTGAGCCTTGCAAACATGATGCCAAGCGAAAGAAGCCAGACGCAAAAGGCCACATAGTGCATGGTTCCACTGATAGAAGATGTCCAGGAGAGGTCAATCCGTAGAGATGGAGAGTAGACTGGTGGTTGCCAGGGGCTGGGGAGAGGAGGAAGGGAAAGTGAGAGGCTATCTGGTTTTGGGGGCGATGAGAATGTTCTGGAACTGAAGAAGATGGTTGCACAGGACTGTGAATGTACCACAGGCCCCCGAATCGAATACTTTAAAATGGTGAAAACGGTCAGTTTTGGGTTATATCCGTTTTGCCACCCTAAAGAAGTGAGACAGAATGGCAGGATTCTGGTGGTGCGTGGAGGGGTGTGCTTTATAAAATGTTTTCGACTTGGCCGTATGTTTGAGCATCTTCATAATAAAGGGTCGAGGGGAAAAGGTGACAACAAGACTGTGAAGGGAGGGGCGCCTGGCTGGCTCAGGGTCATGAGTTCAAGCCCCGCGTTGGGCCTAGAGCTCACTCACTTACTTACTTACATACGTACATAAAAACTTATAAAAATAAACGAATGAAAAGACCATGAAGGGAGAATATTTGTAAGGCTGCGGCCTTCAGGCTGGACTCCCGCGTGGGCCACCCTTTGGTCTGTCTGCGTCAGAGCAGCGAGCCAAGGCCTCTGTGCTGGCTTCAGGCTGTGTAGAGCCTTCATCCAGTCCATCCCGGGGAGCGAGGAGAGGTGGGGTGTGGGGTGGGTTCCCCGAGGTGGTGTGTTTCCCGGTGCCCGGCCATTCGGGTGTCCCAGGGCCTGGGGGTGCAGGCTGGGAGAGGGGGGTGGTGGGCTTATCCTCCCTTGTCATGAGGAACTGAGGCCCAGAGACATGGCTGGACTTGCCCCCTTGCGTGATCTCCATGAGGAGATACGGAGACCCCCAAGCCAGGCCTCCTGGCTCTCTCCCCAGCCCCATTTCTGCTGCTCGGAGTGCGACCGAGCCAGTGGCAAAGGCCGGCCCTGGAGTTGGGTTCTGTATGGAAGCAGCCAGGCTGCCCGGCTGGCAGGTGGGAGCAGGTGTCCTGGAGAGTCCGCCTCCCATCCCCTGCCCACCCCCCTGGGCAAAGGAGCCCTCTGCGGGGGTACACACTTGTTCCTGAGGGTGGGAGACGTGGCTGACGCTCATGGGGCCTGTGACTCAGGGTCCGGCCCCTCTGATTTTTAGACATGGGGAGGCGGGTGGAGGTCTGCAGTGCCTCCCCGGACGCCAGGGCCCCAGGCGTTGCCCAGGCGGTCGGAGGGGCTCTGGTCCCAGCCCCCGTGGTCCGCCGGCAGCGCGACCTGAGATGGGAGCACGGCTCTCCGCAGGGCAGGGCGTGACGGAGCGAGGAGCCGGGTGAGGAAGCCCGAGGCTCCCGCCGCGCCGAGGGGCTCCTTGCGCCCCTGGGCCGCCCTGGGCCCGAGGCTTGGGTTGGGGGAGGCTGCGCGGCCGGGAGAAGGTGCGGATTGGCTCTCAGCTGACGCCTTCCCTCCGGCATATGGCTCCTCCGCCCGCCTCAGCCTCTGCCAGCGGCCCCCCCTTCTCCATGGCAACTTAGCTCAGTGGTCCCAGCGGAGGAGAGAGAAGCAGTTCTCCCTCTTCCCTCCCTCCCTCCCTCCCCTCTCCCCACCTCTTCCTCCCGGCCTCCCTGCCTCCTGCGTCCCCGCCAGCCCCGGGCTCCTGCGTGCCGGCCGGCCGGCCGTCTGTCCGTCCGGGGACCTCCGCGCCCCGGGCGAGGGTTGCCTGCGGAGCTGCGAGCCGGGGGCGGCTCCCTGAGGCCGGCAGCATGGGGAGCCGGGCGGACCTCCGCAGACATGGGGGGCTGCCGCGCGCCGCTCGGCTCCCCCACTCAGTCCCCCCTCTGCCCCTTCCTTACATTTTCTTCCTGAAAGGTAATTTTCCGCGAAAACTGTCACAGCCTCAGGACGGGTTTAACAGCAAGGAAGGCTCGGTCTGGTCACGTGGGCTGCTTGTTTTCTCTGAGTAGCGGGGCTGGAGGGAGCTGCGGAGGGAGAGGCATGGCCTGCCTCGCAGGCTGGGAAGGGGGCTCAGCACAGCTGGGGGGCGTGGGGTCTCCGGAGGGCTGTGAGCAGCCTGGCTCCCGGCCCCAGGCGCTTGGGCCCGCTGCGGTCTGTTGCACTCCTGTTTTCCCATGTACTTGCTACATAGCACGGGCAGCCTGCTTTCCCGGACCTGATCTGGGGGGGAGGGGACATGGCGAGGCCCGCACCTGCAGCCCAGATGGGGCAGAGCTCCCCAGCGGCCCCCCCGCCACGCGCTGCGCATCTCTGCCTAGTTCACGCTCACCTGGAAATGGAGTTCAGTGGGGGAATGTGTTGTCCCCGTGACAAAGAATCTCCGAGAGGATGGTGGAAGCGAGAAGCATCTGCTGGCTAGTTCCTGGCAGCTCGGCCATCTGTTTGGGACAATCCCTCGGCAGAGTTTGGTGCAGACGGGATTAAAGACCGCTGCCCAGTGGGTCGGCATTCTGTCTGGTCTTCCCCATTTCCAGCCATGGTGCTTAGGATGGGTTTCCTGGAGGGAGTGGCTGAGATCCTGGGGCATTCCCCAGATCTGCGCCCTACGGGGGGGTTGGGGGGCAGGGAGCCCCCTCCCTGTTACCTCTGCCTCCTGCACAGCAGCGGAGGGGCGAATCTCCCATGGTCAACTAGAACATCTCCTAGATTAATGGAAAGTGAGGCCCAAAGGGAACAGATTTAGTACCCAGTCCTTAGAAGCCACGGGCTGAATGGTGTCTGAGAAGCCCTCTGTGATCTTTAAATAGAAGGCGAGCGCCAAGTGGCCCGTCTGACTCACAGGGAAGCTTCAAAGTTTGGTGCAGGTATGAGGGGAAACAGCTCGAGACTCTGAAGGTGGCGCCCGACGCGGGGGGCCTGAACCGGCAGCTATGTGTCTCAGAGTCAGGCTCCCAGGCGTCTGGTGGGATTATATATTCTGTTTCAGTGTCTTCTCTGACAGATTGCTTTAATAACAAATCCGCCTCGAGGGCGGCCCGAGACAGGGCTCCCTGTCTGGTTCTGCGGTCGGGCCTCTTCCAACTACATTTGCACATCCCACAAAGCCCTGTTTCTCCCAAGCTGCCCTCCACCCTGCATTCTGGTTGCTTCCCCTTCATAATCAGGCTGGTTCCTGTTGGGCTGGATGAGGAGAATGCTTCTGTGTCTGCAGATGTCTGCGCCGTCTTGCTTTCCCTTCGCTTTGAGCCTGGAGTCTGTCACGGAGACCCTCCTGGCATCTGTGCGCTGTGCAGGTTTCTTAATGACATTACCCGCGTCTGGACTCTCGTTGGTTTGCTGTAAATTCCGATAAGTTTACGAGTTGAGTGGTGCGTGGGGGGGGCGGTGTGCTGGTTTTGTTTGGTTTGCTTTTGGTTTGCTGGCGCAAGGAATTATCCAATGTGACACAAAAGAGGTCTGCCCCACATGTGGCGGCGATCGGCTCCCGTCTTTGCTCTCAGCCACCGCGGGGGCGTGCTGCAGCTGGGGGGACTCTGCCCCCCGGGGGCCTCTCATGTGCATCCAGGGTTGGGGGGGTTGCTTGGGTGACATATGTGTGTGTTCAGTGATCCCAGCAAGCCCGAAAGTCAGAAGGACAGCAGAGTGGGGCTGCCTCACCAACCCGCCTGCTTTCATCTGAAGTGAATTCTGAGTGCTCTGTGGCAGCCCCCCTCCTCGGGTCCCCCAGCACAAGGAGCCGGCCTCCTCTCTTAGTGTCATTTCACGTAGCAGTGACTTACTTGAAAGCTTTTGTAAAGAGCTGCAGAGGGTGTGAGAGCAGGTCGGAGAGGTGGGAGCCCTGGCTGCCGATGGCTCCAGCCAGAGAAAGTGTGGAAAGCTCATTCCAGGAAAAGTGGAATAATCACCCGTTGGCTGGCTTTCAGGTGGTGAGTGACTCTCTCTTCTTTAATTCCACGGGAGCCCTGGGATCCAGGGAAGGGCTCGGTGGGAAGCCCGGTGGTTCAGACAGATCTCACGAGAGGAAAATCTGTTTTATTTTTCCCCTGAACGGCTGGCGTCCACCACCCAGGCTGTGCCAGGCAGGACGGCGGCGCTGGTTCGGCATCTGGGATTCTAGGACTCAGGACCGCGTCCGCCTGGAAAGCTGAGCTGGTGCCCTGGCCCAGCCCCGTGCCCAGCCTGGAGAAGGTCCGTTGGGGGTGGCTGCTGATCTTCGTGACACACATGGTTTCAGGAAGTGAGCAGGAGAAAAGCAGCTCATGAACATCAGCAATCCCAACCTGTGTTGTGATGTCCCGCACACACATGCATGCAGTCACACGTGTGCACTCACACCCACACTCACATACACACCCCTACCATCTGCACACACAGGCACACATACGCTCACACACACCCGTACACACAGGCACACTCACACTCTCATGCACACACGCAAATAGTCGCACGTGTGCAAACTCACACAGATCTGTCTTCCCCTTCGGCCACCAGGGCTGCTTATGGCTTATTGGCATTCTGCTTATGGCAACGTGATCTCCTATAAACGGCCCCTGGTGTTGATAGGATTGTACGACTTCCCTCTTCTGCATTGCTTTTCGGCTCTGTGTCTTACCTGCGTGAGGCAGACAGCTCCTACCCACTTCTCCCGGCGCCCCTTTCCCATGCCCCCGGGGCTGTGTTGTCAGACGTACCACAGAGACTGGCGCATTTGTGTTTGCAGGGAAAGCCCCTGGCTGCCAGCTTTGCATCCTGGGCCTCTGAGCGTCTCAAGCCAAAAGGAAGGGGAGTTGTCAGAGAGACTGCAAAGCGGTAGATGTGCTGAGCAAGGCCGGGTGTCCGCACGCGTATCCACGCTCTGGAGTGTTCATATTTAGGCTTCCTTGGCTTTGCTTCCCATTTTCTCTCCATTTCTGGTTCGTTTCTCAGAGCACAGTCTCAGCAGACTCACCCCCCACTGCCTTGTGGCACAAATCTCATCTAAATTAACGGTCTGCAGCTGCATTCGAAGTGCTTGGTGTGGTCCCATTTTACCTATGAGCACACTGAGTCTCAGAGGGGTTGAGAAGCCCGCCCGGGGAAGTCAGCATGAACTCAGATCTCAGATTCAAATTCATTCATTCATTCATTCATTCATTCATTCATTCATTCATTCATTGGGCCCTGTGCCACAGGGCTCTGGGATGAAGAGGAGTGCATCCATCCCAGTTGTCTGAGGAAAGAAAAGGAAAAAGAAAGAAGCAGAGAGCAGGCTCTGGAGGCCGCAGCCCAGGGCCTGAGTGGGGAGCCCCTTACTACCCGCCCCCAGCCCCGCTCCTGCCTGGAACTTGGGAGTCAACACTGCACCGTAGAGAATCTCCATCACCGGGTCTGGACCCGCTCTTTATTCTGGTTTCTTTTAAAAATGTTTCCGGCATCATCATGTCGGGAAGACAGTCCACAGAGAGGGGTCTGTCTGCTCTATGCTGAGAATTAGGTGTGCGTGGCTCCGTGTAGTAGGAAGGGCACCGTACATCAGCAGACTGGGCCTCAGTTTCCTCCTCCTTCACACGCCTCAGCACAAAGGAGGGGGGTGTGAGGGTGTCTGGCAGTGAACCCCATGAATTGGCCTGAGGGGACAGGACTGGGATTGTGATCATGCCTGTGAACTTTGTAGCACCTTACACTCTGACGGTTCTGAGCAGATTGTATGTGTGTAGATCGAATGCAGAGAGACGTGCAGAGAGAGAGCACTCAGATGGTAAAGCAAGTGATTTAAACAGTTGTGCTGGGGAGAGGGTATATGAAAATTCTCACGTTATATTTGCAACTTTTCTGTAAGTTAAAAATTATGTGAAAGAAAAAAAAAGACTTAAGCAATGTGAGGGCTTTTCCCCAAAGGTGGACAGAATAGTGACATAACAGATGAGGGTTTGTACCTCAGAGACCCCCACAAGAAGCCACGTGGAAAAGGCTGATGGCTAGGGGGAGAGGGAGCCACGGGGGTGAGACTTTCAGGCCACGGCAGTCTCTCAAGAGGCAGCGGTCCTGGGCACAAGGGCCTCTGAGGTCAGGCTCCTCCCCAGCTCCCTCCCTGGGCTCTCTGATGGGGCACCAGGCTGGGATGTCTTCCCCAGGGCCCCTGCCTGGTGGCCTGAGTCTCTTCTTCCATCAGACACAGCCTACCGCCTGTCCCAGGCCCAGAGAAAATTGATTGTGACTCTTGATGGTTTCTTTTTTTTTTAAAGATTTTATTTATTTATTTGAGAAAGAGAATGAGAGACAGAGAGCACGAGAGGGAAGAGGGCAGAGGGAGAAGCAGACCCCCTGCCGAGCAGGGAGCCCGATGCGGGACTCGATCCCGGGACTCCAGGATCATGACCTGAGCCGAAGGCAGTCGCTTAACCAACTGAGCCACCCAGGCGCCCACTCTTGATGGTTTCTCGATGGGGTGCTGGTTTATCCTGTGGTTGCAAATGCACCCATTATGTCAGCTTGTGGCCCCTGCCGCCTGGGCTCCTGCAAGCCCCTTGCAGTAAATGGCCACCCTCCCATCCTTGAGGCAGTTGAGGGGAGGGAGCCCTAGACCTCCAGTCCCGTCCCTGTTCCTTGCAAACTCCCGTGCCTCCATTATCTCCCCGACAAAGCCCAGCTTGGTGGGAGTGAATGAACCAGACACCTGACGTGCTCTGTTCAGTCTAGCCTAGCAGCAGCTGCCCAGCGTGTGCCTCAGTTTCCCCACCTTGTTGCCATAGCGAGAGGCACTTTCCTCCCCAGGGCCCATCACCTCTGTGAAGGCAGCTCAGAGGGTAGCAGGGCGGACAGGAGTTAGCACCCCAGAGCAGCTTGGGGGTGTCTCCCACCCTTAGGTGCCCAGCTGGCACTGGGGAAGAACAGAGGGTGGGAGCGAGTCAGAAGACCTTGTCCTGATCCCCACGCTGCCATCAGCCTGGGTGCGAGACCTTGGACAATTCCCTTGGCCTCTCCGAGCTTCAGTCTCCCGTGCAGCAGGGTTAATGGCAGGTGCCCTCTGGAGACCGGGAAGGACAAAAGGGACGGCCTGAGCGGAGCACTCTCTTCCACGCCGGCACCCTCCCTCGGCCTGTCACCCCGTGCCCTTGTGAAGCACTTCACAGCTTTCTAGGCATGGGCACACATTATCGCGGCCTGTGGCTGTGATGGGGCTCAGACAGGGCTGTGGACGGTTCACTTTAAAGCGCTCTAGCTGCCTGGCTTCATCCGCCCACTGGGCCCCTGCTCACCTGCATGGCTGAAGGCCTTCCCAAGACTCTGGGCTCCCGGGATGGGGAGACTGGGAGGTAGGGGCAAACCTGGGGTGGCAGGAAGAGCAGGACTTGTTAGCCACAGGCTGGAAGGTGAGTCCCGGCTCTGTGACCTCCAGAAGTTGCTAATCCCGGGAACCTTAGCTTCCCTCCATGCAGAACAGGGCTGTTGGGAAATAACGTGAGACTGTGCTTGCCTGGCTCGCAGGAGTAAGGTGACAGGGTGACCGTTTTATAGGGCTCTCTTCCAGTGCAGGACTTAAAAATGGATTGCTTTCAAACGGCCGCTCTGTATCAAAGCCCGTCCTCCTAGGATCAGGGCCAGGCCAGCTGCAGCTTTTCGTGCTCCCAAATGTTTGGAAGGCTGGGGCCGCTCGCAGCCAGGGGGACCTTCTGTCAGGAGGCGTGGTCACTGAGCTGCCCGGGGCCTGGAAGATGAAGCCTGGGCTCTGCCAACCCCCTGAGCGCACATGGCCCAGCAGGGTAACTGAGGCACGGGGGTGTGTCCAGGCTGGAGCTGCTTGCGGCCATGGTGCCAAGGAGGGGCCTCCCCTGGACCCACAAAGAGAGCCAGGGCCAGAATCGTTGCTTGGATCACCACTAGCCCTCTGCCTTCCCAGGCAGGAGTTGGCACACTGGGGTTCCGGGTCAGGCCTGGCCAATGGGGAGACCGACAGAGACCCAGAGGAGCCTTCCTGAGTGACCCAGAGCCATGCTGGGCTGGGCAGCTCTTGGAAGCGGGATGGAGCCCACCTCCCTCCCCCACACTGGCCCCTACCCCACTGCTCCCCGTTTACAGCTGTGGGGGGCTTGTGCTGGGGATTTGGTGATGTCCCTTCTGAGCAGCGCTGGCCTGAGTCCTGGCCTTCTCGGGCCCAGCTCTCACCCCACAGTCGACCCGGGTTGGGCTGACGCATGAAGCGGCATGTGGGTGCTGGGCCCTTAGGAGGGCCCCCCTACCGCAACTAGCCCAGGCCAGGCTGAAGAACCGGTCGGTCCCTGTGAGGTCATTTAGAAGGCAGGGCTCCAAGCGGCAGCCTTGCATAGAGCTTGAGGTGCCTTGGAGGAGAGCCTTCCATCTGCCGGGCAGCCCTGCTCTCTGACCGCTTGGGAGTCGGGCGAGCCGAGCATGGCAGCCAGTGGGAGGGGCTCCTGCCTCAGCCTGGCAAGGGTCACGTTCCTCTGGGCACTCCGGGAACCTGTCTGTGAAGAGAGGGCTCTAGGGGAACACCAGCGAGCACCTGCCAGTGCGGGGGTCCCTGAGGGCATAGAGCCACTGTCACCGTGGTCCTCAGGCCCTTGGAAATTGCCTAGCTCAAACCTTTGCTGCCCCTGGGAAACAGGCCCGCCAAGGGTCAGGGTCCTGCCACAGCCGCACAGGGTATGAGACCAGGGTAGAGCTTATGCCCCCAAGAGCAGTGGACTGTGCTGGGTGGGCAGGAGGCTGGCCAAGCCTCTGGAATCTGCCTGCCTGTCTCACTGTGGGAGCCGGCCTGCCCCTGGGCCCTCTCCCACCGCCCTGTCCACCTGTAGCATCTCCTGGCTGACCTTGCTGCCCTGGGCTTCCCGCTCATCTCCAGTCAATGAGAACTTGATGGCTGCGTTACGGCTGGTGTGCAGAGCTCATGCTTGGACGTGACTTTGCAGTTTCCAAAGCATGTTGCGTCCAGGTTTATTGGTTGAATCTCACCGTGGCCTTGTGAAATGGTCAAGGCAGAGGACCAGAATCTTTTCTACAGAGAGGCAGAGAGGTGGAGGGAACTGCCCAAGGTCAGACAGCTGCTCTGGGGCAGAATTTGGACTGCACATCATTTACCTAACCAATATTTGCCGGGCACCTGCCTTTGTCGAGCAACTGCTCTGGCCAGGCCCCGGGAAGGCAGCGGTGAGCAAGCCGCAGGACCTGAGCCTGAAGGCAGAGCATGCGATGCCATTGAAGTCTAGGAAGGGCCAAGAGGAGAGTCTGGGGAGCTGACCGGCTTTCAGGGACCAAGAGGAGAGTCAGTGCCACATGCCTGGGGAGCTGACCAGCCTTCAGGGAAGCCTTACCTGGGAGAAGGATTCTTTGAGCACAGGGGGCTCAGTCTTCTGATTCCAGACCCAGAGGGACACCTGGAACCCAGGCCACTTGTTCTCACCTCCAGTAGACTTCCTGATATCATTGTGGGAACGTGTATTAAATGCAGGGTCCTGGCCTTCTCATACAGAGGTTCTGATTCAGTTCTGATTCTGGGCAGGAGGGCCGGGCATCTGCATTTTGAACAAGCTCACTAAATGTTTCTAAAGCAGCTCATCCCTGTCCCTGAGCTTGAGAAATGCTGGACTGGGCTTCTCAGAGCCCTGTGAGCTGGGATGGTCCTCACCTGGTCCCTAGGCATGGTAGCATCCACAGAGCTAGGAAGGTGGAGTGCCGGGGGTTTCTAGATGCTGAATTGTTGGGGAAGCATTGGCCAGCTTCTTACCCCCAGTGAGAGGTTCCCCCAAAATAGAGACGGGTAGGAGATGCTGAGCCAAAGCTCAGGGTGGGGGTGGAGCGCTTCTCGTCAGAGAAAGCTGCAGTCCCTGGGTTAGGACCTCACCCAGGGAGGGCTTCTGGCTGCTTGCTTAGGGCTGGTGCACCTGGGGGCCTAGAAAAGGCTGTCCAGGTGCCAGTGTGGGAAAGCAGGGAAAACGAGGAGGCCGGGTGGTTGCACATCCAGTAGTCACTTCCCCTGAGTGTCTTCACCGTGGATGCAGAAGGGCTTCTCACTGGCTCCCCAGTGCCCTGAGCTGTTTGGCTGCAGGCCCGGTCACAGGCTTGCTCAGGCCTGCTCGGGTGCTGGTGTGGCCTCCCCGCCAGGACACCACGGGTTCTTCTCCCACAGACCCCCGAGCACGGGGACACTGGCTAACGTCTGTGCAGCCAGCTTGGCAGTGTCCTGCTTCCCACTGCCGCAGAGCCTGCGTCCTGTCTCCTGGGGCTGCCATCACACCGGCCTGAAGGCTGGGCTTGGAGCAACCGAACTGTACTGTCTCATACCTCCAGAGGTCCGAAATCTGAACTCAAGGGATCTGCAGGCCCGTGTTCCCTCCGAAGGCTCTAAGGGTGAATCTTCCCTTGCTTCTTCCGGCTTCTGGTGGCCCCAGGTGCACCTTGGCTTGTGGCTGCATCACTCTTTTTCTGCATTTGTGCGCCCATGCCCAGCCCCTCTGTCTCTCCTCCTCTTCTCCAAGGACCCCTGTCATTGGATTGGGGGCTCACCCTAGATCTGAGATGATCTCATCTCGAGATCCTTAACTAATCACACCTGCAAAGACCCTGCTTCCACTTCAGGTCACAGTCCGAGATTCCAGGCGGACAGGAATTTCCACTCAGCAGGCGGAATGTCACCAGGTAAAGGGCAGGTCTGCTGCACTGGCCAGGGGGGCAGTGGGCTGGCAGCTGGTCCCAGAAGCCAGATCTGGGGCTTCTAGCAGCCTCCGGCTCTGTTGTCAGCTAGGGCAGCTTTGCCTGTGTTAATAAAAGGAGAGAGCCCAGAGCAGAAGAGGTAGTGACCGAGGGGGCAGCTACCCCGGAGAGGGTGTGCCATGTGGACACCTATTTTAAGGTGTCCTAGAGAAGAAAAGCAGAATGTGTCTCTGAAGAGCCAACTGGGACCCTAGGTTGAGTCCCCAGGAGGCCAACTGCACAGCTTAAGGACTTCCTGGCAGGACCTTGTAGGCGATGAGCATCCCGTCCTGGGAGGTGGTCTAGCAGCCCTCCAGGGTAGGCATTGCCGAGAGCATCCCCATCCCCAAGAGCTCTGAGCCTGTGCTTGTCTCCGGGTGGATGGCCCCATCCAAAAGCTCAGGGACCCCCCCCCCCAAGGGCAGCCAAGGTGACCCCATACTCCTAGACGCTCCCTCTGGCTGGCTGGTGGATTTGCAGGGTGGGGGCAAGGGGTACCCCCCAGTACCCAAGGCCATCAGCCCCCTCCCACTGCCCCCACAGAGCCCTCCACCTCCACAGCTGGGTCTCCCCTCCCCTTGCTCTGTCCTCTGGCTCAGCATCCTGCCCGCCCTCACCCAGGAGCCTCTCCCACAGGAGCTGCCTGGCTCACACCCAGGGGCTTTAAAGTTTTGTTTTGGTTTTGGTTTTTTTGGTAAGATTCATATAACATAAAATTAACTCTTTTAAAGTGAGCAATTCAGTAGCATTTAGTACATTCACGACAGTGTGCAAATAGCACTTCTGTCTAGTCCCAGAACATTTGTATCACCCTGACAGGAGACCCTGTACCCAATTCTGGAGCTTTTTTTTTTTTTTCAATTGGGGTAAAATACGTGTAACAGAGTTTACCACTGTAACCATCTGTAAGTGCCTAGTTATGTGGCGTCGAGCACATTCCCATTGTGCAGCCGTCCCCCGCATCATCTTCAGATCTCGTTGCTATCTCCGCACTGACGCTCTGTCCCCACACAACACTCACCTTTCCCTCCCCCAGACCCTGGCACCCCATCCTGCTTTCTGTCCCTGGAAATTTGACTCTTCTGGGTGCCTTGTATATGTACGTGGAATCCTGCAGCACCTGTCCTTTCTGACTGGCTAGTATCACTCAGCTCAAGGTCCTCCAGGACCATCCACAACGTAGCACATGTCAGAGTCTCCTTCCCTGTGAATGATGAGTAACATTCCAGTGTGTGGATAGACCACACTGGTTTATCAGTTCATCCATCAATGAATGCTTGGGTTGCTTCCATTTTTGGCTATTTTGACTCCAACCCTGGGGCTTTTTGAGAGTCGAGTGAGAACAAGTACAGAGCCAGGGTTCTGACTGGGCTCGTCACATCTCCAGTACACATACCCATCCCCCTTAATCTGTAATTAGCTCAGGTCCCTGAGCCCAAGCCCCAGGGGAAGGATGATCATTCCAGAATGCCCCCCCCCACACACACCTATACCTTCCTCTCTGAGCCACACTACCTTTGCTGCCCATCAGCCCACGTTTTTATTCCTCCAGGAAGACCAGGACACAGCATGCTGAGAACCTCAGCCCTTGCGGGAGGCTGCTGGCCTGAAATTCTGACTTACTAGGTGACCTTGGGCATGTCTCTCCTCTGAGCCCTTGCCTCTCATCTGAAGGGCAGTGATCTGAGCCAAGGAACTCACATGGGGACTTGTGTCGACTACTCACGAGGGGCTGGGCTCCTCGGAAATGCGCCCAGATGACTGTGCCCATCCTTGGTCCTGCTGTCTCTACGGCTAGCCCCATCCCCTGGTGTATTCCGTCCACAGGTATTTGCTGAGCACCTGTTTGGGGCAGGATGGGGGCCATAGGGGGCTGCCAGCAGAGGTGGCTTTAAGCAACCCAGAGGGATGACCAGACACGTCAGGAGGGAGGGCAGGTGTCACCCTTCATATCCATGCCTAGGGCCCCAGTGTTATCTCATTTAATTCCACCCACCCCTGTCAGGTGGGCGATCAGGTAAACTGAGACCTGAAGTGGTTGAATGACTTCCTTGAAGACGAAGCTTGAATCTGAACTTAGATCTGTCTGGTTCCAAAACTAGTCTTTCCCACTGCGTCTTTTTCCTTCCAGCTAGCCTTGTTTGTTTGTTTCCTGCCACCTTTTTTTTTTTTTTGCAGGGTGGGAGGATTGTGCTTGCCCCCACCGCCCCCCACTTCCCCCGTTCCTGCTGTTCAGTTCAGGGCTGTTCAGCACCTCCTCACTTCCCACCCTGTTGACATGGGGCTGTTGCTGGGTTGGTTTTGTTTTTGACCTAGTCAGCCTGGCAGGGAAGTGGCGGGCTGTGTGCAGAGCTTCCCAAAATAGCCCCAGGCTCCCCGCCAAAGATAGAAGAGCCAGACTGTGTGCGATGGTCTTGGGCCAGTAGAGGATGACTCTGTTTCCTGCACCCAGGCACCCCTTCTTCTTCTTGTCCTCCTCTTGGCCTCCCCTGCCCTGTGCCTCCCCCAGCCCAGGTCACCGAATGCCACTTCCCACACCTGTGCCCCCTTAGGAGGTTCTTCCCCCCAGTGCCGTGAGGCCCGGATGGCTTTGTTACAGCCTGGGGCCTAGAATCAGGGATTCTCATTTCCTCCCTATGACTGACTTGTGCCATGACCTTGACCAAGTCCCCGCCGCTCCCTTGGCTTCAGTCCTCCTGTTGGAGGTGGGGGAGGCCCATCTGCACACCGCCTGGCGTCATCGTGGGGGTGGGTGAGAGAGTGGGGGCAGGGGACCCAAATGGGCAGTGGGAAGGTTGGTAATAATGATCTCAGTGAGTCATCTCTTCTAACCCTAACTGTTTGGAGCATGAGGATGCAGTTCAAAGGGAGGTGCTCCATTAGCAGGGCGGTTCCAATACCGTGTCACTTCATAGTAATCATGGCAGCCGTGGTCATCGCTTGGGTGTTGTGTGCTGGGCATTTTATGTCCCACTGTCCCTTCATCTATTCCCCCTCAACTGCCCTCTGAGGGTACATGGCACTGGACCTAGTTTTATAAGCATAAGAACTAAGGGTCAGAGAGGCGCCTGGGTGGTGCAGTCGGTTGAGCATCCAGCTCTTGGTTTCGGCTCAGGTCGTGATCTCAGGGTCGTGAGATCGAGCCCCGTGTCAGGCTCTGTGCTCAGTAGGGAGTCGGCTTGAGATTCTCTCTCTCCCTCTTCCTCTGCCCCCACCTCTAAAAATAAATAAATAAGTCTAAAAAAAAAAAAAAAAGAACTGAGGGTCAGAGATTTCAAGTAACTTGCCAAGCCCAAGTGAAAGGGGAAGCCATGAGGGGAACCCTGTTCTAGCTTCAAAGCCCGTGCTCTGTCTTTGATGTCTTACCCCCTCCTCCAGGCTAAGCCTGTTGCTGCTCTAGGCTTTTCTCTCCAGACCCTGAGCCCAGCCAGATCAGCCAGAAGGTTCTGTGTATATTCATATGGAAAACCTGATATAGGACAGAAACCCAGGAGGGCCTTACATCAAAAGAGAGCCCTGGGGACGTGGGGGCATCTCTGGGACTGAAAAGCTGCCCCGTTAAAGTGGCTCTTTTTATTTTGGACATTGAAGCAACGTCAAAGAATGGTCAGCAAGCATTTCGCAAGGACCACCGTGTGTCAGGCCCTTGGGGGCATATGCATGTACCCCCCAAAACCTGGGGAGGCCCCATTATTTAGACTTGGCAGGTGAAGAAATGCAGCTCAGTGAGGAAGTCAGGCCACCCCGCCAAGGCCTCCAGCTCCTATGTGGCAGGGCCAGAGCTAGACCCCAGTCTGTCTGGTGCTCTCACTGCCCCTCCAGAATCCAGAGACTAGGAAGCCTATGGCCGCCACGCCCCAGCCCTATTCCTCCTCCTCGCCCCTTCCTCCTCTCGTCCAGGTGCAGGTGTCTGTGGCCGCTGGGGCTACACAGGGCTGGGTTCCATCCCCGGAGCAGGGCTCCCATCATTGTTTGCTGATGCGATTCTATTTACACACATTTCTCTGTGTGTTTATGTGTGCGTGCAAAGCTGTCTTTGGTTTGTGACTTGCACTGTGTGCCCTGGGGTCAGGGCCTGGCGAGTTTTGGGGGCCGGGTGTGTGTGATGCTCATCATCTGGCCTGCATCTGCTGTGGGATGAACCAGGGCTGACGCACAGTTGTTTCCTGGGGAAGAAACGCTGAAATGCAGAGCCATAATTCCTTAGCCTCGATTCCAGAATCCAGCAAGCTCAGAAAACCAAACGTTTTTTTCATAACTCATTTGGCAACAAAATCCCGCCTGAACCGAGGTGAGGCTATTTATAGTCCAAGTGAGGCTATTTATAACCTTTATGCAGTCTATGTTCCCATATTTCGCTGCAGAAATGTCAATATATTTGGTTATTGGATGCTGCTGAACGATGCAGTGTTACCCGTCTAAATGCAGGGAGCTCTGAATTCTTAAATACATCTGGCCCTGAGGGTAAGACCTCTCCTTTTAGCCTTCTGCAAATAGCTTCTGCTTCCAGGCACCCACAGTGTCCCTCCCCTGGGATTCCTGGAGCTGAGGGAGGATGCCGCCCCAAGTGCCTGCAGGAACACCCCCCCCAGCCCCACAGCCCACGCCACCAGCAGCGCCCAGCAGTTAGATGTTTCTGATATTACCGTGGGGAATGGAGTACATCTTTCTTGACAGGCACGGCATCTCCATGCTTATGTCTGACCCCCCTGCTGGATGTATTACCACCTCTCTTTACAGATGAGTAAACGGAGGCTCAGTTTTAAGTATCATATCTAGGGACAGAGGTGAGAAGGGCAAGTGCCGGGGCTCCAACTTGCCCTTCCATCCCGCTGCCTCTCTGGGAGGGAGTCTAGGGACACGGCAACGTGTCTCCCTGGATTTGCAGCCAAAGCACGTTGAAATGGGAGGGAGGACGCATACGGAGACCCAGGTGCACATGCAGGGGAGTAGGCAGATGCGAGTCAGGCCCCTCCCTTGGCAGGGAGGAGGGAGGGGGAGAAGCAGGAGCCCCTCTGCTGCTGCAGGGCCTCCCTTGGGACCCACCGCCCACCTCCCGCTGTAATCCCTGCTGCTCAGGCCCTGCTCTAAGAGCACCTGCACCGCCTCCCACCTTGTCTGTTCCCAGCAGCTGACAGCCTGCCCTGGATCTGCTCCCGCCCTTGGGGCTTCTCTGCAGTACTCACGAAAGCCCGGGTGCTCAGAGAGAGGGCGCAACTTTGCCTAAATCCCATCTGCCCACTGTTCTTGGGACCACCTCCCCCACAACCTTCAGGGGCTCCCTTGTATCTGGGCTTTGGTGGGCTCTGAAGCCCCCAAGGGTCCAGGCTCCCCAGTGTGCAAGCTCTTTCCCACTCCCATCAGTCATCCTGCAACAACCCAAGGACCCCTCGCCACCTGCCAGAGTCCTGCCTCAGAGCCTTTGCTCAGCCTCTTGGCCACTGGAAGGCCTCCCCAGCCCCCACCCGAGGCACGCCTGCCCTGCAGCGCCTCGCCGCGCAGTGAGAGAGTGCGCTGACGGTCACAGGGACCCCGTGATGGCTGCAGTTCCCACCTCGACAGAGCTGTCAGTGAACCGGCCTCAGAGCAGGTCCCTGGGGTAGTCCGTACCCATGAGCCCCACCAGTAGGGGCTCTCTTGCCGACCCTTGTTGCGTCAGAAAGTTTCTCAAAGCTGCCATGGGCTTAAAGAAGGCAACTGTGACACATTGTAGAGAGCTCTGGGTTGAGAGGACAGGACTCTGGGCTCCAGGTCCTGCTCTGCCCTCAGTCCCTAGAGGGAGGGGGGGATGGATGGATGCAGATGTGAGGCATGATGGATGGGTCCATGGGTATGTAGATGGATACATGGATGCACGTGCGGATGGGTGGATGCATGGTCTCATGCATGCATGCCAGATGCATGGGTGGATGGATGGATAGATACATTGATGGATAAATGCATGGATGGATGGATGAACAGATCAACTCCCAACCCTTCTCTGGACCTCAGTTTCTCATCCATACAATGATAGTGTTGGGTTACAAGTTCTCCTTCAGTTTCTGAGCTCTGTGATTCTGTCTGTGTCAACCTAGCACCCTTAAGAACCCCTGCCCCACCCTGGGCACCTATAAAGCACCCACACCTGTGCCCGGGGACTCTGAAACGCTTTCTTGGCTCTGCTTTCCACTTGCCGTGGGCGTTCCCTGGGCCTCGTGACCCTGGCCTTCATCCTCTGCCCACGCGTGTGCTGCTGGCCTCTGTATCCACACATCCCTCCAACTGGAGGTGTAGCTGTGCTTTCTTCTGACCTTTGTTTTTGACAGAGCCATTTGTTTATCTGTGGGAGGGCTGTATGTCTGTTCGGGAGGAGCCGCTGAGGGATCTGTGGGTGGAAGTGTTGTGTGGAAGGGAAGAGCGCCCCCTGAAGTTGGACAGCCCTCTGGTGGCAGCAGGCCCTGGGGTCCACAGCAGATGACACACGGCCCCCGTCCCTCTAAGAACTCAGAGCATTATGGTAGCATTATGCACGGTGACACCCCGTCCGTGCGCCGAGGGCTTGGCGGACGGAAGGGCAGCTGTGGGCCAGGGACGGCTTTATCAGCAAGGCAGATGATGTTAGGGCTCAGCTCCCTAGGCAGGGTGTCCCCGGGGAGGTGGGGACCCACATGATGGCAGCAAGTGAAGACACCGAGATTGGCCCGGGACCTCGACGCACGGGGTTGTCCGGTCTTCAGCTCCTGCAGGAGCTCGAGCACCAGGATAAGGAGCCTGGGTGTTCTCTGGTGAATAAAGGTGAATTCTTGAAGGTCTTTAAGCAGAAGAGGGACCCAGTCAGTTCTCCTTTCTTACAGTCTGTAAAGAAACAAGGGCTGAGTTGGAAAACTCACCCCTGACTGGTGCGCTGAGCCCTCAAGGCCTCGTGGTTGGGATAAGGAGCTGGGACGCTGGCTCCCTGAGAAAGGGGCGGCTGCCAGCACTCGGACAAAGAAGGGAAACTGATTAACTGGAGTTTCGCCTGACTTTTTTTTTTTTTTCCCTGAAAAAAAATTTTTTTTGGAGATATAATTCATATGATATAAAACTATGTTAACAATTCTGTGGCATTTAGTACATGCACAATATATTGGATTGTGGTCATGTGACCCCCACCTCCGTCTATTCCAGAACACTCTCATTACCCCAAAAGGAGACCCCGAAGCCATTAGCAGTCTCCTGCCATCTCCCCACGCCCAGCCCCTTGTAGCCACTGATCTGATTTCCTTCTCCATGGATTTGCCAGCTCAACATCATCATGTCACCAGAATCACACATACATTGAATGCCAGGGGCCTTTTGGCCTGACTTCCGTTCTGCTTTGCGCCCCCCCATCCCTAAGCTCAGCTGTACTTCGTGCTCTGTGGCCCCCAGGCCAGCCCGGTGTCTGACCAGACTGTAGCTCCTAGCCTTGCACCGGTCCAAGAGGGAAGTTGAGGCAGATTCCATGAACAAGCTAGTCAGCAGTAAGCTGGACCTGCTGGAGAAACAGTTCTTCCGCCCTCATGGGGCATGGATTCTGTGGAGGCCTGTGAGGCTGGGATAGTACCTCCCCCGCCCCAGCAGAGAGCACAGACCCGGCTCCAGAAACCACAGTGCTGCAGGTCACGTCTGGGGCCCAGCTTCCCTCCTGACCTGATCTGTGTCCACCACTCCGTCTTGTAGACCCTCTACCAGGACTCAGGCTAAGTGGCTCAATGGCCACCTTGTAATGAACCACGGGGGAGGTGGCTCATCGACTCACTGCCCCCCCGCCAAGACTGCTCCTTGGAAGATCCCCAGAAATGACCCAAAGCACCCGCCCAAACTCTCTGACCATTTGGAAACACCCGGGTTCTTTGTGCCCTGCCATGCGCCTTGGCCGGTCTTCTCCCTGCCCGGAATCCCTGACCCCCGCTTGCCAAGGATTTCTAGACGTCTGCAGGGCGCCTTGTGGCATGCCCAGCACTGAGTGAAATGGACGTGGGCACTGCCCTTGGGCCTTGCAGTTTGGGCCCAGACAGTGTAATGGTGTGGGAACAGAAGATGAGGTGCTTGTCAGGGGGGACCCTGGGCGCCCAGCTTCTCCTGGAGTGGTCAGGGAGGGCTCATAGAGCGGGAGCTGGTTAGGCGAAGTCTACGGGACCCTTTGGGGATTTGCCACGTAGACCAGGTGGGGAAGGGCTTTTTCGACAGAAGGAGCAGTAAGTGTGAATCGCAGCAAATGCTTGAGGCAACAGTGAGGCATGTCCCGCCGTGTGCCAGACGCTGGGGACCGGGTAGAAGCTGTGAGAGCTGCCCTGAGGACTTCACAGCCGGGGTGCTGGGTGGGGGGGATGGGGGAAGGCTGCCTGCGGCGGGGCTTCAGGGAACAGCGAGGAGAGCGGCTGGAGCTGGAGAATCGGGCGGCCAGGGGGGAAGACCAGAGAGGTCATGGGCAAAGCACGAGGACCTTGAGGGATGTTCTGGGAGCAGGGCCTCTGACACTGAGGGAGCTGTCAGATGTGATCAGATGCACTCTGACAGCTTCTAGGAAGATTTGGGGGGGACCCAAACTGGAAGCGTGGGGAGCAGCTGGGCAGCTGTTCCGCCGCCAAGGTAGAACAGGGACAGTAGACGGGGCAGATAGAGTCCCTGGTTCTGTGTGGTGATGTGAGACCCACGGGGAGGGACCCCAGGTGGTGCTTGGGGACCTGGTCTGCATGCTGGCCTGGTCCTTAGCCCTGTGAGACGTTGGCTGAACTGCCTGACCCAGAAGGCCCAGCCTTCTGTTCACTCTTCTGCAAAATGCTCAAGAGGAGGGACGAGGAGCGTTGGTTCATAACTACTTGAAAGAGTGCAAGCCAGGGAACGAGGCTAGATTGGGTTGTGCTTTCCCTACGGGAGGACCCTGGGGCTCATGGCCCAGCTCCTGCGAACTCTAGCTCCCCCAGGTCTGTGCAGCTGAAGGGTCCCAATCCCCCTTCCCAACGCCCAGTTCCCCCCTGGGCCCACCGCCTTGCCCACCCCTCCTCCCCCAGTTAATAATTCAGGACAAGCAGATGACTCTGTTTCATTTCCCTCCTGCTCTTGACTCGCCTCCCTGGGGCTTGTTCCTCAGCTTGGGGTGGGCATGGGGTGGTGGGAGCCCGGGGGTCTCTCACTGCCAGTGCCCACAGCCTCGATGGGCCCCAGTGGGCCCCAGGGCGCCCCAGCTTCAGAGCTGTCAGCCCACAGCCTATGGAGGTGGGGAGGATCCTTAGACACCACTGGTCCTGCCTTCTGCCCGCCCCTGACTTCACGTGGGGCCCGTTTAGGGCACGTGGCTCCTGTCTAGGGCACGTGGGACCCGTCTAGGGCACGTGGGGAACAGTTACAGGATGAAGAGGCCAGCGGTGCCACTTTTGCTCTTAGGAACGTTCTTTCCTTTGCTCTTCTTGATGTTCCTATGAGGAAGGGATTCATACCCATGCTTCCCACTTTGGGGATCTGAGGTTTCAGAGAGCCTCAACTTACCCAAGGCCAGCATGCCTTCAGGCCGCCCCTGCCCAGTCTCCCCTCAAGGCCGAGGGCTAGAGCTCAGTGAACAGTGAACTCTCAGATGACAAAGCCCTGCGGGGGAAGCTTTAACGCATGATCCACTCTCTGGTTGTTGGCCTCGTTCTTCATGAAATCCTGGGGGAGCAGCCAAGTGCATGTGACCCCCTAATTGGGCTGAACGTGGAGAGAGCCAGATCTCGAGGCCTACTCTTGGTTACTACCAAGGAGGCCTGGGACATGGTCCAGGGCCCCACAGGATTGGGAGAGGGAAGAAAGACTGCCAGCCTTTGTCTGCTAACCCAGGAGGACTTGCTGGAAGAGGGGGGCAGGTCAGTTCAATTATTTTGTGCTTGGCGTCTGGCAGAAGGAGGCAGCAACACAGAAGCCAGCCAGGCCCGTGAGGGCACCCTCCAGGGCTAGGGGCTGCTGTGGCATGGTCCCTACGTCTGTCCACTCAGGTGAAGCCTTCCCAGTGAGCAGCTGGCACAGAATGCTCTGGAGCGGCTCTAAATCGGGAGTTGGTCTCCCAGGCAACGTGAATGGGAGCTGTCAGCCTGCACTCCTCCACCTGGGTACCCAGCATTGCCCAAGAGCTCCGGCAAAGTTCAGCTGTTAGCTCTCCTTCCCAGACGAGTCAACTCAGGCCAGGCTTCTGTGACACATATGAGTGGCCGAGCTCAGCCTGATAGTCTTTCCTTTGATGCTCGACAACCACCGTGACCTGAGGGGCAGGGTCTGGGACTCAGTCCTCAGGGCGCCTCAGAGCTGACTCAAGGAAGCTTGACGGGGCTTGGGACTGGGCGATGATGTTCCAGGAGCCAGATGGACCTGGGGGCAGAGGTGGTGTGAGCTTAACACCACAGGGCAGAGCCCCCGGGAGAGGCCGGGGCTGCGCGATGGCTAGCGGGGGCATGGACGTATCATAAAAGGTGCCCCTCCCTGACCAACTTCTCTCCATCTCTTTCCTTCCTGCTCTCGTACTGCTCCCACTGACCCCTCACAAGCGTGTATGTTCAGATCTGTCTTAAGATCGTCTTATTAGCATACGAGGACACTTCTGTAGACAGAGCTTGTGGGGAGCCCCCGGCACTAGTTCCCCCTGCCCTGTGTGCTCCTACAGGGGCAGGGAGCAAGGTGAGAGTGGCTCAGGGGTCGGGCAAGACGGAGATTTTCCATCTAGGATCTTGAAAGGAGGGGTCTGGTTTTGAGGTTGATCAGAAGATCCCGTAGCCTGATCTCCCCTCCAAGTGGTCCAGAAACATGTGACTCTAAGCAAAGGCTACTGATGTGTGATTAATTTACAGACAGGCGTGCAGAGCGGGACATTGTGTGCACAGGAGCCCGCTGTTCCTGCAAAGCTGTGTCAAGATGTCACCAAGCTCGGCTTTATTTTAGTACCAAGTTATCCTATCTGTTTAGCACCAAACCTGCTCACGCGCCAGGTGGCCGAGCTGGTGGCATTATCGACTTTGGGAGGGGACAAACCTTTAAGGTCGTTCCAGGCCCCATGCAGGGCGGGGGGGGGGGGCGGTGGCGGCCCAGAGCAACTTCCCAGTTTCACAGAGAGTGTCCATGTTTCGTGGATAAAGTCTCCACACGATGAAAGGTCGGTGCGCGTCCAGAACACTGGACTCCCCATCTGCCTATGTTCTCCCACGTCTGCCCTCCACCCCAATCAGCTGCGGCCTTCCCCTAACTAGATGACCTCCCCACAACTCACGTGGACTCAGAAGGCAGATTGTGAGATTGCAGATGACTATACAAAGAAAAACACCTTAGCCGATTTGAAATTTTTAATCATTCTTGACCTTGGGGTGGAGTGAAATTTATTGTAATGCCCTTCTGGAGGAGAAGGTTTACTCAGCAAGTGAAGAACCATGCAGAAGGTGAAAAGATGATGCATCACCCTGCGATTAGTCAGGACTTTTCTGGTGGTGAACAACAGAAGTCCAGTTTGGGCTAGCTCCAGCGAAAGGGGGCCCTGCTGGGAATGCTCACATCACCATAGAGGGAGGACAGGGCAGCCAGCCCCAGCGGCTGGGGTTACAGATCAGATGCCGCCAGGACTTGCACTCATGCTCAGCTCCATTGAGGCCCGTGTGCCTGGGTCCACAGAGAGGACGTAGCGGCTGACACCTTCCTTCCGTTGTCACCGGGGAAAGGACCAGCTCATGGTCTCTTTGACGCCAGGCTTAAAAAAAGGTCCCTGGCATTTTAAGCAGAGGCAAGATCACAGTCTGCAGGTTGAGGGGACACTGCAGCCTTCTCTTCTTGCTCCAAATCCCTCGATGTGATAGAACAAATATTATTAATTTTCCATGCGGGCAAAGAGGTGCCTTTGGTGCATAAGAAACCACGAGGAGTTAGCAAAAGATGGGGTGAAAACAGAATGAGACTGAGGAAGGAAACAATGTTCAAATCGTACCCAGGAGGGAGAGAGGATTCTAGGTGTGTTCCAAGCCTGGATGTAACATATGAGGACCCGGAAGGGTTCTTGGGTGATCTACACAGTTGGTAGGTAAATGAAGAAGTAGAATGAGCACAGCTACCGAGTTTCTTCTCTTGTTGGGGAAGGAGAGGTGGACCCTAATTAAATCTGGGCACTCCAGAGAATTATCTGTTTAAGTATGTGTGTTTAAATATTTAAAGAGGACCCCTGGAACAGGAGTCAGCAGACTATGGCCTGCAGGTCAGATCTGGCCCACATTCTGTTTGTGTAAATAAAGTTTTATTGGAACACAACCACACCCATTTGTTAGTGTATTTTCTGTGGCAGCTTTCCTGCTATAGTGGCAGAGCTGAGTAGTCGCAACAGAGACTGCATGGTCCACAAAGCCTAAAATAAATACTATGTAGCCCTTAATGGTAAAAGTTTGCTGATCCTATTCTAGAAAAATGAAAATAACACAAAACGTCCAATGCAGTATAGGAAAAAAAAAGATATATCTAACAAAACAAAATGAATCCAATAAAGAGCAAAGAAGAAGAAAGGAAATACATATAGTAAACAAAAAATGGCAAGAATTAGACTAAACATCAGTAAGCACAATGATTGAGAAAAGAGACAGTCTCTCAAAATAAGCTTAAAAATTTTTTTTTAATGAAACTGAAAAAGAAAAAAAAGAAACTTAAGAAACTTGAAAATAAAAGGATGAGGGTGCCTGTGTGGCTCAGTTGGTTAAGTGACTGCCTTCGGCTCAGGTCATGATCCTGGAGTCCCAGGATCGAGTCCCGCATCGGGCTCCCTGCTCGGCGGGGAGTCTGCTTCTCTCTCTGAACCTCCCTCCTCTCATGCTTTCTATCTCATTCTCTCTCTCAAATAAAAAAAAAAGAAAAGAAAAGAAAAGGATGAGGAAAGAAATCCCTCACAAACAGCAAAGAAAGCAAATGAGCAATGTTAATATCAGATGAAAGAGAAGTAAAATGAACATATTTTAGGGATCGAGGAATTGCTTAAAGTGGTAAAAGGAATATTCCACTAGGAAGTTGAAGTTAAAAGATGTGGACTTTCTGTACTTAACGTTGTAGCTTCAAATATGGTAAATAAAAATTGATGATATTATGAGGAGGGAAAAATGACAAATACAGAGTAACAATATTGAGCTTTGAAAGTCTCCAAGATGTCTACATAGATGTACACAGATGATAAAATTGCATGGAACGAAATACACACACATAGCACACATGCAAATAAGTACAAGGAAAACTGGGGAAACGTGATTAAGATCTGTAGATTTTATCAGTGTCAGTATCCAGCTTGTGATATTATAGTTTTGTAAAATGTTACCATTGCGGGAGACTGGATAGTGTGCAAGCGATCTCCCTGTATTATTTCTTACAACTGCACGCGAATTGACAAGAAAAGTCCTTCAAGAAGAACACATCAGGTACAAAAAACTGAATAACTCTTAGGTTAGATGAGGGAGTCAAAGTGAAAATTTTAAACTACAGTATTTTATTTTTATTTTTTTTAAAGATTTTATTTATTTATTTGAGATAGAGCGAGAGAGAGAGCACGAGTAGGGGGAGAAACAGGCAGAGGGAGAGGTGGGGAGCAGACTCCCCACCAAGCAGGGAGCTCGACGCGGGGCTCAATCTCAGGACCCCGGGATCATGACATGAGCCAAAGGCAGATGCTTAACCAACTGAGCCACCCAGGCGCCCCTAAACTACAGGATTTTAAATGAAGAGCAGTAAGAACACTAAATATAAAAACCTATGGAGTAAAGCCAAGTCAGTACTCAAAGGACAATTTGTAGCCCTAAATTCATTTATTAAGAAGCAGGTAAGATTAAAATTATAAAAAGTATTGAAGTCTGCTTTCAATTCAGGAAGCTAGAAAAAGAGACTCAGAGAAGGTAAAAAGATATTATTACAAGTGAAGTCAGAAAACGGAGTAGCATTCATCAATAATTCTAAAAGCTTGTTCTTTGAAGACTAATTGAAGAGACCCAACTTTGGCAAGTCTGATTTAAAAAAAAAAAAAAGCAGAAGGCACAAACAAACAAAAAGAGAATATAACTACAGAGGAGATTTTAAAAAGAAAAGACTATTATATGCACCTTTATGCCAATTAGAAAATATAAGGGAAATGTAGGACTTCCTAAGAAAATAAAAACTTCCAAAATTGGCTTCTCAAGAAAATAAATTTGCCCCTAAAATGGGGATAAAATTTCCTAAACCTTCAAGAAATAGATAGTCCTCGTGTTACGGAAGCTGTTTTGGAGAACAGGAAAGGTGTTCTGAGTCCTTTTCCAAGTAGCCCTGATGTCAGAATCAGAGGATAACTCAGCCAAACTACTGGCTGGTCTCACTTCTGAATAGAAACCTACAATCTTTCTGGGGAAAAAAAAAAAAAGCAAATTTAATTCAGCCAGATATGAAAAGAATAATGCAAGCATGACCTAGTATGACCTAGTAGGATTTATCCCAAGAATAGAAGGAAGATTTAATATTTTTTAAAAAAAACTTTTCATCTAATTTACTATATTGACTGTTGGCTTTTTTATTTTTTTATTTTTTTAAGTAGTTCAGTTGTTCAAAATTAGGACCATTCTCCTCATAGAACAGACAAACGCATGCCCTTGGCTTGCTGCTGAGGGAGTCCTGGGAGAACTCTGTCACACTGTTCTTTCCTGTGTCCTGTCCCTGGGGGCACAGGTGAGGCTGCAGGGGACCAGGTCCCCTTTATTGGGGTGACAGAAGGAAGGCAGTGTGCTGAAGTGAATAGAGCAAAAATTCTAAAGCCAGGCCAGGCTGAGAAGAAAATGTAGAGATTATAAGGTTCAGGCTGCTCAGAGAGGTTGCATACACCCAACGGAAAGAGTGTGGTTTGAACTGTGTCCACACACACACACAAACACACCCGCCGCTACCGGTGGATCTGTGACCTTATTTGGAAATAGGGTCTTTGCAGATGTAATCAAGGACCAAGGTAAGGTCCTACTGGAGTAGGGTAGGCGTCCTTATAAGAAGGCCATGTGAAGACAGGGGGGCCCAGAGACACACACAGAATGCCACGTGGGCATGGATGCTGCCACAAGCCAAAGAATGCCAAGGATTGCAGGCAACTTCCAGAAGCTAAGAGAAAGGCATGGAGGAAGGGACCAACCTGACACCTTAATTTCAGACTTCCAGCCTCCAGAACCGTGAGCAAATCAACGTATTACTTAAAGCCACCCAGTTTGGGGTTCTTTGTGACAGCAACCCCAGGAAACGAATACACTGATTAGCCAAGGAGGAACAGAGTCGAATTGTGACCAGGCTGCGCCCAAACCACTGGGTCGTGCAGACGGACCGCTAGCTGGCGGTGGAGGGTGCTCTCACGTGGGCAGTAATGCAGGCGTTTGCTGAAGCAAACCTATATCCTCCCCGAAAGCACAGACCCTTGTCCTGAGTCTCAGAGGATTTCTACACATAACTTTCACAGAGAATGAGCAGTTCAGAGTCAAAAATAACCAAGCCTAAGAAGGGAGAAGGCAACCTGAGCCAGAGCCAGAGCCAGAGCCAGCAGGAACGATTTACAGCAGAAACAGACCCTCAGAACCTCAGATCCTGCAGTATTTGGGCAGAGACAGGAAAATAACCATGTCCGGTGCGTTTAAATAAATAGAAGCCATGGCTGAAAAACCGTGCAGGGAATAAAAAGCCATAAAAAATGATGAAGCAGGTTTGGAAAAGAACCAAATAGAACTTTAATAGGAGAGTAGTCATAACCGAAGAAAGGGTTCATAACTGGAAGCTAGACATGAAGAAACCACCCAGAATACGACACTAGAAAGAGGAAGGTGGGGCGCCTGGGTGGCTCAGTTGGTTAAGCCACTGCCTTCGGCTCAGGTCATGATCCTGGAGTCCCAGGATTGAGTCCCGCATCGGGCTCCCTGCTCGGCAGGGAGTCTGCTTCTCCCTCTGACCCTCCTCCCTCTCATGCTCTCTGTCTCTCATTCTCTCTCTCTCAAATAAATAAATAAAATCTTCAAAAAAAAAAAGAAAGAAAGAAAGAGGAAGGTGTAGAGAAGATAAGACATGTGGGGAGAACACCTGACTTTCATCCAATTAGAGTTCCACAGAGAGAAGAGAAAAATAAGCTACAGGCCATGTTTGGAGAGCTAATTGCTGAGAATTTTCCAGAACTGGTGAAAGACAGAGGTAGGAATGGGGAGTGCTTTGGAGAAAGGAAGGAGAATGTGGAGAAGTAAGTGAGATTCAGCTCATAAAAGATGGCTAATTCTCTCAGGTCCTGGGCTCAGAGCTAGATTCCAGCCCAGCCCCCAGAATGACTCAGGAGATGCCAAACCCTTCACCCTGCCTCCTCTCCAATCTGGGTCAGTTCTTCCTACCCACTGGTTACCAATGGGCTGCTCCTGAGAACTGAAAGTTCCTTGTGCTAGGTGTCACAAGGTGTCAGTGAGGAGTGAACCTTGAGACTCTTGAAAACATTGCCCCAAATCAAGCAGGGTCCTTTCCCTGTACTGCCCAACTCAGGGGACTGCCAATCCTGTAGTCCATGAGAATGTCACTTCTTAGAGTTGGGCAGTGCACAGCCTGTGCAGCTGAACTAGGCAACCCAACTACCTCTGATGCCTTCTTTTCCCAAGTAATGTGCCTGGGGTTTTCCAAGTTTAACTAGAGGTTTTTTTGGTTGTTGTTTTTTTTCCTTTGTATTTTCTTTCCTCCCTCGCTCCCATGATGGGATGGCATCCATCATCACCGGGAGGATTTTATGGGGCGATGAAGGGAAGCTAATAGCTCTGCAAAGGAGAGCTGGGAAATTTTCCAGGCATATAGTGTTCTCTGGCAGCCCTGGGAGGCTGGCTGTAAAGGCCACACTACTCACTCAGTAAGACAGAGCAGGGCCTGGGCAGAGTTGTACAGACGTGAATTTGCGTATGCACACATGCACACTTCCCCTGGGGACACTGGCTGGGCCTTTTGGCCCAGGATCCAACCAGGCCTGCTTGCTCCCTACTGAGTTGAGCATTTGGACCCAGTTGTTGGTGGCCTCAGCTGCCTGGACCCTTGCTTACCCAAGGGCACAGTAGATCAAGCCCTGGATCACAGGCCAGGAGATACGGATTCTCGAATTGTTCTGTCTGGCCCTTGACTCACTGTGTGGCCCCATCAAATGACTCAGCCCCTCTGGGCTTTCCTCTACCCACCTTTCCCCGGCTACTTGCAAGCATTGACTTTCTGATGAGGACGTGGCAGCCTGGTGTGATAAACTGTAATGTGCTGTGCACATCTGAGAGCAAAGGTGATTGGGGCCACCCGGCGTTGCAGGATCTCACTCAGGGCCAAGCTTGTCTCTTCCAAACACCCGCCTCCCCCACAGGAAAGGGGCTGGGATGGCCCCAGATGCCCCCCATGCTCTCTGTGGAGATCAGCATTCAGCCCTCTGTCTGTCTGAGGCTTATGCCCCTGCACACAACACACTCTGGCGGGGAGGCAAGTCTGGCTCTGTGATCAGTCTGAGTCACAGACGCTGTCAAGAAACTGGGTTTGTTATTCCAGGGATGTGGCAAGGATCGTGCGCTATTCTTGGAGAATCTTTTAGTTGCTCTGAGGAGCAGCTAACAGAGCAGTTTGTAATTAGCACTTTGGCTGCTTAGTGGCATTATCTGCCTGAGGGGGGGCTTGGGGAACATTTACCGAGCGAACCTTCTTGAGTACCTACTAAGTGCCAGGCCCCTGTTGCCCAGAATCAGAGAATGTGAAAGGGCTGAATGGGACGGATGTGCTGTAATTTCTTCCGGCCGTGAAGGAGGCAGGCGAGGTCCCCGGGGTGGGGTTGCCTGCGCTGTCAAGGAGCGAATCCGATCACTCAGGAGTGTGGTGAGCTGTGGGGGTCCTCCAGAGAGGGGCGCGGCGTCTGGCCCGAAGCCCAGATCACCACAAGGAGCCAGCTGTGTCGAGGCTGGGGTACCAGCATTTAACAGGCACGGCCGAGGCCAGACTCAGGAGCTCGCCTGGCTTACTCCAAGAGAAGGAAACATGCTGGGTGCCCAGAGCAGGAATCTCCTTCCTTTTTAAGGATGAGTACTATTCCCCGACAGGTCTTTGATGACTCAGGCGATGTCCGTCTTCCTGTGTGGCCGAGAGGCTCCCTGGGGCTCTGTCTTGGTCCCCTGGGCCCCTAGGTCCTGGTATGGAGCCTGACATCTGGCCCTGGTATAAGATTTCTTGCTGGGAGAGGAGGTTGAAGGAGTTTGTTAGACTAGAATTTAAGGACCTTATCTGCTAGGTTATGAGGTTGAGATTTTAACCTCAACAAATCATCCAAATGGCCCCCCCCTTGGCAATGCAGTAGATTTGGGCTGGAACCAAGGAGTCTGTATTTTGAAAGAAATAGCAACCTTTATTTCCAAGATCAGTCAGGAACATTAAATTAAAACCAAGTAAATACTCTTGGATAGAGTTTACGTGGGTTTTCCCTTGGCTCCAAGGTTTGCATTCACTACAAAGTAATCCGAAAGAGGGAAAAAAAAAAGTATTTTTCTAAATCATGCATCTTTGAGGGGCGCGTGGGTGGCTCAGTCAGTGAAGCGTCTGACTCTTGATTTCGGCTCAGGTCATGATCTCAGTGTCCTGGGATGGAGCCCTGCGTCGGGAGTCTGCTTGGGCTCCTCTCTCTCCTCCTCCTTCTGCCCTTCCCCCTGCTCATGCTCTCTCTCTGTCTCTAAATAAGTAAATAAAATCTAAAGAACATAAATAAATCATGGCATCTTTGTAAAAAAGTATTAAAGCTATCCTGTTTGCTCATATTGTACCCGGATTCTGATGCAGCCACCACGAATCCATCAATAGATATCTCTGGCCTTGAACACACCACTTACGTGTTTTGTTCTTCCAAAAATGGGGTGCACTTGTCTTTTCCACCTTGGAAGATTAATCTGAAAAAGCAAGAGCATGAAGCAAAACGCTTTTGTAAACCATAAAATGCTATTATTCATGCCAAGGGTATATATTTATATAAATTGCTGTCCATTTAGATGATGATTATTCAGTTCTTAAACTGTTTCTATCTTGGCTGCATGGAAAGACAGACTTGACTCCCACACTTACTGAGTCACGGGGGGACAAGGTACCTTGATGACATGGAGTCCTGGCTTCCTCAGCTATGAAAATGAACATAATAGCCGTGAAGTAGAATATTATTCTGGCATAAAAAGGAAGGGGGTACTGATCCATGCCACAGTGTGGGTAAACCTCAAAAACATGATGCGAAGTGAAAGAAAGCCAGACAAAAGGCCACACACGGTGCACAAGTCCATTTGTGTGAGGCGTCCAGAAGAGGCAAGTCCGTGGAAACAGAAAGCAGACTAATGAGAGCCAGGGAGTTGGTGGGAGAGAGCAGAGAGCGAGGGCTAACGGGACCCGGGCTTCCTTTTGGGGTGAGGAAACGTTCTGGAGCTAGGTAGTGGTGATGGTTGCCCAGTCTGTAAATATACTAAAAACCACCGAATCAGACACTTTAAAAGGGTGAGTTGTATGGTACGTGAATTATATCTCAATAAAACAGATGAATGGGGGCAATCTATCTGACGCAAGGCATTTGTGAGGGTTAAGTGACTCCTAATTTATTCGGGTAGCCTGACAGTGTAACATGGTTGAAGGGGTTTATAAGCCAAGAGACCAAGCAGAAGGTCTGGTTTGCCATGCGCCGGAGTGTGGGGTATGACGAGACCCTGGTAGGGCCTCCAGGAGCGTCAGCGTTGGGTGGACTGGACATTTCCTCCTGCGTCCTCCTCACGCTATGCATGAGGGCCTGCTGTGCAGGGAGGGGGTGCTGCTAAGGCTCTGACCGCTCAGTTGCTCTACAATGTGTATCTCTAAAGCGCACTCCAGCTGGTTACTGGGATCCAGCAAGTTTGGGAGCCGTGGTTTCAGGCACTACGGGGAGCTGTGGGGAGTTTCTCCGAGCTAAAGGACTTTCATGCTCCACTGCACCTGCACCCCACTGGGCTGTCACAGCTGCAGAAGGAATCGTGGGGCATTAGGCATGCGGTAGGCTTAAGGGGGCAGGACTAGGGACACCGGCTCCTAAACTCCAACATGGGGTTTGTACCCCTCCAGATTTGAGGTCAGCCCCACAGGGCTACTTGCAGGCTGCACAACACCAGCTGTGTTTTTTTTTGGAAGAAAAAACAGATCATAATTTGCAGCTGATGGCTGATCAGCTTGGAGCGAACCTGGAATCTCGCACACAGTCGGCTCGGAGCTTTGTCGATGGGTGGCTGGGCAAAGAGAACCTCGTCCAGGCAGAAATCTATTGAAGGGCAGTGCTACCTGCCTGTCTCCTGCACGCACTCCATCAGTGGGTATCAAATGCAGGAATTAGCGGAGGTCTAGAGGTGATGAGGACTGAGAATTGGCTTAGCCGCTCGGGCTCCAGATGAATGGGGAGTGCGATGGTGAGCCTGACCAGTGTAGTTGCTGTGGGGTGGTCGGTCGAAAAGAGAGTGGGAAAATGGGAGCCGCAAGTATAGGTAAGTCTTAAGAGGATTTTTGCTAGAAAGGGGGAGCAGAGAGAAGAGAGTGGAGTTCAGAGGGCCGTGGGATTTTGTTTGGTTTTTGTAAACTTGGGAGCGAGCGGTTCCTTGCACGTTTGCGTGCTGAGGGGGCGAGGGTCCAGGAGAGAGGCACAGACCGATGGCAGGCCCGCCCCCCATGGCAGCCACCAGGAGCAGCAGGTGCAGGTGGGCTGGTGGATTCGATGGAGAGACAGAAGGGGACCCTAGAGAGGGTGTACGATAGCCACTGGGAGGCGCAGGGGCTGGATCAGCGTAGCAGGCTTGCCGGGTGCTGGGCCCACCCAAGGTGTGTGGTCAAAACCGAGCCCAGGCTGGCCCGGGAAGGAAGCCCTCAGCCCCGTTAGCTGCCATTGTCACTGACGTTTACTATGTTATCATCACACCATCGTCATAACAAGTGGTCGTCACCAGTGGTGGTGAAATCCCAGCTCTTGCCTCTCAGCGCGCTGGGCGCCCTAAAGCTTCTGTTCCCCCGGCGGGTTGATGAGCGGAGGCGCTCCGGGGCAGTGTCCGCAGGGCAGCCCCATGCCAGGCACCAAAGTCACCGGAACCCCACCCGCCAGGAGGTGCTTCCCGCCTTCAGACATCTGGGGGTTCCCCCTTCTTCCACCCCAGGAGCTGGGGGGATTCTCCCTAGAGGGGTGCTCTTCTCCACGGCCAGCGTGCTCTAGACGCAGGTCCTTAGGTGAGTGACGTGTGCTCTGCTGACAGAGAATGATCTGGATGTTGCTGCAGCTGTGGTAGCACCTGGCCAAGGCGAGCAGGGGCAGGAGGCCCCTGAGCACGCCCCCGCCGGCCGGGCCAGCCCACAACCGGGCTGTTGGGCAGGGTCCCTCTGGGGTTGTGTTTCCCTTGTCACATCTCAGCGGTGTGACAAGGGCAGTGGCACTTGGCTCGTTTGAGCACCCCCAGAGGCAGCGTGGTGATGGTCACAGTAGGAGGGACCAGCAGGGTCCCTGAGGGGCAACGAGTGGAGAGCAGGAGGGGAGTTCTGGCCGGAGCATCTGGGTCTCAGTTTTAACTTCCCCACCTGAAAATCTCCTCTCCCCTTTTCCGGACAAGGAGGGTCGGAGCTTGCAGGCCTGGCAAGGGAGTGGGAGTCAGGAATTTGGGGTGCCAATCGCACTTGGCTTGTGGCTGTCCTTGAGCAGGGCAACCTACCTTCTCTGGGCCTGCTTTGCTCTCAACCACAGCGATGAAAAGCTCTCCCACGGAGCCCCCTGGCTGCCGTTTGGGTTGAGGTGTTACAGAAGAAAAGCTACAAAACCCTCAAGCTTTTTCTGAGGATCCCACCCCCCTGACAGGTCAGTGCATGCCCTGCGGTGTCCCCTCTCCATCCCATGGCTTCTGATGGCCAAGTCCTGTGGTGGCTTGGCAGTCTTCCCCAGCCCAGCACTCCGGGCACACAACGATGAGATTTACGGCCTTCCCTGGGATGTTGGTGCCTACAGGGGGGCCCAGGGCTCTACCAAAGTCCCTCCATAAGTCTTTGTTTCATTGCTCAGGCCAGGCAGGGGGTGAGGCTGGGGCCTCCAGCTCTCAGGTCTCAGTCTCATTTATAGGATGACCGTTGGACTGGAGTTGCCTCCAGAAAATTTTGGTTGAAGTCCACCATCTACCAGCTAAAGATGGAACACTCTGGAGTCAGGGATTGGAACCCTCCCCCCACCCCAGCTCCTTCCAGCTCAGACTTTCCTGGGGGATGTGCCTGCCCCTGCTTTGACCCCCTCATGGGACAGAGTGCTGACTTCATGCATACACTCCCCCATCCCTGGTGGGCCTGGTCCCTGGAGCACAAGGAACTGCTCCTTTCCTCTATGCCCTCCCCATTCGTCTGGAGCTAGCTGTCCCCTAGGTATAGGGGGTGGGGGCAGATGAAGTTCTGTTACCCACTTCGGCCTCTGATTAGGGAGGGGCCTGCAGACTTGGAAAGCCAAGAGCAGAGGAAGAGGGCTTTCCTGGAGGATGTGGAGGAGAGACCCAAGAGAACCAGAGGGGATGTTCCAGACGCACCGGAGGCTGCCTTGGCCCCTCTCTCCCCTGCCAGCCACCCTCCACGCTGTCACAGACGTCTAGGCAGGCTCCGATGGCCTGGCTTGGAGTCGCTTCCAGACCTAATGGCCAGAATTGCGTTTGGACAGATTCCATCCTCGGCTGTCTCCGCACAGCCTCGCTCCTAAATTCCATCTGTGACGTCAAAGCCCAGCTAATCATGGAAAAACAGATTAAGTTCAGTAAACTCAATTTTCTTCTTCCCCTCCCAGTCCGGGTGTCTCGCCACGACCTTCGCTCAAAGAGTGGTCTTGCCCACCTGCTCGGTTGCGCACGCTTTTGAGCTCAAACCCAGCAACCCGCCAGGCTCTACCAAAGTCCCTCCAGCCTGGCCACCCCAGCCCCTTCCCCCCCATGATGCCTGGGGGTCCCTGAAGCCCAGGGAGGCCCCAAGACATGTCCTGACCTTGACTCCTCAGGCAGAACCCCGTGTTTCTGGTCACCCGCAGGCTCTTTTTGTCTTCCTTATATGGGTCCTGATGGGACACGCTGACTGAGGAGGAGGGGGGTGACACCCCTTCCGTCTGGGCCTTGTGCCTTGTCCAGGGCTGGGCAGCCCTGATTCCTCCCTGATCACCATGCCAGGTGGCTCTCGCTCTGACATCATCTGGCCCCCCTGCTTCCTCTAACACACTGATGACCATGGGGGCTGGGGTCCGTCCTAAGGTCATGAACACAAGGCTTCTGGAAAGCCAGGTGCCATATCGGAGGCTCATGGGAAGGTCCATCCCTGCCCTCCCTGGAGAGGGCCTGGGGGGAGGTGCATATGGGTGCGTCTTGGGCACAGTGGTCACTCAGACTCCTCGCCCAGCTTCCCTCGCAGAAGGGCCTCGGGAGACGTGTGTTTTTCTTTCTTCCCTCTCACTGCGCCAGGCACCGAGAGCTGCCCCGTGGAAAGCAGTAAAATATAATTCTGTCTAGAACCCATCACAACTCCAGCGGGGACGGAGATGAAATGTGTGTCTCGCACGCACCCAGGCAGCCGGAGTGGGTGTAATGAGATTGTCTGCGGGTTCAGCCACTGGGTGAAGGGGGCTCGGGGGACAGGCAGACACACAAGTCATGCTGCCTTCTCTCATTAGGGGCCTGGGGTCCGCCTGCACCATCTTGCTCAACCAGAGAGAAAGCAAGGGGACCCTGTCGTGCCTACCAGGTTCCTGTTCTGTCTGTGAAACCAAGCAGGCACCTGCCAAGGGGTCGTCTGTCCTGTGGACGCCGGTGCCCTGGGTGCTAGGCTGTCTTTCCCTGATGGTGGTGGGCTTAGTGGCTGTGCCCGAGGTAAGCAGCTCAGCCAGAAAGCTATCCGGGCTCAGGCACCAGCCTTCCCGACCCTGCTGAGCACAGGAGCACCACCTAACTGCTAGCTGAGTACTGGGTGGAAGTGGGCTAAGCATTTTATGTGCATTATGTCATTTAATCCACAAAACAGTCCAACAGGGCAGGTGCTATTCTCATCTACTATTTTGCTATTTTGTAGAAGATAAAATGAAAGATCAAAGAGTTTAAACAGTTTGCCCACGGTCACAGCTGGGAGGTGGCGGAAGGTCTGGCTGACTCAAAGTGCGTGAATTTTAACAACTACATTGACTGTTCTTCTCTGGCTGGTACTCAGACTCCTGCTCAAACTCCACTGGCTGCTGCCTTGTAAAAAGTCGACTAATAAAGAAAAGTACAAGGAAAAGTTGCCCCAAATTCCATCAATCTGAGATAGCCCTCACCAGCATCCAGTGAGCATTTTTTTCAGACTCTTTATACAAACAGACACATACAGAGTAGTAATAACTTAACAACAACAAAAAAATGGGTCTTACTCAGCATGCAGTTTTAAAATAAAAAACCAAATTTAATTTTCTTAAATTTAACTGAAGACAAATTCAGTTGTGTGTATTTGAAATGAAATGGAAGGAAATTGCTAAACTTCAGAAATACATTTCTTCCTCTTTAAGTGATAATAGTTCCTAAAACTTTTAGTTCCTAAAAGTTCCTTAAAGTTAATGCAGAAAAGAGAAAAACTGTTTTTTAAGAGAAAAACTTTTTAAACAGCTTTATTGAGATACAATTCACATACCGTACAGTTAATTCATTTCAAGTGCACAACTCAGTGGGTTTTTGTATCCTACATTATTACTTTTAAAAAATTGTAGTAAATATATGACATAAAATTTGCTCCTATAAACATGTGAAGCATACAATTCCGTGGCATAAATACATTTACGGTATTGTGCTGCCACCTCCCCTACTATTTCCAAAATGTTTTCATTCCCCAAATCCCATAAATAATGCCTCCTCAATTCCCCAGCTCTCCCCAACCTCTGGTAACCTCTAATCTACTTTCTGCAAGAAAAACTTTTAACAGGTTGGAATCATTTTTTTTTTTTAATGAACAAACTTAATTTTTTAAAGCAGTTTTAGGTTCACAGCAAAACTGAGAGGATAGTACAGAGAGTTCTCATATATCCCTCCGCCCCACACATACACAGCCTCTCCCCCATCAACATCCCGCACCAGAGTGGGACATTTATCACAATTGATAAACCTGTATTGGTACATCATTATCACCCAAAGCCCATGGTTTGCATTAGGGGTCACTTTTTGTGTGGTACATTCTGTCTGTGTTGATAAACACATAATGATGTGTATCCACCATTCTAGTATCATACAGAATAATTCTACTGCCCTAAAAATCCCTGTGCTCCTACTGTTCATCCCTCATTAATTTTTTAATCTGTATAATGAACCAGCTTTCATGCCATCCGCCTCTGTTTTTTCCACTTTCAATTTTAGTGGAAATTTTTAGTTATTTTATTATTTGTGTACATTGTCAGGGTTTTTATATTCTATTCAATAACAATAATTGCCCCAATTTCAAAATTATTAATTCAGTATTCACTGGAGTTCCTCCATTGATGAACTTATTTTTGATTGGTTGGATTTCAGCATCAAGTAATTTTTTTAAGACTTTATGGATGTCTAAGCCTATGAGTTTATGTTACAGAATGTCCATTAACTTTATACTCAAAGGACGGTTTTGCTGGGTATAAAATTTGGAGTTACAGCTCTGTAGCTATTACTTCACTGTTTCCTGAAGTTGGGTTTCTGTGGAGGATTCTGATTCTCCTCAACTCACCTCCCTGCTCCCCTTTAAGATCAGTAACTTTTTTAAAAGGTGTATTATTTATTTGAGAGAGAGAGAGAGAAAGCGTGCACTGGCAGGGGGAGGGGCGGGGGGGGGAGAGAGAGTGAGAATCTTAAGCAGACTCCAGGCTTAGTGTGGAGCCCTGCATGGGGCTTGGTCTCATGACCCTGAGATCACGACCTGAGCCGAAACCAAGAGACGGACACTTAGCCGACTGCACCACCCAGGCACCCCAGGATCAGTAACCTTTTAAGGATGTCTTGGTGTTAATCACACCATCAAGTTTTCCTGGGCCATAGAATGGCAGTTTTGTAGAGTCAGTTTTTTTTTTTTTTAATTTCAGGGGATTTTTCTATTATATATTTGAATACTTTCCCCTGTTCCATTATTGTATTTTCTTTACCAATTATGTATATGTTTGATTTCCTTTTGCCTCCCATATCTGTCACTTTGTCTTATTAGTCTTCTCCATTTAATCTTATGTGATTTCTTGCAGCCCACCCACCACATCTCTAGTTGTTCATGCTCTGCTTTGTCATTTAATCATCGCTTATAATATGGTTTTTAAAAAATATGTGAATGTATTTATCTTTCTCATTTCTCACTGAGCTCTGTTAACTCACCTTTCAGCCTTCATCTCTTTCTTTTGTCAAATAATTTCTTTTTTAAAATTTCAGCATCTCTTTTCTTACACCCATTTGCCCCTTACCAGTTTTTAAGAGATTATATCTGTAATTTCTCTGGGTCTATGACTTGTTTTTTCTGAAGTCTTTCTGATTTCTCTGGATGATTCCTCCTGTTGTGTGTTCTTCATTTGCCCCCCACCTCACCCTTAATGCATAGGACCCATGTGAATTCCTTGTGATTATTATTCTTTAGCTACCTTCTAAATAGCAGCTTGTGAAAATGTGGGGAGTGGTCCAGAGCAGTCTGCAGCTGCATTATGGGCTTACTCACTGGAAGCCTCTCTCCCCGAGCTTTTATTTATTCTCTGCCTAGGGATTCTGTCTCTCTCAGGTTTCAGGGCTCATACATCATAATGGTTCTCAGCAAAGCTCTTTACATCACTGGCTGTCTGTGTTATGACCAACCCCTCGCTGCCCCTTTTCTCTCCCCACCCTCACTTCACTCCCAGCACCTCCCTCAGAGGGAAAATGAGTTTCTGTCATAGAAATGGCATGTGGGTGTGATTTCCCATCAGCTCCCACCCCATTTCCATTCCACCGTGTAAAATCGCATCTTTGCCTGTGCTCGGTTGTTTACAGCAGCACTATTCCCATCAGCCCCAAATTGGACATTACCCAAATGCCCATCAACAATGGAGTGGTTGAGTCGATTACAGTACATCTACCCAATGAAATACTAGGCAGCAATGAGAACAAACAGTCTACAACCACATGCAATAATTTGGATGAATCCCATGAACATGATGTTGGTCAAAACAAGCCAGAATCAAAAGAGCACATACAGTAGGCTTCCATATGAAATTGCTCAAAGACAGTTGGGTGTTGGCAATCCATCAGCTTCAATCTCATATAAAGTACAAAACAGGCAAATGGCAGGACAGTGGTTGTTCACAGTTGAGGAGATGTGACTAGAAGGGGACACACGGGGGGCTTCTGGGGTTGTTATTTTCCTATTTCTTGATCCTTGCTGGTCCTACAAGTGTGTTCAGTTTGTGAAAATATATCTATATTTATGATACGTGCACTTTTTTGTATGTATGTAATACTTCAATTAAAAATTTTTCTTTGGAAAAACAAATGACAGGGGGATGCCTCTCCTTGCCTGGGGTGGCATCCACAGCCCTAGTTCCTGATTCTAGCAGGAGGATCATGGTCATGACTTTCAGGAAGTGATATTTACTTGGGGGGTCCAAGGAGGAGGCCCATGTAAGCTCTCAGCATGTAGCTTTCTTCCAGTTCAGACTTTGTGATGTCTGCGGTTTGGGGGCATAGCGATTTCGTTGTTTCATCAGCCGACGTGACTGCCCTATATCTGTAGTTGGTGTTTTCGAGGGAGGGCAGTAGAACGGAAATGCTCCTACTCCACCATCTTCAGTAGGAAGTCAGGATAGATTCCTGAACCCACTGGCATGGGTGTTGTTGTAAAGAAACGAGCCTGACTTTCTTAACTAAGTAAAATGCTGGTACTTGTTGAGACCCCTTTAGAGTGATCGCCTTGAAGGACAACATCCAGGGTGGCCAGTGCTCAGCGTCAATGGCCATCTCCTGAGTTCTGCTCCACTCGCCGGGAGCTTCCCTGTGGAAATGTTGGGTGTGACGTTTATGCTTTATGGTCACACCCTGTCTGAGGAGTGTGTCTCTTCTCCCTGCACTCCTGGAAGCAAGTGACAGTCTCTCGTCACCCTGCTCCTGCCCCACCCCCGGCACTGAACTTCGTGGGTGCTCAGCTGCAGGGAATGGCCACATCTCAGCCTTGAGCACCATCCTCTCCTGAGGCCAGTGGCTGTAGGGTGGCCTCGGTGTGTTTACACCAGCCCCAAACACAGGATGTGGCACGACAGTGCAGGGGGCACACCGATGGGAGGTCACTTGAATGGTGTGGCACGTTGGTGCCTCGGGGCCTTTGCTCGGCTTGTACTGTTCCTTCTGGAGCACGTCCTCCTTGCATCTACTCATCCTGGGGTTCCAGGAAGCCCCGCTCACGTCACTTGGAAGCTCCACCTTCCCTCAAGCCTTTCCCTAGTCCCCTCCGTACTGACAAACGCCACCCCTGGCTGGTCCACTTTCTCATCTCGGTGACACTAACCCTGGAAAGCTGCTGGTGTCATCCCCATTTGCTGTATGGAGAGACCGAGGCTCACCAGGCACAGCCACATGTCCTGGGGGGACACGTGGCTAACAAAGGCTTTGTTAGGTTTTGAAGTCCGATCCCGGAGTGGAGCTCCCCCCATGAGGTCCCGTCACACGGGGTCACTCATGGAGCTCTGATTCCTCCCTCCTGTTCTTAGTCACCATGCACTGAGCTCTAACTGTGCAGCACTCTGCTCTTTCCGTCTGTCTGTCTGGGTACCTGCCGGTGTAGCTCTCTGGCGACTCGTGGGCAGAAACACCGTCTCTCACCCCGTGACAGATGGAGCTGCATCCTAAGCCTTGCGGGGTCTGCTGGTCTCTCGGCCGTGGTGGGGCGGGCGCCCTTGGCTTTGCCCCCTGCTTCAAATGGACACTTGGTCAGACTTGTGTGCAGGCAAGCGTGGGCAGGTCTTTTTCCGTGGAGCCGTTAAGACCGCCAAGGGCGGATTGCTTAGACTCCTAGAGTTTCCCAGGAACTTTTAGGGATTGCATCTGACTTCTTTGTCATTGAGTCATTGAGGTGATGATGAGACTTGCCCCAGGTCACAGGGTTTCTCCTGAGGCCCCACAGACATAGGTGTGCCTGCCGCCCTGCAGGGCGTGGTGCTTCTGTGACAGGCCTCTGGTACCTTCCGGGCAAGGTGGTTCTTGAGCTTAAACGAGGACCACGTGGAGAAGCTGCGGAGGCACACGACCCTCACGGAATCTCGTCCTTCCCTCTGCTGCCAGCTCTCACCTCACTCAGCTTCTCCCAAGCCTGCGGTTCTCTCTCCCCAAACCCGTGCCCATCCCACCCTCTCGGCCAGTTGGAAGCTCATCCCCCTGGCAGCTCTCATGTCTTGTCGCCTGGCCGACCCCAGCCTCCTGTGGAGACTCTGGGCCATCTCCTCTGCCTCCATTTCCAGCCAGGCTTGAGCATAGGCCTGTGGGCCTCGGGGCAGGCGGGTCTCAGAGCCGAGAAGGGGCAGCCCACAGCCTCTGCTTTCTCCTCCTGGACATGTCAGCTTGGGCCCGAACCCACATGCCCTCTCACCTTGGGCTGGACCCACCAGCCTTGAGGGAAGGTTAGTGATGGTCTCTTGGCACCGGAGCGTGGCCTCTGGAGAGTTCACCCTTCCCCTTGTGGTGAGTTCAGGGGTTCAGGTGGATCAGGGGAGACACAGGACCAGGAGGGGCAGTAACAAGTGTTTGGCGGCATTTGGACAGCTCGCTTGAGAGGGAAAGTCCCTCCCGGCAAGGGGCCTTCCAAAGTGATGTGTGACCACCACCCAGAAGGGAGGGAGAGTCCGACAGGGGGCTCATGTAGGTAGTGACGTCACTCGGGAGCATGGTGGGGAGCCTCTGGGTCACAGAACTCTCTCATTTGAGGTCTTTTATTTTTATTTTTTAAAGATTTTTTATTTGTTTATTTGACAAAGAGAGACACAGCAAGAGAGGGAACACAAGCAGGGGGGAGTGGGAGAGGGAGAGGCAGGCTTCCCGCGGAGCAGGGAGCCCGATGCGGAGCTCGATCCCAGGACCCCGGGATCACGACCTGAGCCGAAGACAGACACCCAACAATGGAGCCACCTGGGCGCCCCTCATTTGAGGCCCCAGGGTTTGTCTGATCTATGGCTAGCAAATGTAGGGTGCGGTTTCGTGGGTGATGTAAAGTCGATGAACTCTAATTAGCTAGAAAGATGTTTATTTAGGGGGTGCCTGGGTGGCTCAGTCGGTTAAGCATCTGACTTTTGATTTCGGCTTGGGTCATGATCTCAGGGTCGTGAGATCGAGCCCCGAGTTGGGTTCCACGCTCAGCAGGGAGTCTGCTCAAGATTCTCTCTGTCTCTCCTCCTGTCCCTTTCCCCACTCACGCACACGTGTACTCTCTCTAAAATAAATAAGTAAATCTTTAAAAAAATAAAAAGGTGTTTATCTGAACTGTATTTAAAGCAACCGGATGTGTGAGAGCTTGAGTTTGGTGCTGGGGGCTTCGGGCTAATAATCCTACCTGCTATGCAGACGTGAATAACACAGGGGCCATCTCTGGTTTATGTATATAATACTCCCGATCCCTCAGTCTCTCTCCCTAGGTGGCTTATTAAAGAATTTCTTTCAGCCCTATGTACCCATTGTCCCAAGAGTTCTGGTACATTCTTTTCCCTCAATCTAATTAGATAGTAATGCCTTAGTGCCTGGGTGATGCTCAGGCCTCAGACAGATGGTGCCCCAGGGAGGCTGCCTGCCTGGCTGGACCCTCGCTCTTATCACTTAGCCAGTGTCACTGTGAATCTTCACTGACTGCTGTCCCCAGCGTGGTCCTTCTAAAATCAGAATCTAAAATCCTGATTCTGCCATTGCCTATCTTGGAAGACTTCACTCACCTTCCAGTTAGCAGTGTGTAACCTCTCTGGGGGTAACCGTGTATATTTACAGCAAAGCCCCCACCATCTAGGGGATGGATTATGATGGGTAATTCCATTTTCCAGATCACTGAGACTATGCCTCCTTCGAGCCTTGCTTGTTTGTTTTCAAATTTGATTGCTTTCGGTGCAACTCTTCATCAAATATATTCTTTGTCATCTTAAATAGAAGCTTCTATGAGTACATGGTTTATTTTTTCAAAAGCCTTATTGAGATATAGTTCACACGCTATGCAGCCCGCCCACTGATCTTACTTGTCTCTTCCACCTCCAAGACCGAGCCCGGTGTCGGCAATAGAGCAGGTGTCGTAAATCGTTGTTGGGCTGAGCTGAACCACACTTCAGATCACCTCTCTTGGAGAAGTTGGGGTCTTCTGCCTGGAAGCAGTGGTGCCCCTCTGTGCCTGATGACATGCCCCAACACCGGAGGGTCCCGGGCTGCTAATGTTTAAATTCCTCACGTGGGTTTTTCGTACTTCTGTTGGTCCTCCCTTCCTTCCTGTGGCCAGCTGCAGTCACTGGGCCTGCCTCCAGCGACACCAGAGCCCCGGGCCACTGCCGCTGCAGCTTGCTGGAATGGCGTATAAACGAGAGCGCCATGCTCTTTACACTTAGGGGATGCGACACCCTCCCACCGCCCGGCCCTCACTCGTGGGACGACAATCCTTTATTTCCCTGTGGCTGATCAGGGAAGGGAGGAGCAGGACCCCATAAAGAAGGGGTATAAGAAGACATAGCTTCTACAAGATTGCTGAGCAAGCAAGGAAAATGAAGGCTGGAGAGGTGAGGGAATTTGTTCAAGGTCACGCCATGGGCTGCTGGCGGAGTCGAGACCAGGTCTTTCCTCTGTGCTGTTGTGCTCACCAGCCTTTCAGGAAGTGACTCTCCTGCCCTCTCTCTCTCCCTCTCAGGGGTCCTCGGTGACTTTTGTCATGGTTATTTAAGGAACCTCGCCTAGAAGTCCCAACACGCATTTCCCCATCGACGGGAAGGCTTGGACTCCAAGATGATTATAAAGGAATATCGGATTCCTCTGCCCATGACCGTGGAGGAGTACCGCATCGCCCAGCTGTACATGATACAGGTGGGTCTTGGGGCCCGGGCATGCTCCCCACGCCCTTGGGGGGCAGGGAGGTGGCATCGCGGCCTTGACAGCCCAGTGTCTGCCCAGCAGGCTCCTGGTAAATGTGTGAACTGCATGGCGTTCTGGCTTCCCAGCACGATGCCAGGAACACAGGAGCGCGGTGGGTGTTTGTGGCACTGGGTTGCCTTGTCAGCGCTGCATTTGGTCCTAACACTCTGCATTTAATACCGACCTCTCACGGATTCAGATACTATCTATTCGGTCAGCTTGAGCTGCTATAACAAATACCACAGACTGGGGGCTTAGACAACAGACATTTATTTCTCAGCGTTCTGAAGGCTAGAAGCCCAAGGTCAAGGTGCTGGCAGAGTGGTGTCTGGTGAGGGCCCTCCTCCTGGCTTTGCCTGGATGGCCACCTTCTCACTGAGTTCTTGATGGTAGAAGGGGCCAGGGGGCTCTCCGGGGTCTCTTCTGGGAGGGCACTAGTCCTACTGTGAGGGCTTCATCCTCATGACCCTATCATCTCCCAAAGCCTGACCTAGTACCATCACACTGGAGGTTGGGGGCTTCAACATATGAATCTGGAGGGGACACAAAAATTCAGTCCATTTGACAGACAGGAAGGTGTGAGCCAAAGAAGGTCAGTGACTTGCCTGGGAGCACCTGGCCTATTTTCTGGTTCTCTAGGCTGCCTGCAAGACAGCAGTATCCACCATGTGGCTGATTTATAGTCACAGATGAGTTTGAGGATGACCGATTCCTATGACAAGCCAGAGGATACCATGCGCCTCCCCTCCACCCCCCACCCAGATGTTGGGGGCCTCCCTACTCAGAGCCTGGCTGACCTGGGACACGGAGTGGGAAGACCCGGGATCGGGTTGCAAGTGGCCCAGATATGACCACGCTCCTACTCGCTGGGGTCCTGCTCCTCAGGGGAGGTCCCCCTCCCCAGCTGCCCTGCCAGCAGCACTGTGCTCATCCTTTGTGCCCCCTTGGCCCGGCCGGGCAGCTTTCCTCCCAGTGAGGAGTCTGATTACGAACCTGCTCTCACCTGGCTCTGCTCTTCTGGGCATACGGGTGCCTCGGTGCCACCCCTAGACCATGGTGTCACATGGGGCCCTTGGTGCAGGGAGAGCCCCGGCCGGCAGGGCTCCACCTCCGCCCCTGGAACTGCTCGGTGGGTGCACACCCATCCACCTGGGTCTAGGGAGTTAGTCACGAGCTCCCTGCAGAGCCCAGACCCCTAGTCCCTTCTGGAAGGAGCCCCATGAAGCTATCAGAGTTTGAGCAGCAACCCCCCAGCATGGGGAGCTTGAGTAGGAAGAGAATGGGAGGTGAGCCAGCCTCTCTGGGGGACTGTTGGCTCCCCCTGCTTCAGAAGTGCCACTCGGTTCCCTCTTGAACCGCTCACCCCGTAACTATTCCTAGAGAGCGAGGGGAGGAGAAGCGACTCACCTCGGCCCCCCAGCTCTGAGCTATCTGGAAATTGCTCAGCCTGTTCAAGGATGCTGTTCATCCTGCGGCCCCCCAGTTCCCACCCAAGCCAGGGGGGCCCAGACCGTGGCAGGGCTCCCCCCAGCTTCACCATGCCTGTCAGCTGGCGGGGGTGGGCCTCAGGATCCAGGGGCTCACTTTTAGCTCCTAGGATATCCCACAGCTTTTTGGAGCATGTGAACACCTCTGACTGGGCTCCTCAGAAGCACCTGCCATCCTCAACCCCTTTTTTTGAGGTATTTTGTTCTTTTCAAAACATCTATCCTTACGCTTCCAATTAACGTTCAATATCCTATAGCCCCCCCTACGTGATCCCTCCTATGGGCCCGGGGCTGCCTGTGAGTGTTCGCTCATCGGAGCCCCACTGACACCTGTCTGTCTCTCCAGGCGACCTTCCTCTGCTCCTGCTTTGGCACTGTCTTACCTACCACTGGCCCCTGAACTCCTGGGGGCGCCATCCACCATGGGGGGTGATGGACGAGCATATTGTCTCCATTGTGTGACAGTTTCACGTGTGCAAATATGCATCCCAGCTCACCAGCTGCATCTTTACATATATGTGGTTGGCTGTGTGCCAATCATATCTCAGTAAAGCTGTTAAAACACTAAGTCAAATGCAGACTTTTCTGGGCCCAGCCTGGGCGGAGGGCTGGGTTACTGAGAAGAATGGAAAGAGCTTCCTGCTCTCCAGGAGTGCCATCGGGGAGGTGGATGTGCGTGCAGCTTACCGAATGTAGGCCAGGAGACAGGGCGCGGATGTTCACGGGGGCCTCGGGCCAGCGGCCCCGGGAGAGCCTCCACTATGAGCTGGGCCTCACACGGTGGATAGGCCCTCAAGGAAGACAGCTGTGTTTCTGTGGAAAGAAGAGGAAATTTAGTTTCTTTGCTCCTGCCCAGCTTACCGGCTGGGGTGGCCGCTAGCAACGGGTCTGCCTTCTGAACTCACCACCTCCTCCATGGGCTCGTGAGCGAGGTGGGATGAGCTCACGTGTCAAACTGCTTCATGCTGTGCCTGACCAGCGCTCAGTATACATGCTGTTCAAGGCAACAACAACAAAAAGAAGAAGGAAAGAAGAAGAGTTGTTCTGGCTGGGAGAGAGCCTTCCATCACCCGTGGAGGTGCTCAGCAGATGCTTGCCTTGGAGGGAGTGACTGGAGGTGGCTTAGCCAGGACCCTGGACAGCTCCAAGAGCGGCTCCTTGGGGGAGGGGGCCTTTGAGTCCTTCATCCCGTGCTTTTTCTGCCCAGGCCCATGGTGGCTCAGGTCCCTCCCATGCAGCCCCCAGATCCCACAGGATGGGGGAAGGGGGAGTTCCCCACTCAGCCTGTGTGGGCAGGGGTCATGAGTCAGGCCTCCCCCTGGGCACATGTGTGCCCCTGGGGAGCTGGGCTTGTCTCTGCTGCCTTTCTGCAGTCTCCCTGGGAGGCTCCACAGCGCAGCTTGTGGGAATGGTTGGCAAGGGTGGGGCCGGTGTGGGCAGAGAAGGTCAGCACGATTCGAGAAGAGCTTGCTCCTCTGTGGCATGACTGAGAGCCTCAGCTGAGCAGGGGACTGGGCACCCCCGGATGCCATTGCCAGAGGGGAGCCCAAGGGTCAGCCCTTTGGGATGTTAGCTCCAAAGTTGGAGGAGGTGCCCAGGCTCAGAGGGAACCAGTGATAGTTGAGACCAGGACCCATTTGTTCATCCAGCTGATCTTTACTGTGCAGGCGGGGAAGTGCTTTGCAGGGAGTACAGACGCACTCCCGGTCTGGGTCCCCGCGGCTCTGCCACTGCTCACTGGGGCCCATGTGGCCCCAAATGGCCTGTGTTATCCATCTCCCATGAGTGACTTGTGTCCCCCCAAATTCACGTCCACCCAGAACCTTAGACTGTGACCTTATTTCGAAGCAGGGTCTTTGCAGAGGTAATTAGTTAAGGACCTTGAGATGAGATCATCTTGGATTGAGAGTGGGCCCTAAATCTAATGACTGTTGTCCCTATAGGAAGAGGAGAAGACAGAGAAAAGGTGAAGGTCATGTGACGGTGGAGGCAGAGAGCAGAGTGATGTGGCCACAAGCCTAAGAATGCCTGGGGCCCCTGGACTGGAGGAGGCAAGGCAGGGTCCTCCCCTAGAGCCTCCAGAGGGAGCTTCTGGGATGGACATGCTGGCTTTCTTGGGCAAGGAGTCTGAGGACAACTCAGGCTCAGGTCACCCGAATGGGCAGAGGCTTCTGTGCAGCCCTACGGAGGCCGATAGGACCCTCCCCACCCCTGCACCCTATCCCCTGTCTCTTCTCCACCGTTGGCTCCCCGGCAGGCTGGGCACCCCACTTCAGCCCTCGGACACTCCATGTAGCCCTAGCTCCTCTGACCTGCATGTCCCCTTCTCACCGAGCCACCCCGAATCCCAGATGTGTTTGTTTCCTGGGGCCGCCATAATAAAGCACCACAAACTGGGGGGCTTAAAGCCACAGAAATGTGTTCTCTCACAGTTTGGAAGCCAGAAGTCCAAAATCAAGGTGTCAGCAGGGTTTGCTCCCACTGAAGGCTCTAGGGGAGGATCCTGCCCTGCCTCCTCCAGCCTCTGAGGGCTGCCGGGGTTCCTTGGCTTACAGCTGCATCCCTCCCATCTGTGCTTCTGTCTTCACTTCTTATAAGGACATTGTAGGACATGGATTGGATGTAGGACCATAGATTGGATGTAGAATTTTGGAAACTGACACCAGAGAGAAGTGACTCGTCCAGGATGAGAGGGAGCTGGTCACAGAGTTGGGACTAGAATGCACGTCTTTGCTCAATAAAAAATCGGGTACCTGCCTTGTGCCAAGGTGTTTTCATGCTGTGGGCTGAGCAGGCCCCAGAGTCAAACAGATCTCGAGTTCTGGCCCGGCTCCGCCACCTGGAAAATGTGTACCTCAAACAAGTCACTCCAGCTCTCTTAGCCCCTGCCTTCGCATCTGCAAACTGGGGACAGGAGCATACTGCACCTTTCTCAAGGGGTTGTTGCAATCACGAAAGGAGAAGTACATGGAAAGAAAGCAACAAATGAAGCTACCGCAAGAGGCAGGAGCTCACAGTGTCTGGGGCACGGTTGCTGCTTTCATTCCAGAACCTGGGCCACATTCCAGGGGCTCCTTTAAAGAGTGAGGGATGGTGCGTCCCCGCGGACCCCATCTGTGCCCTCTACCGGGGTCTTTCCTATTTTTTTTCTGAAGGGGAGTCAGCTGCTCTGGGCCCCGGAGATATAGCACATCTTCGTGCCGTAGGGGTGAGGCCATGCTCTTGGGAGTGCCTGTGCGTGTGTGTGCATGGGTGTGCACATGTGCACACCTGCTGTTCGGGAAGCTGACCGAAGATGGCCTCGGCGATGGCGTCATGTCACCGTGGAAACAGATGCCGGGCTTAAAGTCACTGGGGCCTTGACCACGAGGCTTTCTGCATAAGCAGAAACCTGAGCTTTTGGACACTGGGAAGAACATTTGTGGCAGAGAGACACTCAGAGGTGACCCAGGCATTGTCCCTCTCAGGCGGCGCCGCTGAGGCCCCTTCCCGCACCCCGTGTTCGAGCTCTCTGAAACCCTAGTGAGTACAGACGCAGCGTTGGTTTCTGTTTGTGTGTTCTATACCAGCTTGATTGAGATGGAAGTGGCATACCACATAATCCGCACATTTAAAGCGTACAGTTTAGGGGTTTTTAGCAAATTCATAGAGTTGTCAAACCGTCACCACGATTTTAGAGCATTGTCATCACCCCAAAGAAGAAGTCACTCTCCGTCCCCCCACCCCATCCCCAGGCAACCAGTAATCTGCTTTCTGTCTCTATGGATTTGCCTGTTCTAGAAATTCCTTATCAGTGGGTTTGGACGCTATGTGGCCTTTCGGGTCGGGCTTCTTACACGTTGTTTTCAAGGCTCATCCACGTTGTGGCAGGTGGCAGCACCTCCTTCCTTCTTATGGCTGAATCATAGTGCATTGTGTGGATATAACTTGTTTATCCATTCTTCAGATCACGGACATTTGGGTTGTTTCCACCGTTTGGCTCTCGTGAATAATGCCGCTGTGAACATTCGTGTACAAGTTTCTGTGTGGAAATATTTTCCTTTTCCTGGATGTATACCTAGCCCTGGAATGGCTGGGTCATATGGCAATTCTATGCTGAGCTTTTTTGAAGAACTGCCAAACTATTTTCCACAGCAGCTGTACTGTTTTCTATTCCCATGAGCAGTGCGGGGGGTGGGGGATCCAGTTTCTCCACATCCTCACCAACACTTGCTATTGTCTGTCTTTTTAGCCATCCTACTGGGTCAGGATTGGTATCTCGTTGTAGTTTTAATTTGCATCTCCCTAATGATTAGTGACGTTGAGCATCTTTTCATGTGCTTGTTGACCATTTATATACTTCTTTGGAGAAATGTCTATTCAAGTCCTTTGGCATTTTTAAATTGGGTTGCTTCTTTGTTGTTGAGTTGTAATAGTTCTTTAATATTTTAGATACATTATTATCAGATATTATCAGATATATTATTTACAAGAATTTTATCCCATTCTGTGGGTTGTCCTTTTACTCCCTCCATAATGTCCTTTGATGCACAAAAGTTTAAAAATTTTTATAAAGTCCAATTTATCTGTTTTTTGTTTGGTTGCTTATACGTTGGGTACCATATTTTAAAAACCATTGTCACATCCAAGGTCATGAAGATTTACTCCTATGTTTTCTTCTAAGAGTTGTATAGCTTAAGCTCTTACATTTAGGTCTTTGATCCATTTTGAGTCAGTCTTTTTTTTTTTTAAGATTTTATTTATTTATTTGACAGACACAGCGAGAGAGGGAACACAAGCAGGGGGAGTGGGAGAGGGAGAAGCAGGCTTCCCGCTGAGCAGGGAGCCCGATGCGGGGCTCGATCCCAGGACCCTGGGATCATGACCTGAGCCGAAGGCAGACGCTTAACGACCGAGCCACCCAGGTGGCCCTGAGTCAGTCCTTATATGTGATGTGAGGTAGGGATCCAACTTCATTGTTTTGCATGTGGATATGCAAATTGTCCCAGCAATATACTGGGATGTGTTGAAAAGACTTCTTTCCCTCACTGAAAGATCTCAGCACTCTGGTTGAAAATCAGTGCATTTAGTATATAGATATATGGGTTTATTTCTAGACTCTTGACCCTTTTCTTTGGATCTATCCTATGCCAATGCTACATTGTTTTGGTTACTGTAGTTTTGTAGCAAGATTTTATGTAGGAAAGTGTAAATGCTCCAACTATGCTTTGTTTTGTTTTCAAGATTGTTTTGGCTCTTTGAGCTCCTTCACTGATCCTTCCTGGTTTTAGGATCAGTTTTTCCATTTCTACCAAAAAGGCCACTGGGAATTTTGACAGGGATTGCATTGGATCTTTAGATTGCTTTGGGGAATATTGACATCTTAACAATGTTAAATCTCCCAATGCATGAACATGGCTGTCTTTCCATTTATTTAGATCTTTATTTTCTTTTGGCAGTGTTTTATAGTTTTAGCATGTAAGTGTTTCACCACCTTGTTAAATTTATCCAAGGTATTTTATTCTTTTGAGTGCTCTTGTCAATGGAAATGGTTTCTTAATTTCCTTTCTGCACTGCTTATTTTTGTGTATGGATTTTGCATCCTGCAACTTTGCTGATTTCATTTATTATGTCTAACAGGGTTGGGGGATTCTTTAGGATTTTCTGTATTTGGGATTTTGTCATTGGCAGATTGAAATTGCTTTACTTGCTCTTTTCCAATTTGAGTGCCTCTGATCATTCCTTTTTCTTGACTAATTTCTTGGGCTAGACCCTGCAGTACAGTGTTGAATAGAAGGAAGAGAGCAGGCATCCTCGTCTGGTTTCTGATCTTGAGAGCCCTGTCAGTCCTGGGACCGATGGGGGTCAAAGGGAGGACTGTGCACTTGCAGAGCTGGAGCTCGGAGGGAAATCAACCCCTGCTCAGTCTCCTGTAGGAGTGCTGGGAGGGGGGTGGAGTCTGGGTCTGGATTTGGGGGTCCAGAAGTGACACAGGAAAAGCCAGCCTGGTTGGCCAAAGCCCTTCCTCCTCTCATCGCCCCTTGGCCTGGTCTCCTCGGCCCCTTCCCTTCTGCAGAGTGCTCTGGCCCCAACCCATCACAAGCACTTTTGTCCCCGCAGAAGAAGAGCCGGAACGAGACATATGGCGAGGGCAGCGGCGTGGAGATCTTGGAGAACCGGCCATACACAGACGGCCCCGGCGGCTCTGGGCAATACACACACAAGGTGTACCATGTGGGCATGCACATCCCCAGCTGGTTCCGCTCCATCCTGCCCAAGGCGGCCCTGAGGGTGGTTGAGGAGTCTTGGAACGCCTACCCCTACACCCGAACCAGGTGGGCCTTTCCCCACACCCCGAGCTGTTGGGCAGGGAAGGAACCCTGGGGGTGGCCCCCTAGGCAGGCTCACCCTCCACACTCCAAGGAGCCCAGGCTCCTGGAGAGCTGAGCCTCTGTTCCAGGAGCCTCTGTCCTCAGGGATCAGGCAAGAGAGGGGCGGGTCAACACCTAGATACCTCTCCACCTGCCCCAGGAAGGCCGGGAAGGCACGAGGCAAGCGAGGGTCACCTGAGACCCCTTTGCCCTCTGGGAAGGCTCAGGGAATACAAACCCCTGTTAATAATCACCTGACAATGGGGGACCATTAACCGACCATCTGGGAAGAAACATGAACCAAGGATAGACCAGATGGCCCAGAGATTCCCTCCAACCCTGAGACCTTCAGCACCTGTGACATTGTTTTATTATATTCCACTTTGAATGGGGCTTTCTTTGGATTCCCAAAGAAAGGAGGCTCTTCACTCCATGCCCCCACCCTCACCCGTCCAGGGTAGCTGAGTAGAACAGACGGGGGCTGCTCTCAGCTGGCCACCCACAGCTGTATAGGTGGGGGTCCCCGTGAGTCACCCCCCACTGGGTGAGGACCTGGGCTTGTCAGAGGATCTACTGAGGTTATTTCTCTTCCCAGAGGCACTTTCCTCCTGTGAGCTCATCTCCAGCCAAGAGAGAGGGGCTGTTGCCTTGTTGCCAGACCTGGTGGCTCGGGGGTGGGGGGTTTGGGACGTGACATGTCACAGAGTGCTAGTCTGGATTCTTGTGGCATGTCTGTGTGTGCCTGTGTCCCTACCGTGCCTTACACATGTGGACGATGGCCACAGGGTCTCTGGCAGCTTCCTATAATGTCTCCCTCTTCCCCCTAAACACTTCCCCCCCTCCCCACAGCCTGGCCTTGGCAGTTCTCGGGACAAGGGGAGGGTTCCCGAGGTGGCCAGGACAGGCGAATCTCGGCCACCACTCCAGCCCTTTCTGCCTCTCGTGCCCAGTGGGGTCCAGCAGGCCCTGACCCAGCCATCCCACAGCCAGCCCTGCAAGCCACCGGTCCTGACGTGTGCTTTCCTTCCGTACACAGGTTCACTTGCCCCTTTGTGGAGAAATTCTCCATTGACATAGAAACCTTTTATAAAACGGATGCTGGAGAAAACCCGAATGTGTTCAGCTTGTCTCCTGTGGAGAAGAACCAGCTGACAATCGGTAACCACTACCACAGCCCTCCCACCCCGGGGAGGGCCAGAGCCGCATAGGGCCACTTCCTGGCTCTTCCTGCCTGCGTGACCTGGTCTCTGGGCCTGGCAGGCTCCAGGCTGGCTCCTGTCCTAGGCGGGGAGGTCAGAGTCCAAGCAAGCACTGGGCACTGGGGGAGGCAGGACCAGCCTCCTTGGCCCCATGTTCCTGAAGTGCACACCAACACTGGGTGCCTTCCCCACTCAAGCCCCTTCCCTCCACCCCTTCAAGGGATCCCCCTCCCCGGAGTGCAGACGTGTGCTCAGGGGGGTGGGGGTGGGGGGACCTCAGGCTGACTGTCGAACCTGAGTGCAGTGGGCTTGGGGGGGCTGTGTCCCCTTGATGGTAGGTGGTCTCTGCTCCGCTGCCCTCCACCTCACTCTGTCATGAGGAGACAGCCCTGTGTGTTCAATCTTTTTTAAGAGAGGCCAGAAATCAGGATTTGCATGTGAAATCTTCCAGTTCCTAAATAAACGTATGCTGGCCACACAGACCACATCTGCGGGCCCCCTGCAGCCCAGCAGCCCCTGGTCTGCAACCTATGGGTTCCAGGCCCTATAGCGCGAGCCGCCATGGGGGCGCTGCCGGCAGGTGCGCGACCCGTGTTGGACAGGTGGCTGCCAGGGCCCCGGGATCACGCTCTCAGGCAGCCTCTGAGGGGCAGGAAGGGCTTTTCCCTGGGCGCCCTCACCCGGCCCCCTCCCTCCTGCTGGAGTTTTCAGGCCCCACCAGGGTTCTAGAGCTCTGTTAGTCTGCCCAGGCTGCCGCAACCAAGGACCACAGACGGGGACTTAAACACAGATGCGCATGGTCTCACGGTCTAGAGGCCAGAAGTAGGGCTGTCTCCTGGGGTCACTGAGGGAGAATCTGTTCTGGGCCCTGCCCCTAGCTTCTGGTGGCTGCTGGTGATCTCTGGCATTCCTTGGCTTGGAAACACATCGCCCCAGTCTCTCCCTCATCTTCACGTGGCATTCTCCCTATGTGCGCTTGTCTGTGTCCGAATTTCCCCTTTTTATAAGTGCATTAGTCATCGTGGAGTAGGGCCTCCTACCCTAATGACCTCATTTTAATTTGATTATGTCTTTAAAGGCCTTATCTCCAAATAAGGTCACATTCTGAGGAACTGGGGGGTCAGGACTCCGACATATGAATGGGGGGCGGGGCAGGGGGCAGGGGGTACACATTCTACCCACAAGAGGAGGGACGGACCCAGCATGATACAGGCCCTCCACCAGCTCAGGCCCGGCCAGCCTCAGACATGGCCTGAGCCCCACGGGCTCCCTCCAGAGGCCACCTGCCATGTCTCCTAAGTCTCTGTAATATGACTCATCCCCACCCCACCCCAGCCCGCCCCTTGCCCCTTGGCCTTTGCCTGCCCACACAGGCCGTGCCTGTGGCCTGCTCCAGGAAGGATCTCTGTCCCTGCCGAAGGCCACGGCCCTTGGGCCGCTCCTGACCCCTTGCTGGTTTCAGTGGAGCCCACGTCTGTGTTTGCAAACCACGGCATGGTTCCATGCAGGCCGGCGAGCGGGGAGACGAGACAGCCGGAGCCTGGCCAGGGCCCAGCACCCCCACCCCCCGTGCCATCATCCCCATACATTCGGGAAAGGGGCTCTCTGAGCCACAAACTCTGTCCTGGGATTTATGTACCCCAGGTGTGTGCCCAGCCCTGTGTAACACCCGCGTGCCTCGGGGGGGGCACAGTGGGAAGAAGCGTGTGCCAAAGAGTAGTGCGGCCCAGGTCCTTCCCAGACTTGCTGCTATTTCTCTCAGCCCCCATCCCACACCCAGCCAGGTCCCACCAGCCCCCAGCCCTATGGCCTCCACTACCCACTCTCAGGACCGGCTCAGGTCCGACACCTCCTGCCGGTCTCCTCCCCTCTGATCGAAGACGGGCTCCTAGCAGCCAGCCTGCCTTAAAGCCACTGTGTAAATAAGTAGAATATGGGGCCACTTCCCCCACAGCCTGGTGAGAAGAGGTTGCATCGCTGTCCCCTCCCCCATACAGACACTCTGGCGGCTCCCCAAACTCTCGCATCCCGTGCTGCGGGGCCTTCTTGGCTTCACTGCTCTGCTCCTGTAGCTGAAACGCCACTTTCTCTGGGAAGCTCTTCCTGGCCTTCTCTTCCGTTCGCCGCCGCCCGCCGCCACCGCCCTCCTATCCCACATCCCCTGTGGAAATTCATCTCCCCATGCCTCCTCAGCTCTTCACCTGATTAACTGCTTAGAGTCACAGGAGGACACAGGCCCTGAGGTCGGGAGAGCTCAAGGTCAGAGTGGCCCAGAGCAGCATCCCCAGTCCCATGTTCGGCCCTACGGCATATGAGGCCCAGAGGCCTGTGAGGCTTTGCGGGTGGCGGGGACACGGGGAGGGCACTGAAAAGGGAGGGGTGGGGTGGAGGTGGGGCAGAAGTGGCCACTGGCAGGCTCTCCCCACAGACTTCATCGACATTGTCAAGGACCCCGTGCCCCCCAACGAGTATAAGACGGAAGAGGACCCCAAGCTGTTCCGCTCGATCAAGACACAGAGGGGGCCCCTGTCTGACAACTGGATCGAGGAGTACAAACAGCAGGTTTTCCCCATCATGTGTGCCTACAAGCTCTGCAAGGTGGAGTTTCGCTACTGGGGCATGCAGTCCAAGATCGAGAGGTTCATCCATGACACCGGTGAGCTCGCCCGTGCCCGCTGCCTCCCTCTTCATCCAGCTGTGATTCGACGTTTCCCTCTTATTCCTGAAAGACGACCCAAAGCCCATGTGCAGCTTCCCGCAGGGTGTATCTTGACTACTTGCCGGGCGCCTAAAGGTGACAGGCAGTATATGTTGGTTGTCTGCTTAAGAAGCCCCAGAGCACGTCCCCAGACACTCTGGCTTGTGTTCATAGCTTATATATAGTGCCAACCCCCTGAGGGCAGTAGCCCCAGGAGACAGCCTCCCTGCTGCTTACCTGCACCAGGCCCTGACCGCAGCTCCGCCTCCCCCATGGGCTGGGTGTCGTGGGGGCAGAGGGTCTTGGACACCATGGGGTCCTCACACCAATGGGACCAATGGGCCCAACCTGGGGCTCTTCTCTCCCCTAGCACCTCAGCTCCCTACTTGCCCCCCAGGTCATGGCATGAGGTCGGTGCCAAGGGCCTGACCCAGCCCCAGGCTCATGATCCGGGAGTGGCATCTGGGCAGGTATCTTTTGACTCCAAGAATCAGGGTTTGGGTTAGCTGTGAACAGAGCCACACTCTTGATAGTGTGCGTCGTGTGTGTCCTATCAGCTCACAGTGACTGATGAGGATAGCCATGTTACCCCCGCTTGCAGAGGAGGAAGCAGACAGCCCAGGTCTCCCGTCCCAGCTGCCCGAGACCTGAGCTGACATTCTTGCAGCAACGGGCAGGGGCATCGCAGCAGACGGTCTCTTCAGTGTGGGACCCAAGGGTGGCGTGCCTGAGGCCATGGCCCAGGACTTGGGGCGCAGAGACAGTCTTGGCTGAAGGAGAGCGCAGAAGGTCAAGGGATTTAGGAAGGATTGCAGGGGAGGCAGAGTGGCCTGAGCCAGGAGGAAGTGTCACCGGAGACCAGCCCGAGGACATGACATGGCCTGACCACTTGGAAAGCCACTCCACTTTCTCTAGGAAAGTGGAAGATGCATGCCCCGAGATCCAGTGACATCCCTCCCGGGTTTGCCCCCCAGAGAAACTCTTGTACACATTCCAGAATGTTCAGAGCAGCAGATTTGTAAAAGCTAAGTGGACAGACAATGAAAGTGAGCCAAAGACCCAATAGCAAAAGAAGGAATAAACAAAATGGCATTGCAAACAAATAAATACCAGACAGCAAGAAACCTGAAACTCACCCAAAAAAACCCCACAAATGGCAGGAAAAGACATGCAGCATGACGCAGACATGTAAATGTCAGCAACATGCACACCAGCCTAATGTGTCAGGTAGGAAAACACATCTGTGGGCTGCAAAAGGAGAGGAAAGTAAATGAGCCTGGAGCGGGCGGGAGGAGAGGGTGTCCAGGACGGCCATCCCAGGGCTCCCTGCTTCTGGTCGCGTCTGCTCCCTCACTGGGTGGTGTGGATAGGGATGATGCTCTCTTTCTTCTTAATGTTTTCTTAGTGAGCTTTATCGAGGCCTAATTTTGCATACCATACACTTCCCCCCCTTGTAAGAGGACAGTTCTATAAGTGGCAGTATATTCAGAGTCATGCACACGGTTCTAGAACATTCCATCACCCCAGTCTTTTGTTCATGTTCACAGTCACCCCCACGCCCACCCCCAGCCCAAGGCAACCCCCTCTGCCTTCTGTCTCTAAAGTCCTTTTATTATCCTTTATACCTTGAAAGCGATCTCATTTTCATCATTTGACTTGCATGATATATTCTTCTACGTCTTACTTTGTCTCATTTTGCATCTTATTTTATATGTATATATGTTCTATTTGTGAAAAAGGACCAACCCACTTTGAACGGGAACTTGATTTCCATGTGGAAATTCGACAGCAAAAGTGTACTAGACACTGAGGCAGGAGACGGTGGGGGAGTCCTCCTCTAGCTCCCCCTGGGGCAGGAGTCCCCCCAAAATTCAGCGTGGGCTTCTGAGCAGCCACGATCCCTCAGGAGGCCACTCTGCTCCAATTATAGAACCTCGTGAGGCCATCTGTGAGCCAGACCCCTCATTTACAGATGGGGAAACTGAGGCACGGGGAGGCAGTGATTTGCCCACAACCACACAATGGGTATAACCTCGGGGTGCCTCCTAGCCCCACGCCCAGCCCTGGGGGCTAACGTCTCTCCTGTCTCCCCCTCCCGCCCCCGCCACCACCTGGGGGCAGGCCTGCGGAAGGTGATGGTGAGGGCCCACCGGCAGGCCTGGTGCTGGCAGGATGAGTGGTATGGGCTGAACATGGAGAACATCCGGGAGCTGGAGAAGGAGGCGCAGCTCATGCTGTCCCGCAAGATGGCCCAGTTCAACGAAGATGACGAGGAGGCTGCAGAGCTGGCCAAGGACGAAGCCAGCCAGGCCCAGGTCCCTGGGGAGACCCCCCAGCCCGGCAGCAGCAGCGGGGAACCCTTGGCAGGCCGGGGACTCAAGAAACAGTGGTCCACGTCCTCCAAGTCCTCACGGTCCTCCAAGCGGGGAGGTGAGCCCCGGGGCACATAGCACCCCCTTTCTCCAGGTGGAGGGGGGCTCTACCTTCCACGAGTCTACCCCAGGACAGCCCTCACCCCCATCCACAGCAGCCAGCCCCCTGCCACGGCCAGGTAATTCTAACTCCAGACATGGACTCTTGCTTCCCAACCTTGTGGGCCACACCTGTGGGGAGTCAGAACCATTCTGCTGGTAGCCCCCCAGCTCAGAGCGAGCCCACGGTGCCTCCCCCCATAGCAGGTGACCCTGGACTCACCTACAAGGGCCAGGTAAGACAGGCCGGCCATGGGGGAACCCAGCTCCCAGCCTCTCCTGGGGCCCCAAAGCTACAGCTCTGAGGAACCAGGGTTCCCAGGAGGGGAGGGAGTCTGGGTGGGTACCCCCAGCACGCCCAGGAGGGGTCTCTGCTCCTGTGGCAGGAGCCAGGCTGAAGGAGCCTGAAAAACCTTTAGATCCTGAGAAAGGCCTTTTTCGGGAGAACTTTGGCAAAAGTGCTGTGGCTGGTTGGAAAAACCAGGGTATCCTGTGTATGGCCAGGAGTCTCCTCTGCAAATCCAGCTTCCCCACGCCAGGCTGGCCTGTCTCTGTGCTGAAGGGCTCTGTGGATGTATATATGTCGATAACCTTTTATGTCACTCACCTCCTGAGAGTACCGCACAGTCCTATCTGCTCTGCTGCAGGAGAATTTCTGGGGCTCCCCGCCGCCGGGCAGACCCCGGGCAAGAGCACAGGAGTGGACCCTGGCCTGCGTGACTGCACGTCCTGGCCTGATACCCAATACCCTCCCAGTCCCTTGTCCTCCCTGGGACACATGCATGTGGGACCTTCTTGAAAGTTCCAGGAGCTTCCACCCCTCCCTTCTCCCTTCTCCCCCGAGCCCTCCTGGCCCTGCTCTGGCCTAGCCCAGCTGGCTGGTCAGTCAGCTTGAGGTTTTGCCTTCCAGCCAGCCCTTCCCGCCACAGCATCTCTGAGTGGAGGATGCAGAGTATCGCCCGGGACTCAGACGAGAGCTCAGACGACGAGTATTTCGACGCTCATGGTAAGTGGCTCTTCCCGGGGGCGGGAGGGAGGATCTGAGAGGGTCAGGGCAGAGGATGAGATGAAATCCCCGGAGTCGAGGGCCTCAGGCTCACCCCGGCCATGGATGTAGGATGGATTCATACTCAGACGGGGCCTTTGTGCCACATTGGGTTTATTTCCATAAGAAGCTTGACATAAGCATGGCATCTTACAATTTTCTAAATCTTTGTAATGACCTTGTTTTGTTCTTGGTTCAATGGTTGTCCATCTCACGTAGGAACCTTAGCAAATGCAAACAATCAGGAAATATGGGAAATGCCCATTTTCCCACCAATCCCAAAATAAGCACAGTGAACATACAGCCTCCTGAATCACCCGCCTTTGCTGGGAAGATGCGGGAACAGTTGACCCTCGAGCAACACGGTTGGAACGGCACAGATCCACGTACATGTGGATTTTTTCTGATAAGTACCGTACCATCAGTGTGTTTTCTTTATGATTTTCTTTTCTCTCTTTTTAAGATTTTATTAATTTATTTGACAGAGAGAGACACAGCGAGAGCAGGAACACAAGCAGGGGGAGTGGGAGAGGGAGAAGCAGGCTTCCCACCGAGCAGGGAGCCCGATGTGGGGCTCGATCCCAGAACCCCGGGATCATGACCTGAGCTGAAGGCAGACGCTTAACGACTGAGCCACCCAGGCGCCCCAACTGAATTTAAATTTTAAAAAAACTTCAAAAAAAGAATCTCAAAGCAGTGTTTTTCAAATTGCCTGAGGCATTAATGGGTCGCAAAATCTATTTTTTCTTAAATGACATAGGTCAGAATAGTTTGTAATAAGTACTTTTTTTTTAAAAGATTTATTTATTTATTTGACAGAGAGAAAGAACACATTACAAGCAGGGGGAGCGGCAGGCAGAGGGAGAGGGAGCAGGGAGCCCAGCGCGGGGCTCCATCCCAGGACCCCGAGATCATGACCCGAGCCGAAGGCAGACGCTTAACGACTGAGCCACCCAGGCGCCCCTCTTTATGATTTTCTTAATGACGTGTTTTCTCTAGCTTATTTTATTGTAAGACTATGGAATATCATATATATGACATACAAAATTCGTGTTAATTGACTCTGTTACCGGTAACGCTTCTGGTCAACAGAGGCTATTAGTAGTTAAGTTTCTGGGGAATCAAAAGTTTGAAGTGGATTTTCAACTGTGTTGGGGGGTCGGCGCCCCAGCTCCTGTGTTGTTCAAGGGTCAACTTCACTAAAACACTCACATGCTTCCTACCTTGGCTCTTCCTCTCCACCGGCAGACAGGTCTGTGGAGACTGGTTTCCAGCTTGTGGTTGACGAGGCAGGACACAGGCTCAGAGGGGGACAGGGGCTTGCCCATAGACACTGAGCAGGGCCAGGGCAGGCCAGAGCCCCTCACGGGGCAGCCGTGGCCTGGAGCAGGCAGAGGGGCCACCTGATTATGGTATTTTCATTAACTGGCCGGTCCTTGAGGGAGAACTTGGGGAATCAGTGTCCAGGCAAAAGGGATCTGAGCTGGAATGGGTGGTAGGTGGTTCCTGAGCTTCCTTCTGCACCCGGGCCCTCCCCAGGGGGGGACGAAAGGTATTTTGGGCCTCCCACCCATGCCCACCTCTTTGGGCAAGAGGTGCACCCTCTCCTGGCTGTGAGTCCCTGACAGGAGGGAAATGCACATTTAACAGAGAAACTTTAGAAAAAGCTGGAAGAGAGAAGAGTTAGCAAAGCAGGAGATGCCAGCATGAAAGTGGCCGGGGAAGTGCCCTTCAGTGGGATGCAGGGCTGGAGGAGGGACCCGTGCCCGCCAGCGCCCAGACAGCCGCCTCCAACCCAGCAGTACCCCAGGCTGCTGTTCTCAGCAAAGCAGAAACAAGAGTAATGGATGGAAGCGCCCACAGCGAGGCTGTCCATTTGTGGACGTTGAGAACGGTCAGGGACGTTAGCTGATGGGTGGAGAGACAAAACGTGGTCCATCCATACAGTGAAATAGGATTCAGCCGTAGAAAGGAGGGACCATGGACACCTGCCATACCGTGCATGGAGCTTGGCGATGTGGTGCTCGGTGAAAGAAGCCAGACACAAAAGACCACACGTTGTAGGATTCCATTCAGTGAAATGTCCAGAACAGGCAAATCCATAGAGACAGGAAGTGGATCGGTGGCCTCCAGCGGCTGGGGGAGGGGATGGGGATCAACTGCTAAGGGGTACAAGGTGTCCATTCGGGGAGATGGAAATGCTCTGGAACCAGACAGAGGTGGTGGTTGTACAGCGTCGGGAACGTACGAAAGGTCACCTTAAAGGGGTTTAAATGGTGAATTTTATGTTACGTGAAAATTATCACAGTTTTTAGAAAAGGTCAAGCAGAAGCCCCCTGGATGTCGGTCATGGGTTCGTCCTGCTCAGGAAGGGAGGGGCGGAAGCAAGCACGGAGGTGGACACAGGCCAGAGCGGGGGGGGAGCCCCCAGAGTGGCCACAGCGAGGCCCTGCACCTCCCAGCCGGGCCTCCCCGCACTCCTCGGTCCCTGCCCTCCAAGGGTTGCTGAAGCCCTGCTGTCTCCCCGCAGAGGACCTGTCCGACTCAGAGGAAATATTCCCCAAGGACATCACCAAGTGGAACTCCAATGACCTCATGGACAAAATTGAAAGCCCTGAGCCAGAGGATACACAGGGTACCTGAGTTTGGCGGGGGGCTGCTGCAGGGCCTGGGGAGGGGGGCTGCAGGGGCCAAGCCCCTCCTCTCTGACCCAGCTTCTGTGCAGCGCTGGGCATCGGGGAGGAGGGGTGGGAGTACCCACGGCCCCACTAGTCATGGTCACTGCCTCTGTCCTGTGGGCCTGGGGCTGCCCGGCTGCCCCTCTGCTCACAGCACCCCCTGCTTATGTGTTGCAGACGGTCTCTATCGCCAGAGCGCCCCTGAATTCAGAGTGGCCTCCAGTGTGGAGCAGCTGAACATCATCGAGGTGGGTGCCCAGGGGGGCAGAGGGCCAGGGGCTGGGCTGCCGGGGGCCCTCCGGGGCTGCAGGGGGAGGCGGCTGAGCTCAAAGGACGGTTCCCGTGGGGCTGCAGAGGCAGAACTCGGCCACCCACCACCTCACGTCCCCACTGGCCTAGGCGCCATCAGAGAGAGGCCTGGGGGCTCCTTTACTCCCTGCCCCGACGTCCCTGAGAACCAAGAAGGACTGCAGGCGGCCCCCAAAGAAGGCCTTGACCCAGCTCCGCCAGTGGAAAGTGAAAGGAGAAACTTGTAAATTCCAGACCAAAAAACAGATGTTCACCTTGTACCGAGCCTTTCCGCATTTGCTGAAGAAAATAAGATGGGAGGGGAGGAAGCGAAAGTCGTCTAGGCAGAAGTGAGCGGCCGCCACCCCGCTGGGGCCCCACAGGGCTCCCGGTGTCCAATAAAGCTGTCTTGGTAGAGCGCCTATGTCCGCTTCGGGGGTTCTTTGCACGGGGCTCACGCCCCTTCTCCTCCTCCAGCTGTGGGCGGTCAGAGCTGTTTGCACTGGGGGTGGGAGTCAGGGCCAAGCAGGGCTGTCACCCGCTGCGGTCACCGCACTGCTCGCGGTCACCACGCCACTCTCACCTCAAGCTGCCCAAGGTGGGGACAGCACCTCTGGGAACTCGGGACCCCTGGGGAGCTTGGGCCAGGTGCCACGGAGGAGGAGCAGCATCCACACCGCCCTCCCCGACTTGGGGTTTTCTACTCTGCGGTCCGGGGTCAACGTGGGCTTTTGTAGAAGGCAAACTGGGACAAGGGGAGTTGATTTCCAATTGCCAGTTAATGGCAAGATAAAGCACATGGAGCCCCCTCCCCACCTAGGGCGCACACAGCTCTGACGGCCCCCTCGGGAGGGGCAGAAGGGGCCTCGGGCTCTAGATCTGCCTCAGGATGTGCGTTGGAACCAAGCACCAGTTCTGGGCACGGCCATCCAGAGTCAGATCCCTTGGGTTGCAATAGCCCCCAAACCGGAGCCTCCTCTCCCTGCCTTGTGGAGGGGGTACGGCTTCATGGAGACACTGACGGGGACGCCCAGCTCTCCAGAGCTGGCCTCACGGCTCCCAGGCCCACTGCCACATTGCACCTCCCTCGGGGTCTGTTCCTACAGGGTTTGAGTCTCAGGTGGGTGTGCCCCAGTATTAGGCACCAATGGGAGGAGAGCCATGTCTCCATTTGGCCTCTGGGAGTCCCTGAACAGTCCCAGCCTGCAGTGCTGGGTCCCAGGAGATAGGCTCAGGCCTCTTGTTGCCCACCCTTGCCCGTCCTGGGTTTCTGAGGACCGCTGGACTCCACCTCCCTAACTGGGTGATGGTGAGGCGGCCCTGAGACAGGCCTTCCTTGAGCGCCTGGCCTGGCTGTGTTGATAAGCCCTTGGGGCAGTGTGGTAGCTCCTTCTGGCGGCTGGGCTGGGTGGCTGGTGGCCCTGCCCTGTGCTGCCCGGGCCGTGAATTCATTCCTGCCCAGGCCGGCCAGTGGCGGGCAATCTCATGTGGGGGCAGGAATCATTCCCACGCTCTGTCGGGCATGTGTTCCTGCCCAGGCCCCGTGGCCCACACCTGGCCAATGACCGGTCTCCTCTCGGGGATGAGGCAGCCCAGTCTTGCCTCGGCTCCAGACCCCGTACCGCCCACCAGCCTGCCTTCCTCGTTCGCTGCTCGGTGGCTCCTGGGCCGGCCCAGTCCCTGTGTTTCCTGGCAGCCTCACCAGCCCCTGGGTCCAGGGCCTGTCCTGCCCACTCCCCGCCTGGGCTCTTTGTTGATACTTGGGTCCACTGCTGCCCCCCACCCCCGACACCCTCCAGTTCAGGGCCGGTTGTCCCCCACACGCCTGGACATAATATAGGCAAGGCGAGTACTCACCAGTGGCTTCTCTTGGGCCCTGGCTCTAGCTCCCACAGTCACACACCAGACGTTAAGGTGGAGAAAGGCCCCTGAGGATGCGGCCACAGCCAGGGTTGGCAGGAGAACACTGAACCGGTGGCAGAAGCTCTGGGTTCCGGGCCAGCTTGGCACCGATGTGCTGTGTGACATTAGATAAGTCTCTCGGCCTCTCTGGGCCACTACCACCTCGACTGTAAATAGAATAGTCCCATACCCCGTGCAAATGTGTACAAGTCTCAGGTCTCACTTTGACCTCACACGCAGGCCTGACCAGCAGGAGGGGATCCTTAACCCCTCCCAAATTAGGGGGCTTCAGATAGGCACACCTGCATTCCCTCTCTGCTCTAAGATGCTTGGAGACCTTGGTCTTTGAGAGAGTCTGGGAATGGCAGCACAGGGGACAGAAGGGAAGCCCCGTGTAGATGGGGGAGAGCTCAGAGCTGCAGGCCCAGTGCCCAGGGTCACCGCCCGCCCAGGCTGAGGCTGCCCTGGGTGCAGACGCATGGAGGGCAGGCAGGCTCCAGAGGCCCACATAGGAGGGGCCAGTGCCTCCTCGCCAAGGCTGGAAGCTGCTGCCTGGGCCCCCTGATGGAAAGTGGAATCTGTGTTTCGGAGGCTCATCCTCAGCCCCTGGTCAGGCTGGCTGATGGGAGGGAGTCAGGGCTGCTTGTGGGGAGGAGGAGAGGGACCATCTCAGCCTCCCCAGGGGAAGGGGCTGGGGTGGCCAACACCAGGCCCTGTAGCTGAGGAACTGAAATGGGGCTTCGGAGAGGGAGCAATGGGCCAGACGGGCCTCCCCTGGGGTGACAGGGGCCCAGCAAGGAGCTGAGTCCCCGGGGAGTTGACACCCCGCCAACCCATGCAGGACGAGGTCAGCCCACCCCTGGCCGCGCCGGCCTCCAAGATCCACGTGCTGCTGCTGGTGCTGCATGGAGGCACCATCCTGGACACGGGTGCTGGGGACCCCAGCTCCAAGCAGGGTGACACCAACACCATCGCCACCGTGTTCGACACCGTCATGCGCGTGCACTACCCCAGTGCCCTGGGCCGCCTTGCCATCCGCCTGGTGCCCTGCCCGCCCATCTGCTCTGATGCCTTTGCCCTAGTCTCCAAGTGAGTGCATAGGACCCAGACCACCTGCCCCAAAGCACCTGGCCCCAGGGGTCAGGCTGCTCCCCTAGAGTCAGGAACCCCGTCTCGATGTCCAGACTTATCATCCAGCCCCTTCTGTCCGGACGCGACCAAAACTTATGCAGATGGCTGGGCTTACAGAGGAGGGGCCCCGGGCCTAAGGCTGAGCCTCAGTTGCCCTATCTGCGATATGGGGATGTAGACCTGCCCCTGAGACACAAGGCCTTACCCGCCCCCCCACCCCCGCCTTGTTACCCAGCCTTCCAGGGCCAGGCCCAGAAGCGACCCCGTGAGGTTGGCCAAGTCACAGCTGAGGCTCTCGGGTGGCAGGCCTGCTGCTGTGGTCGGGGGGAGGGGCCCCTGCCTGCTCTCTCCTGATCGGGCCCCCTCCCCCAGCCTTAGCCCCTACAGCCACGATGAAGGCTGTCTGTCCAGCAGCCAGGACCACATCCCCCTGGCTGCCCTGCCCCTGCTGGCCACGTCCTCACCCCAGTACCAGGAGGCGATCGCCATGGTGATTCAGCGGACCAACCTTGCCTATGGGGACTTCATCAAGTCCCAGGAGGGCATGACCTTCAACGGGCAGGTGAGTCGTGGGGCGGGAGAAGGGCAGACAAGCCCCGCAGGGCAGGGTGGCGACGGCCCTCCCCGGCTGCCGCCCCAGCAAGCAGGAAGGGCACCCGGGCCTCTGGCGCCTCTCCGTCTCTAGGTCTGCCTGATCGGGGACTGCGTCGGGGGCATCCTGGCGTTCGATGCCTTATGCCAGAGCAACCAGCCAGTGTCTGAGAGCCAAAGCAGCAGCCGCCGGGGCAGCGTGGCCAGCGTGCAGGTACCGGCTTCCCGCGGCCCCCAGAGCAAGGGACCTCGGGGGGCCCAGGTTGCAGCACAGGGGCCCAGAGCCGCCGGGGTGGGCGCACGGGGCGGGTGAGCAGCTGCAGCGGGACGGAGCCTGGAGCACATGAGGCTTCGGCGGGCGGTGGAGCAAGGTCTGCACCGTAGGGAGCTGGGCTCTGGTCCCAGGAGGTGGAGCGGGCAGCCCCTCTGAGCTTCCCAGCAGGAGGGGGCCCGGGGTCCCTCCGCTGCAGGGGGGGGGGGCAAGGACGGGCAAGGCAGCGAGGTCAGCAAGAGGTCCCAAACACCCGGGTGGCCAGGTCAGGCAGGAACGGAAGCTGTTGGGACTCGGCCAGCGGGCGGGGTGTCGGGGGGACAGTGGGGCCGCGGGGGGACAGGGCTTTCCCCTCTCTGCTGTGGGTGAGAGGCTGGCTGGGCAGAGGCCAGTGGGCCTGGAGTCGGGAGGGAGGACACTGAAGCTGGGCCCAGGCCAGTGGCCACTGGGCAGTGAGCCTGCACGGGGCTGTTCCAGGACACTGACCTGCTGTCCCCCGGCACCCTGGTCAATGCGGCACATGGAGGCAGTGGCAGCGGCGGCCTGGAGAGCAGCCGGCACCTGAGCCGCAGCAACATTGATATCCCCCGAAGCAATGGTGTCGAAGACCCCAAAAGGCAGTTGCCCCGAAAGAGGAGTGACTCATCCACCTACGAGCTGGATACCATCCAGCAGCACCAGGCCTTCCTGTCCAGGTGGGTGGGGCCGGCGGGGCCCCGAGGGTCTGACCATGAGGCCTGTGGCCAGGTGAGGAGGGGGACTCCAAGAGGGGGGGATGCCTCGGAATTGAGGACGTGAACCAGGTCGTGCCGATGGCCGACACGAGGGGACTGGGATGCCCGGGCTGGGCCCGTGGCTCTTTGGCCAGGAGGAAGTGGCTTGTTGGGTGCGTCTGGGGTCTTGTACACACCGAGGGCCATCTTGGGCCCAAGGGAACAGCTTGTCCAGGGGTGGGGGAGAGTTGGGGGGCAGAAGCGATCGGGGCGGCTGTTCTAAAGGCAGTGGCACCCCAAGAGAGGTGTCCCAGTGGGCACTGGGCAGCCACATCTGCAGGAGAGTTCAGGGGCCAAGCCTCGTTTGGACCTGACGACCCCCGGGGGTCTTCCTTTGGGAGGCTGAGGGCAAGCCAGAGCTGAGAAGGGGTGTGGTGTGACCTCACGAGGCCCTCCATCTGCAGCCTCCATGCCAGCGTGCTGAGGAATGAGCCCAGCTCCCGCCGTTCGAGCAGCTCCACCATGCTGGATGGCACAGGGGCTGTGGGGAAGTTCGACTTTGAGATCGCAGACCTTTTCCTCTTCGGGTGCCCGCTGGGGCTCGTCCTGGCCTTGAGGAAGACTGTCATCCCTGCCTTGGATGGTGAGAGGTCTGCAGGGACAGGGCGGGGCAGGGGGTATATGAACTGGGTGGAGGGTCTCAGTGGACCCCTGTCACAAGGCCATGGCCACATCCCAGGCCCCTTCCTGCATCAGCCTCATTTCTGCCCTCCCCAGCACAGACTCGCTGCTCTCCTTTGCTCCTACTCCAGCAGCTCAGTCTCTGGCCCCCATCTCTTGGCCCCTGCTGTTCCATTTCATCTTCAAGGCACCTCTGGGAGCTGAGGTCCAGAAGGGAAGGGGCTGCCCTGGTATCAGATGGACACAGACAGACCCAATCTCCTGGGCCCAAAGTCTTCCCATAAGGAAGAGATCGGAAGCCAGGCACCCCCAAATCATCCTAGGTGCCTGGCTTCCGGTCCCAGAAGGGCCATGGCCACACTGCTCCAGAGACCCTCCTCAAGGCCACAGGGGCAGGGGGTGTGACATGCCGGCTGAGCAGCCTGTCAGCAGCAGTCCCTGCAAGGTGCCCCTGGGAGCAGCCAGTGTGGCCCAGGGAGCCCTGGCATCCTTACAGGGGCTGTGCGGGGCCCGCATTACATCCGCAGGTTACAGAGGGGCAAACTGAGGCTCAGAGAGGTGTGGACACTCGCCCAAGAGCAAGCCAGAGGTGGCTTATATATAAGCGAACAAAGATGTAGGGACAGTGACGTATGGCAACATCATCTGTAGTCGTGAAACAAGAGAACCGCTGTAAATGTTGGTCCACGGAGGGGGGCTGGTTGACTAAACCCTGGCGCGGCGCCCACGATGGAGGATGCCCGCGGCGGAAGACGGGTTGATGGAACTGGCAGGGCTGACATGAAGGACACCCACGTTTTGGTGTTACATGGGGCTGGAGGAGGGGTTCAAAAGGAAAGCACCTGTTCCTCCGTGTGTGTTTAAAAAGTGAGACGTCTACTACTGCTCTTTATACTTACGCTCACCCTGTCTCCCCAACAACCATGACGTGCTCGGAGAAGCGGCCCCATCTCACAGCCTAGGGCTCCACTCTGCTCAGTTTAAAACAAATTTGGTTAAGAAGCGGACAGATGCCAAATCCTAGAGACAGGCTTTCGGATGCCCCGCCCCCTCTGCTGTAGACCCCGCCTCCTCAGGGCTCTGCCATCCCCCCGCTGCCCCCAGTTTTCCAGCTGCGGCCGGCCTGCCAGCAAGTCTACAACCTCTTCCACCCCGCGGACCCATCCGCCTCCCGCCTGGAGCCGCTGCTGGAGCGGAGATTCCACGCCCTGCCGCCGTTCAGCATCCCCCGCTACCAGCGCTACCCGCTGGGGGACGGCTGCTCCGCGCTGCTGGGTGAGCGGCGCCGGGAGGCCCTGGGGGGGCGCGCCTGCCCCGGGCTCCTCCCGGAAGCTGGGTCCCGGCGTCGCTACGGGGGTGCGTCAGCAAGGGGGGTCCGGGCCTCGCCCCAGGTGCCGGGGCGGGGCAGACTGGGACGAGGATCCCCTCCCCGCCGCCTGAGGCAGAGCTGTGTGGGGGCCCCTCGTGGCAGCAGGCGGCCAGGGGGTTCAGAGCAGGGTGCTTGTGTGAGGACTGCTGCCCATCGGCCACTCTTGGCCCTTCCCGGTGGCCCCCAAGCCCCACCCCCACCCTCGAGTGTGTCCTGGCGTCCTGTCCCGTCCTGGTCTTCAAGGAGCCCCACGTGTCCGTGTCGGAGGAGCGCGTCTGGACTGCCCACGCGAGTGTCTGTTCTTGTCCTCTCTGTTCTCTCCCGTCTGCCTCCAGTCGAGACAGTGCAGAGAAACCCCGAGCTGGTCCTGGAGGGTGGGCCCCTGGCCCCTCTCCCCCCAGGGGACGGCTTCCTGGAAACCAGTATCCCCGTTCCCGCGCTCACCTGGCAAGACGGGCCCCGCCCGAGCCCGGGCTGTGCTGAGTGTGTGTAACACCCCCATTCGCGGTGGCATCTGCTTCGCTGGCTGACTGCTGGTCCTCAGGGACTTCCCACGCCCTCCTTGGCCACTTGGAGTCTGTGGGACCGTGGTGTCCCACGGAGACCAGACAGGACAAGTCCTAGGGACCGGGCCCTGGCGCCTCCTCTCTGCACACCGAGAGCCTAGGAGCCCAGAGGGAGGAGCGGCTGTCAGTCCAAAGGCTCCGGCTCTCATTTGTGAGGCTGGGGGCGCAGCCAGCAGACGGGGTGAGGCCTCGAGCCTCAGCCCACCTGCTGCCCAGGAGAAGCTTCCGGTCCCGGTGAGGGGTTGATTCCACTCCTTCCCTGCCTGAGGGGTCCAGGCACCTCATGCACCCCATCTGCACGTGGGTCCTCCAGCTGAGCCCCCACTCTCCCTGCTCTGCCCTGGCCCAGTTGAACCCTCGGCACCTGCCTTTGTCCCCGGACACCCATTCAGGGCTGGCTCCATGTGGCCCACGTGAGGGACACGCGGGGGTGTTGCCTCATGCTCAGTGCCCAGCACTGGGCACCCCCCAGAGACCGCTTCGGGCCCTCCTGTTAGTGCCCCTCAAACCCAGCGACAGTGCGCTGCGGGTCAGGCCCCACTCGGCTGAGCCCGGGAGGCTGGGAGGGCTAGCCGAGATCAGGAGCCGTGTGTGGGTCCGACGGGTGGCCAGGGGGGGCGGGAGCCTGGCCGCCTTGCCTCCCTGCCTACCGTGTCTGTGTCGGTCTGTCTGTCCGTCCCTGCCCCAGCCCTGCCTCCTCGCCCGCCTCGACTCAGTGCCCTGCCCTCTCGGCCCTGAGCAGGCAGGCCTGGCACGCTTGGTCCCATCCTCACTGCCCTGTGCTCAGATGCCACTGCTCACCTGCGGCTGGAGGTGTCGGCCGCGGCTCCAGCCCCCCCCTGCCCAGGGCATGCTGGGCCCTACCTCCCGCTGCTCAGGGGGCCGGGGGGCCGGGCTGGGGGGCCCTCTCTTACCCACTGGTCTCTGGCCCCTGTCTACCTGCAGCGGATGTGCTCCAGACCCACAACATAGTCTTTCAAGAGCACGCGGCCCCCTCCTCGCCCGGTGCAGCCCCCGCCACCCGAGGCTTCCGCCGAGCCAGTGAGATCAGCATTGCCAGCCAGGTGTCGGGCATGGCCGAGAGCTACACAGTGTCCAGCATCGCCCAGAGTGAGTGCGGCAGTGTCCTGGGCCTGCCCTCCCTGCACCCTGCACCCTGCCCTCCGTCCCAGCAGGGGGTCCGCACCAGCCCCTCCCCGGGACAGTCGGCTGTGTCTGGAGACAGCTGGGGAGAGCACTACCGGCATGAGGTGGACGGTGACCGGGTGCTGCTCAATACCTACGGTGGCCCCAAACGTCCAGAGAGGACTCTGGAGGGAGGGAGCCTTCGAAGGGGCTGCCCAGCGGGGCCAAGTCCAGGTGGCAGGCGATGGGCCTGGGAGGAGGGGTCCTAGCCCCAGGGGGGCCGGTGCTCCCTGAGGAGGAAGCCCGCAGAACCGGACAAGCCAGAGGGGCAGCCAAGGGGAGCCTGGGAGGCGGGATCTCATTGTGGCCGCCCCTCTGTGGCCTCCTTCGTGGCTTGGCTCCTCAGAAGCTTCTCAGCAGCTAGAAACGGAGCCCAGGTCACCCCCACTCATTCCCCCAGGGCCAGCTGCCCGCTCCATCCTCCCCGACCATGTGACTGGCTGCCTGTCTGGCTGAGCAGGGCTGCCTGAGCTGCGGCTGGCATGAGCATCCTCCCATGAGGGGCGCTGGGGCGCCCGGCACTCTTCCCCGCATCCTTCCTGGCCTGTGGTGGCAGCCTGCGGGCCCCAGCATGGCTGACCCTGTCCCCGTTGTTCTTGCTTCTCAGAGGCCCCGGCGTCGCTCAGCCATACCCCCAGCGTGAGGCGCCTGTCTCTGCTCGCCCTGCCCCCCCCACCCCCCACTACCCCGGGCCCCCACCCACAGGCCGGGCAGGCGAGCCCCAGCCTGGAGCGGGCCCCCCGCCTCCCTGACTTGGACACCAGAGAAGGTACCGGGCACCACACGGCCTCCATCCACACACGCTCTCCTCCCCTAACTGGCGTCTCTCACCGCTGCCAGGCCCATCTCACCGTCAGGCCCTGCCCGGGGAGGCCTGACCAGGGAGGCCGGAGGCTTGGGCTGGGGAGGAGGCAGAGGGGTTGGAGTTGGCTGGGGGGTCAGGACCAAGGGCCTGTGTGTGCGGCGAGCAGGCTGCGGGCGGAACACAGGGGAGTCCCGACCCCCACCAGGGGCTACGTACAGAGTAGGGGCTGCATGCAGCCATCAAGAAGGCACTTTCTAACCCTTATCTGGAGCTAGGGCGGTTTCCCCAGCCCCGAGTGGGAGCCAGGATTTGCACCCAGGCCTTGACACTTGGCCCGCAGGCTCCCAGGTGCTGAGGGGACATCAGGCCTTGCCTTGGGGTTCACCCCGGCAAAGCCTGTCACGGGCCTGAGGACTGCAGGGCAGATGGGGGGGGACAAGAGAGGCCTGAAGAGGACAGTGACGGGGCCCAGGGCAGGGGGGCGGCAGGATCCGCGACAGGACCAGGGACAGTCCTGCCTCCTAGCCGGGATTGTCCCCTCCCGCTAACTCCACGTGCCCCTTCCTCACGGACTGCATGCTCTCCACGGAGCCTCCCCGCCCTCACCCCCAGGCCTTCGGGCTGCTCGCACGCTATCCCAGAGTCCTGTGCCTTCCCCGCTCCCTTCGGTCACCCGGCCAGGGAGGAGGAGGAGGCTCGCTTTGGCTGCAGGCCTGGTTCCCCCGTCAGAGGAGGGTCTGGTCTTTGGGCTGAGCCAAGCCTGAGGGGCCTGGCACCCTCCGAGGGCAGCCCGGTCAAGGCCCTCCCCCGGCAGTTGCAGCAAGGTGGTGGGGCCAGAAGCGGATCGACTACGCCTTGTACTGCCCCGACGCTCTGACGGCCTTCCCCACCGTGGCCCTGCCCCACCTCTTCCACGCCAGCTACTGGGAGTCAACGGATGTGGTCTCCTTCCTGCTGAGACAGGTACCCGGGGGCCCACCGCCAGGAACCCCCGGGCCTCACATGCGGACCAAGTAATAGCACCATTGACGTGGCCCCAGTTCGTAGACAAGGGCAGTGGGGGCTCCCCTGAGACCACAGAGCAAGCAGGATGGAGGAACGCTTGCCGACGTTGGGATGGGGTGAATGTATGCACACGTTCATCAGACGTGTGACTTGGGGGACCAGAGAGTGGACTGTAGTGGGTTGAAGAGTGTCCCCCCAACCCTTCACGGTCTCCCATTTCTGGCTCCGAGGGCCACTGGCCTCCCCCTCCTAGAACAGGCAGTCTTGAGATGGCCCCGTGGCCTGCTGCTTCCCCTCAGGTCATGAGGCATGACAATTCGAGCATCTTGGAGCTGGATGGCAAGGAGGTTTCGGTGTTCACCCCCTCAAAGCCAAGAGAGAAGTGGCAGCGCAAGAGGACTCATGTGAAGCTTCGGGTGAGGGGGCCCCCCACATCCGCTGTCCTGCTGAATCCTCACAAGACACCCTATTACAGACGAGGAGACCGAGTCACAGAGTCACACGCTGTCTTACTTAATCCTCGGTCTGTAAGGTTGGAGCTGTTACCCCGTTAATAGGCAGGGAGGTGCTCGAAGGCCACGTAGGTCAAGTGGCTGAGACGGACTTGAATCTGGGCCATCCGGTTTTAAGCCCCGTGCTCACCCACCAGGCCCAGGAGATCCTAGCCATCCTTCCCTCCCCTACCCTGACGCAGCCTCGCTCCTCCTGTCCCCAGAACGTGACCGCCAACCACCGGATCAACGATGCAGTCGCCAACGAGGATGGCCCGCAAGTTCTGACGGGCCGGTTCATGTATGGGCCCCTGGACATGGTCACTCTGACTGGGGAGAAGGTGAGGACCTGGGGAGGCTGCAGGAGCTCCTGCCTGGCCTCCCGCTGGCTGGGGAGTGGAGGCTGGGGAGGCCAGCAGCCCCGGCCCCTTCCTGACCAGCTCGCCTGGCCCCCCAGGTGGACGTGCACATCATGATGCAGCCGCCCTCGGGCGAGTGGCTGTACCTGGACACGCTGGTGACCAACAGCAGCGGGCGGGTCTCCTACACCATCCCCGAGACCCACCGCCTGGGTGTGGGCGTCTACCCCATCAAGATGGTGGTCAGGTGAGCCCGCCGCTGGGGAGTGAGCAGGCCAGGCCGGCCACCTCTGGGACAGGAAGGAGGAGGTCTGGCGGGTTCTGATGAGCTCCCCCACCCCGCCGCAGGGGAGACCACACGTTTGCGGACAGCTACATCACCGTGCTGCCCAAGGGCACGGAGTTCGTGGTCTTCAGTATCGACGGCTCCTTTGCTGCCAGTGTGTCCATCATGGGCAGCGACCCCAAAGTGCGGGCCGGGGCCGTGGACGTGGTGCGGTGAGTGACGCCGAAGGGCACTTCGGGCTCGGGGGCGGGAAGCTCCTGGAGGCCAAGCTGGGGAGGGCTTTGGGACACCTGGCAGGGGCTCACGGAGTCCGCACCGCCACCGTCTGGCTGTGTGACCTCTTGATGTGGATGCCTCAGTTCCTCGACCTGAGCAGTGGGGCTCCTGACGAGACCAGTTACACCTGCTGCCGAGGGCATCCACGGGGACTGGGCGACCTGGTGGACTCTCCTCGCCGCGGCTACTGTTTCTGCTGAGCCCGATCAGGACACGCTCTCCAGCGGCCCAAGGAGAGGCTGGCGGGGCGAGGAGACGGGGTGGCCCAGGAGGGAGGCCGGGGCGGCCGTGGGACACCCAGGCCTCCCCGCTTCGCCCCCAGGCACTGGCAGGACCTGGGCTACCTCATCATCTACGTGACGGGCCGGCCCGACATGCAGAAGCAGCGGGTGGTGGCGTGGCTGGCCCAGCACAACTTCCCCCACGGCGTGGTGTCCTTCTGTGACGGCCTGGTGCACGACCCGCTGCGGCACAAGGCCAACTTCCTGAAGCTGCTCATCTCCGAGGTGGGTCCCAGGCGGAAGGGCTCGGCGGGGGGGGCGGGGGCGGGGGCCGTGCCCGTGCCCACGCCAGTCTCACCCGCAGCTGCACCTGCGCGTGCACGCGGCCTACGGCTCCACCAAGGACGTGGCGGTCTACAGCTCCATCAGCCTGTCCCCCATGCAGATCTACATCGTGGGCCGGCCCACCAAGAAGCTGCAGCAGCAGTGCCAGGTGAGCGGGCGAGCCGTGCTGGGCGGCGCGGGCAGGCGGCCCCGAGAGCCCGGCCCGTGACAGCCCCCCCCCCCCGCCCCGCAGTTCATCACGGACGGCTACGCGGCTCACCTGGCCCAGCTCAAGTACAACCACCGGGCGCGGCCGGCCCGCAATGCAGCTACCCGCATGGCGCTGCGGAAAGGCAGCTTCGGCCTGCCGGGCCAGGGCGACTTCCTGCGCTCCCGGAACCACCTGCTCCGCACCATCTCGGCCCAGCCCAGCGGGCCCGGCCACCGGCACGATCGGCCGCAGAGCCAGGCGGACGGCGAGCAGCGGGGACAGCGCAGCATGAGCGTAGCCGCGGGCTGCTGGGGCCGCACCACGACCGGCCGGCCGGAGCCTGGGGCCGCCGCGGGCCCCAAGTAGGACACCGGGAGTGAGGCGCTGTGGTCTCCATGGTGCTAGGCCAGGGCGGCCAGCCCCGCCAGGAGGCCTGGCCTGGGCACGCGATGGCGGCTGGAGACAAGCTTGTCCCAGGGCCTGGCGGAGGACATAGGCCGTGCCACACAGCCCTCCCGGCCCTGCCTCGTGTCCTAGGGTCTGAGGGGTTCCAGCTTGCAGGAAGACCTGTCCCAGGATGACAGAGGGACCAGGACTCCCCACGCGGACTGGCCCGGAAGGCTCTCCTAGACATTTGCCCTGCATTGACCTCCCAGCGTCGCGACGACAGGCCTGGGCCCGGGCCCCGCCCGCCACTTCCCATCCACTAGCTCACCCTGACCCCCAGGTCCCCTCCCACTTGGTAGCAGCTCCAACGGGGGACAGCCTGCTTCTTGTTAACTCGAGTTACTCAACTGTCCAACCTCACTGGTTTTGCACTGACTTTTGAGAGTGGAGATCCATTACCATCTCCTGTGGCGACGGACATGCATGAAAAGCCAACATTCGCTGATCTGGGACCTCTTGCCACACAGAAGGCTCCAGGGCGGCAAATCCTCGTGCAAGCAGGAGAGAGAGGCCATATCTTAATTTCTGCAGCTCCGCCTGGCCCGCCAGCGCTGTGGCAGCCCCGGACCCCTGCCTACCTGTCCACTTGCCCCACCTGGAACCCAGTCCAGCGGCGAGGCTGGTGAGGCCCAGAGCCGGCTCCCGAGAAGCCACGCCTCGGGCTCCTGGGCCTGGCCGGGCCGGCCTCCTCTTCCACTCCTCGCCTGCCGTCAGTCAAGGCCACGTGCCTCGGCTCTCCCGTTTCTACACCTTTCTACTTCTCCAATCTGATTTCTATGAGGTTTTTTTAAATGAGCAATCCTTGGCTGCTTCCTTTTCTTAACTCTTTCAGTACCAAGCGCAGCCCCTCCACATGAAAACACCCAGCACTGTGACGGAGTCCAGCCTGGTTCTGGGTCCCAGGGCCCTGCCGCCCCCACCCATGCAGTGGGGCGTGGGGTCCCCGCCTCACCTGACCCCCGTTAATTCCACTGAATTTCTACTCTGGGGTGAGTGGGGCACACACTTAGGTTTTTTTAATGCCAATTCCGTTTTGATGCCGAATCTAAGAAGCCACAACTTGCTTCGTTAGCTTAAGGGCAGGCAGCCATGACACCATTCCCCTCCTGGTAAGGACCGCGCTGTCCTGCACGCTGGGTCCGAGCATCAGCCCTCCCTCCCCAGAAATGACCACGAGCTCAGCTGTGGCGCTCGGCTCCGGGCGGCCCTTCTGCTGCTTCTCCACCCTCTACGTAAGGCGGGGGAGGCTGCCTGGCCAGGCTCCGACTCAGAAGCTGCTGCCAACCTGGATACGGCCTCAGGGCCTCATGGGCTGGGACGGGGAGGCACACCGATTGATGTTAACATTCTCCCGTGTGTAGATATGTACAGCCAAAGGGTCATGTAAATGTTCCACGAAAGTGGGTCTATACAGAGTGAGAGCTATTTATTTTGTGCAGAGAAAAATTTCTGGAGGGAGAGGACCTTCAGGGTTTGTTCATATTTAAGATGTAGCTTTTTGGTTTTGTTTCAGGCGTTATGTATAAAGCAACGATTATTTTATGGACCAAGTTTTAATGTAAGTGTTGCAATGGAAGTGCAATACCTGACCCCCCTCTGCTCCCCGCGGGGGAAACTGCTTGGCCTGACAATCACAGCCCGGCGGGGGGCCCCTGTGGCCAGTGCCTCCTCCTCTGTTCGTCCCACCTCACCCCATCTTGCCTACCGCCTCGGTGACCAGCCATCCGGAGAAGCACCTGGAAGAGTCTCAGGCCCGCCTGCAATAAAGGCTGGGTGGCCTGCTGGCCCGGGGAGGCCGTGTGGGCAGTGGGTCCGGCCGCTCCCAGCGGGCAGCTCTCCCAAGCTCCCCACTCCCCGCCCGCCTGCCCAGCTGCCAGCCATGCCAAGGACAACAGCAATAGTCCCCTGGGCCTCTCCCAGCGGCCCTTAGCCATAGATGGTGAGATGGGCAGCCCACCCTCCCCGTTGACGTCTCTCTTCTATATCCAGGTCTGCTTCCTGCCTCCCTAAAGATTCCTTTTGGCACATTCTCTTCTTAAAGAAGCACCAGTTTTTCAGAAACTAAGAGGGAGGGCAGAGTCCTTTAAAAATACCAAAAATGTTTACAGTGTTGGGTGCTGAGCTGCAGGGCTCAGGCCCGACCAGTCGTAACCAAAGGGTGAGGCAGGCCTTGCTGACTGCCACCCCCACCCCAGGCCTGTTAGAGTAGAAGCCTTAGTCCCACTCCCAACCCCGACCCCAGGACTGAGCCTCAGCCCACCACCCCAGATCCAACCACCTGCCTTCTCTTTGATTTCTAAAGAGGGATTCAGCAGAGACCCCACCCCCAACTTTCCCAGCTCGGTCTGAGCTGCCCGCCCACCCGCCCCGTTGCAGTCTTCGAGCCTCGGCCCCTCCTGTCTCTCTGTCTGGGCCATGTGTGAGCAGTGTCCTGACTCGCCCCATCCGCCCTTGCTACCCCTGCACCTTCGGGCCTGAGTGTGCTCTGTATACAGTGTCATTGTCTGTTACACCAATTAAAGAAGCAGGAAGGCTTCCCTCTGGGTCTCTTTACTGCACCAGCAACCACAGAACACCGGCTGGGGATGGGGGCCTAGGACGGGGGCCCCACCTGTCCTGGAGCTAAAGCTGTGGCAGCGAGAGGGCGTGCTTCCCAGTAAACAACGCCCACTACACTCGCCGTAATAGCGATACAATTACACAAGCCTTACCCTGCCCTGGGCCTCCTTCCAGCCCCTTCCTAGACACGAACCCCGTTCGTCCTCACAGCAACCCAGTGAGGTGGATGCTGAAAGCCTCTGTGCTTTACAGAGCACGTAGCTAGGAATCTGGGCCAGGACTCCCACTCTGGCCGCCTGGCCCCAGCACCAGCACTGTGAACAGATGTCATCTGCAGGAAAGAGCACAGGAAGCAGTCTGCCCCCAAGTCTGAGGGGATCGGGCTTGAGAGCCAAGTCTGGGTTTGGGATGCAGCTGGGGATGAGGGTCAGGGTCTGGTCTAGGCAGGCTGATCTGGGGGGATGAGCAGGGTAAAGGTGGCTGGTGTGGCCTGTGCTCATGACCACCAGGGCACACCCCACCTTTCCCCAGAAACTCCTGGAGCCCTTGTTTTAACTCTGGAAGTTGGGCAGCAACCTTCCCCCCCCATCAGCACAAAATAACAACAAAGTTTCCAACCATGGAACATTTAATATTTGGAAAGTTACGCTCTTTCAGGAGATGGGAGAGCTGATTAGGCCAGTGACCCTGTCCTGCACCCCCTGCATGTGAAAGGAGGCTGGGCCAGAGGCCAGTGCACAGGAGGAAAGGCAAACACCCACTGGGCTTCCTGCTGCCCACCCCGAAGCCAGCCTCCAGGCCAAGCCACCAACACTTAGCCAGCAGGGCCCTCAGGGTAGCAGCCCAGCTCGCATCTGGAAGGCCAGGCCATCCCCTCGGGTGGCTTGCTAGAGAAGAAAGCGCACAGAAGGGGACACATCAGAAACAGAGCTGGGCGTGGACCCCGGGGAAAGGGGTGACACCAACCTTGTTGATCTCTCTGTGTCGTTCCTTAGTCACGATTTCCTCTAAGACCTCGCCATCTCCCTTAATGAGCCTGGGGGAGGAGGGGAGAGGAGGCTGAGCCTCTGATGCCAGAACAACAGAACCAGAGATGCCAGGCCTCAGGCCCCCACTCCCGTGAGCAGGCGGAATCTAGGCGCTCCCCCCACCCACTCCTGCCCCTGGGACAGTGATAAAGGCAGCTGGGTAGGCTCTGCCATCAGAGCTCTTTGAAGACACTCCTCAAGGCCCTTCCAAACCCTGCAACTGCTTGCTCTGGGCGATAAGGAAGAACAGCCTAAGAAGTCCCATAAATGAGTAACTACTTTTCTCTGGTCTCTGGCTTTTTAGCCCTCCTCCTGAGCATGCAGAGCATGTGGGGCTGAGCTTTGCCAAGACTCCCCACCTGGTGCGTCCTGTCTCTGGGTCCACCACCTTGCGGATGATGCTCTGCCGAGCATCCCACTCCTCCTTGGTCATGGGCTTCATGGCCTGGATGCGGGACTTCTGTTCATCCGTCAGGACTGCAAGGGGAGATGGCAGGGAGTTGGCGGCTGGGTCTCAGGGAGGGGACCCTTCCCCTCCTGCACCCCAGGCAGCAGAGTACCTGGGCCATCCTCTTCATCCTCAGCCGATCTGTGCCACTGGTCCAGTGAGGGTCCCGGCAGAGCCTCACCCTGCTGCAGCTTTGCCTTCTCCTTGCCTTTCTTCTTCAGCTTCTTCTTCCTTTTCCTCTTCTTCCTCTTCTTGTCCCTGTGCTTCCCCCGCTTCTTCCGGCTGTCACTGGAGGAAGAGGAGGAGGACGAGGAGGAAGAAGAGCTAGAAGAACTGGAAGAAGAGGAGGAGGAGCTGCTTCGTGGTCTCCTCCGGGCCTTGGGCTTGCTTCTCTCTGTGATGCAGGGAGAAGGTGAGGCTGGCCAGGAGGGTAAGAAGTAGACCTTTATCCCCTTGCTCTGGCCTGTGGCAGGCTTAGAGGGACTACAGAGGGGTGAGGCCGTCCGGGCAGGGCCTTCCGGAGCAGGGATCAGTTCTCTCCGGAGAGGCACTTTCTGGGCTTCACCCAGTCAACTGTCTGACCAGGAGCAGGGCAGCCAGCCCCCAGATCTCAGCTGCAGCTGCACAAAAAGCATCATTACGTGCTCCCTTCGGTCCACACACAATGCGCTGGCCCAGCCTCTCAATCTGAGTGTCTTTCAATCTAGACATCCAGGTCCCGCGCTCTGCACTCCTCTACTGCTCCCCGCGATCTCTCCACAGCCACCCCGGGAGGCCCACTCAGCTGCCTGCAGCTTCCTCCGTAAAGTTCCCACACCCCTTTCCCATTCCCTGCGGTCCTCACCCTCCGCCCCACAGGTGGTGTTGCTGGCCTTGTGGTCCTGGGATCTAGAAGCCAAGCAGCTCCTCGGAGCGTCCTTACTGCTCTTCTTCCTTCTCTTTTCCGACCCTCGGCCCCGGGACCGGCTTCGGCTCTTGGAGCGCTTGCGAGAGCTGACGTGAGCCATAGCGCCGCGGGCTGGAGACTGGGAGACACGCTTCAACTGGGGCTCGCACAACCGGCCCCCAGACTGGGCTCCGAGGGCGGCTCTTCTCGGGGCCTGGCTCTCGGGGGCCCACTGCCCATCACCACCCGGGACAGGGACTGAGGGGGTCCGCGGCCACCTCACGATCCTCCCCCACCCCCGGGGACCCCGGGCCCCGCGCCGACTCCCGGAGCCTCGGCCCCTTTAAGGGCCCGCCCCCGCCCGGCCGCTCCACGCCTGCGCACGGCCCCTCCGCGCCCGGACGCTCCGGCGCCCGTAGGAGCCGCCGCGGGCCTCAGCTGCCAGGTGCGTCCCGAACCCCTCCCCGCGCGCTCCTACCCTCCACCCTCGCGCCCTCCGCGGCCTCGCCGCCCTAGGGAAGGTCCCCGCAGCTGCTCCGTCCCCTCCTAACCGCCCATCTGGCGGGACCGTCGGACCCGCACCACGCCTTCGCGTGAGGAAGCGGCGGCGAGGTGACTTCCGGCCGGGGCAGTGCTCCGAGAGGCCGTCCGGCTGGGAAGCGAGGCGCTGCCGCCTTTAGTCCTGAAGCCCCGGGTTCCGTTTGCAGGGCCGCCCCAGAAACGGAGCCTGGCTCTCCGGCCTCCCGAAGAGGGAAGCTGGAGATCCAGGCTTCCGCCCCAGGCGGTCGCGAGGCCGTGCGTGCTCCCGGGCCTCTGCCGCAGCCCTGCGCTCGCCTCCGACCGCTCCTCCGACCTCCAGCCTCCCTGAGTTGCCTGCCGACCTGGTCCTTGCAGCGTCCCCACTTAGCGACAGAGCCAGGGCGGGAGCCCTGTGAGGGAGTGCCCCGAAGGCCTGTGTCCGGAGTGGGCAACTGAGGTTCTGCTGCTGATTCCTCCAGTGTGGAGCGAGGCCTGGTGTTCCAGATCCTCCCACCCTCCCAGGGAAGCCAGAACCAAGATTTCAGTACGGAAACCCTTGGTTTGCAGATGTACAACCCAAGGCCGGCACAGCCGCACTCCACCCAGTCTGGGGGCTGCCCAGTTGCGAATTTTTCAATAATAATGACAGCAAACACAGAGGGCTGCTGTAAAGCACTTGATGAACGTTAACTCATTTGACTCTCACAACAGCTTTAGGAGATAGGTTCTTTCCAGGAGAGGAAACCAAGGCACAAAGAGGCCCCGTGGCTGCCCCACAGTCACACCACTGGAAGCCGCAGAATCAGAATTTGAACCCAGGCAGTCTGGCTCCAGAGTCCCTGCTCTTAAACCCCGCTGTGCTAAGTAAGCACTCATCACCAACTAGAAGTTGCTGTTGGTGGCTCACCCCAATCCCCTGTATAGACAGATGCTCTCCATCCCTGCCGTGGTGTGTGTTCCTGACTCACCTGTACTCTTCTCTGGAAGGTTCCCTTGGTCACTGGGAGCCAACCTGCCCTGGAGATGGTTATCTGGGAAGTTACTGCCACCTCCCCACTCACCCGCCCAGCACAGCCCAGACACACCCTATAGCCTCTCTGACGCAGGGGGCAGACTGCTAGATTCATGCTCCAGAGAGTTCTGCGGGATTGGGCTGAGGCTGGATGCCCTTTGAAATCACATCTTGGCCCAGCTCCTTCCCACCCTGTCCTTCCCTCCCGCCCTTCTCCTGAAGGTTTTCCTTCAACAAACCACCTGCCCAGGAATCCCCATCTCAGGCTCTGGCTCTAACAAACCTGACCCGAGCCCGCCTGTCTGGGAAAAGAATGACGCAGAAGCTGGTGTGTCCTTTTGAACCAAGAAGTACCTGAGGGCTGCAGGGAGTTTATTCCCGTCCCACCCAACCCCAGGAGGCAGAGCCCTGGGCCGCCATGCCACCCCCACACGCCCGGCCTGGCTCAAGTCTGAGCGCACACATCCACCGTGGGGGGCTCCTCGCGGGTGAAGCCGTCGCCGAAGCCCTCGTCGTCCACCAGGTCAGGTTTGCCGCAGCACATGGGGCACAGACGGTTACGCACAGCGGAGGCCCGGAGCCAGACGACGAGGCTCCAGCGCTCGCCCGTGCCCAGGGGCCGAGCCCCGTGCAGCTGGCCGCCCCGGTGCAGGATGCCCTGGCCCACCACGGGCTCCACCTCCAGGGGCCTGGCCAGGGCTGAAGGCGCCTGCAGAAAGCGGGGCTCAGGCCTGGGCGCTCCCGGCTGCCCCAGGCCCTGCGCCGTGGGCCACACACACTCACCTGGAAGAGGCCCCCGAAGTACAGGGCGCCCCCCGTGAAGGCCTTGCCAAGGGCCACGTTGAGGGTGAGCTCAGCGTTATCATAGTGGCAGCCGAGCTCGCGGTCCTGGCCTGGCGCGTATTTGACCACGAAGGCCCGGTGGCTGTCGAGCCAGCCCCCACCGCAGTCCGGGTACAGCAGCGCTGTCAGTGGCTGCAGGAAGCGCTCCCGCAGCGGCGTCACCAGCTGCTCATCCAGGCCTAGCTCGTGCAGCAGCACCTGGGAGGGGGGCCCCGGGGGGTCAGCAGGGAAACGGACGGCGCCTCACCCTGGGTCCCTGCGGGAGTCTCTTACCAAGGACACTGTTACTTGCAGATACCAGCTTCGTAATAATCCTACCATGACCTCATTTTACAAATGGGGAGACCAAGCCCCCAACAGGCCCCAACAGCTCTTCTCCAGCCCCGCAGGTACGTCCCCCCAGCCCCCGACGTCCCTGCCTCACCCACCCCGTAATTGTTCATGGTGTTGGGTCTTCCCTTGGGCATGTCTGACTGCTCGAAGTGCTCCAGCTCCTCCAGCAGGGCCTGGCAGAACGGTGCCGTGAGCACTGGCAGCCGATAGATACGCTTCGCCTCTGCAAAGGGAGGGACAGTGTGGGCCTGTGTCCTCGTGGGCTCTGTGAGCCTGAGCATGCCGTGTCACTTCCCTCGGCCTCAGTTTCCTCACCTGTACGATGGGGACAACGTGGGTACTCACCTCTCAGGGCTGTTGTGACCACTAATGACATACTGTGTGGGCAGCAGGAAGGCCTATTCCTGGGCCCCCTCATTTGTCCCTGGAGCCTCTCATCCTGCTTCCACAGGCGCCCACACGTCTAGCCTCTAGACTGCGATGTGAGTTTTGATGAGGCCCAGAGATGGGAAGGGATTAGCCCAATGACACCCAGCAGGCCAGTGATGGAGCCAAGCGGGGATCACAGAGCCAGCCTCAGGCTTTCTCTGCACGGCCCCCCATGAGCCATCAACATTTGCACCCCAACTGAAGTGCCCCTTGGAGCCTCTGTTCCCCACACAGGAAGGTTGAGAAGGGCTGCTCCTTCTTGCTGGACCCTGTTGGGTAGAAGCCAGGCTCAGATCAGAAATGCACACAGTTCTTGGCAGATGCACCAACGCCCTGGGGTGCGGGGTTCGTGTGGTCCCGACCCTTTCCACCGACACACAGCCCAGCCCCACCCAGACAACCTTCACACAATCTCCACTGATGGGGAGTGGGTGGCAATGAGGAGGAGTCCCTCCAGGCCAGGAGGGACAGTCTCATTCACATTCCATCCTGTGCCTCACAAGAGAGCACAAGCTTCATGAAGGGAGGAACACTGTACACCTGTGTCCCCACGGGACCCCCAGACCGAGGAATAACAGTAACGGTAAGATAAGGAAACCTTTCCTGAGCGCTGTGCACCCAGCCCATTAGGCACATTACCTCACTTAATCACACTTCAGGAGATGGGTATTACTAGTTCTCTTCTTTCACAGATGGTGACACTGAGGCAGAGGGATTAAGGAACTTGGAAGGACTGGCACTTCCTGCTGGGTTTAGCCAGCGGGAGATCCCAGCAGGAGATCCAAAGGCAGGAGAGACGGGGCATTTCTGAGCTTGGCTTTGTGCCTCTGCTCAGGGCCACAGCAGTTACCTGGCAGCCCCTCTCCCACAACTCCAGTCATGGCAGGTGCCCACTTCTCCAGGTCAAGGAATAAGAACTGTCTCTCCCCAGCCTGCTGTTAGTCCTGGGCTGGGGGATTTGGGGTGGGTCCTTCACCATCATGCACACCTGTCTTAGTTGTCCCTTTGTTAAGTTCTTCAGTCCCCCCCATTTGGGTATGCCAGCTGGTTCACACCTGACACATGCATTGAGTGAGTACCAGCCCTTCCAGCTGGATCTTGGAGGCAGACATGGTGGAGGGACCCCAGTCTCCCACCCCCTAGTCCTAGTCCTACTAGGTGATGGGGCCAAGACCTCACCAGACACCGTCTCCAGCCGCTGGAGAAGGCCTTCAAGGTCTGCACCCGGTGATGTGCTGTACTCAGTTGCAGCCAAAAACTCGGGGGCCAGAGCCTCATCCTGGGGGCAGAACACACTAGCTGTGAGGCAGACAGGCCCCAAGCCTGGATGCCTCCAGCTTCTTCCAGTAACCTGCCCTGCCAGTTACCTGCAGCGTGTTGTAGACATCAGGCCGCGCTGGGTGGTAGGAGCTTGAGATGAGGGCTTTCCTGGCAGCCGACTCCTGCCCCAGCCGCTGCCGTCGCTCCACCTCCTGCTCAAGCTGGGTGGCACAGGGCCTAGTTACCAAGATGGGGCCTCATATCCGCCCCCCCCCCCCCCGAAGGTCACTGTACAGAGGAGGAAACAGGCTCAGGAAGGGAGCAGGAGCAGGGCCTGGGTTGAGAGCCAAGTCTCCCTACACACCTGATTCTATCAGGGTAAATGCAGGTGCCAAGCTATTCGCTGAAGGCAACTCCATCCCACTCTGGGTTGCACCATTCAGAGTCTGGCTGGGATGGGAACCCCTGGACATGCCCAACTAGCTGGGCCGCTGAGGGAGGGGAATGGAATCCCAGCCAAGTCTTGTGTTCCAGAGGCTGCAGACGGCTCGCCTAGTAAGCTTCCCCTTACTCACCCCCAGGTGGGGAAGGAGACAGGAGATGCCAGCAGCCCTGGCACCAGCCAAAGGGCAGTGGGTGAAGACCTGAAGAGGCCGGAGCCCAGCTGCCCTGGGTGGGATCTCAACTCCACCTGCTGTGAAGCCTTAGGCAAGTGTCTTAAGAGGGTGTAAGGCAGACAACTTGGCATTTTCCACTTTCTTTTTCTGGTGCCAGGCCCCAGGTGCTGCAGTGAGGGGGCACAGGAAGAGGGCAAGGGGAGGTCTAAGGAGCCGTTCAGGGAGCTGGGACTGGCAGGCCTACGGCTGGGAAGCCCCCCCAAACTGCTGGCACCAATCTAAAGAGGAAGGGCTAGGCTGGGTGTGGAGGGTGGGGAGTGTTACCTCTCCTAACAGCTGCTGGAAGTCCTTGGGGCTGACACACCCTCGGCTGCGCAGGATCTGAGAGCAGAAAATCCAGTGAGCAAGTCACTTAACGTCTCTGGGCCTCAGTTTCCCCTCGCTGAGATGGAGATGAGAGCCCCGACCTGACGGGGTCATCGTGAGGATGAAATTCGGTAAGCACGCTAAGCAGAGGGCATCCCCGCGCCGGGCCCTGCCCGACGCACTTTACATGGACGTTTACTCACTCGTTCCTTACGACCGCCTCACTAAGGAGATACTACTGTCCCCACTTAAGGTGAAAAAACCGAGGCACCCAGAAATCATGTCCTCCTTGCTGTCAGATCGGAGCACCCGGGCAAAGCGAACGGCCTGCCCGCCCATTTCTCCGCAGAGCCAGTGTTGGCCACTCACCGGGCCGTAGTCCCGGCGCAGCTGCTGCTCGCCCCGGAAGCGCACGTGGAGCCCGTAGCGCGCCACGTACAAGTTCTCGGAGCAGAAGCAGGCGCAGCGGCAGAAGCGCCGCGGGGCCCCAGCCGTCGCCATGGTGAAGGGGCGCGCGCCGCCCCGCCGGCTTCCGCAGGAGCACTTCCGGCGCGCCCCCCGCCGAGCCGGGGCCCGGTGTGGCCCCAGCGGCAAGGGTTCGTCCCAAGTTCCCGAGCGCAGAGGAGAACGAAGACTCCGCCCCAGACAACGGTCCGCGGTGGGCAGAGATGCTCCCGGGCGGACGGCCTCGGCTGAGAGCGTGTGGTCTTCTCGGCCGCCTCACAGTTTCCCCATCCACGAGGCGGGGACTAATCGCCCCTTTACAGATGGGCAAACTGAGCCACACCCTCACAGGCCGGGGACAAGTTGGACTTGGAACCCAAGGCCTTTTGCTTAAGTGCCACCTCCCTTTTCTGCTCGGAGCTCTTTGAAGAGGCAGCCAACGGCAGGACGACAGTTGGAGGAGCTCTGGGGTCCGATCTCTCCAACTAGCAGCTAGCCGGTTCTGTGCGTCTGAGCTTGGGCTTAGCCTTCTTCCCCGGTCCCTGTCCGGCACTCTCCGAGCCTCCGCCGCGGGCTCGGGATTCGCGGCTGAGTGCCCCGGGGCAGTGTCCACACGAAAACGCTCCGTCCGGCGTGACTTCCGGTGGCTGGGCCGAAGGATTCGGGTGTGGGCGGGGAACGGGGTGTGGTCTGTTGACGGCCACACCCCGCACGGCGCGGTCCATGTTCTGCACAGCCGCAGTGTGAGCTGAGTATGTTTCTTTCAGAGCGTGCTCCCGGACATCGGGGAGACCCATCGTAGCTCCTAGGTCCCTTGCCGCGGGGCCCCCCACCTTGGTCCGCCATGCACCCCGCAGGTCCAGGTCTGCAAAGCCCCGGGAGGAAGCTTGGACCTCATGCTGAGATGGGGAAAACTAAGGCTGGGAGTAGGGGATGAAGTCCTGTTCCCTGCCCCCAGAATTCCGTCCCTGGCTCAGCGTGGTGCGAGGATGGGGGTGGGGAGGAAGGCTGGGGCCTCAAGACTCCAGCTCTTAGCCCGGATACACAGTGACAACGAATGGTAACTCCTGTTGGCCGACTTTCACCTTCTGTCCTTTCATCCATACAGCAAAGCTTTGAGCGAGGTAGTATGTCACTCATGTTACAGATGGAGAAACAGGCTCAGAGAGGGGCGGCGACCTGCCTGCCCCAGGGTTCACCGCAACAGGGGTTCTCTGAGGGGTTGGATTATGAGGGATTTCGGATTTTCTCTTTGTGGTTGTTAGCATTTATTTTCTTGATGCTTTCCTCCCTCCCCTCCCCCGTGTATGCACGGGTTTACACGCATTCACATTCGCAGTGAAACACGTACACACTCAAACACACCCTTCTGTGCTCACACACATGCACCCCCCATCACAAGTATGCTCATACCATTGACACACTCACACCCACTCATACACACTTCACATACAGACACAGCCACACACTCATCCTCACACACCTATCACCCACACTCACACATCCAACACAGTCCCTGGTTCCTCCCAGTTCTGTGGGAAATTAGGCGGCAAGGCCTGCCTGTGGCTCCTACCGAAGCCCCAGGGCCCCAGAAGGAGGTGGGAGACCCTCACATCCTGTGCGACCATGCCAGGCTGCCCTCTCCAGCTTTCTCCACCAGCATGTCTGAGGGTCCAAGGCTCCTGCCAGCACCTTGAGGGGCTGGGAAAAGGCTTCTGCTCTCAGGAAAAAACCTACACCAACAGCCTGATTGGTTTTCACACTGGCTGGCCAGGGGCAGCAAGACCATCCTGAGTGTGGGAGGTTTGCATGTGAGCATGTGGAAGTGTGTTTTGAGTGACAGATAAGCTCCCTGCCCTTCTGAAGCTCAGTCAAGGTGGGGAAACAGGAGTAAGCAAGGAAATAAATACAAGATCAAGTTATTTTCATTCAGTCGTAAGTGCTGGGAAGACAAGCCAGGTGATGGGATGGTGAGTGCCATGGAGGTGGTCGCTTTAGACCGAATGACCGGAGAAAGCCTCCCAAAGTGACATTTCAGCCTAGCTCCAATGGCTGCAACAAGATCTGGCAGGAAAGAGTTCTAGGCAGGGGAATTAAAAGTGCAAAGCCCCTGCAGTGGGATGAGCTTGCCATGCTTGAAGAGCAGCAAGGCATACAAGAGGGCAAATCCTAGGGGATGAGGACAGAGTGGTCCTCGGGCCAAATCACTGGGCTTAGGAGATCACTGTTGACATTTTGGATTTTACTCTACATGTGAAGGGAAGCTGCCAAATCCTCACAACAAACTGTATGAGGTAGGAGTTGTCCCCGTTTTACAGAGGTGGAAAACGAAGGTCAGAGAGGTTGAATGGCCCACCCAAGGCCACACAGCTCTCAAGTAGTGGAGTCTGGAATGGAACAGGAATCTGTTTTCTGTCTCCTTCGGTGCCCTTTCCCCTCTTCAGGCAATAAATCTAGGTTACTGGGCCACGGATCCTGGGACCCAGCCCAAGCCTCCTGAAGGTACCAGGCTTCCCCAAGGGGGAGAATGACCCTCAGGGCCGCTTCCCCCTCAAGGACCCAGCTCCCCAGCCAAGAGCTGTGTGGTCTGAGAAGGTGTTTAAACTTTCATGGGTGTCTTGATTGCCCAGCGATAGTGAAGGGCCCTGCTCTCCAGGAAAGGATCCATTTCCCCAGTTCTGTGTGCATTACCCCTGTCTTCCTCCCCCAGAGGCCCAAGGCAGGCCTGGCACATGCATCCTCCCCCCAGTGCACACGGTTAGATTTCTCCCTTTGCAGCAGTTTGCAAGATGAGCATGTTCTGCTTATCAGTTTAGACTGGCTCTCCCAGTGGTCCCCCTTCTCCTTGGAAGCAGTGTCTCCACCCCTACCCCGCCCCATCCTGGGCTCAATCACCAAAGGGAACAAGAGCAAGAATATTAATAGTACTGGATCCATGTACTCTCAACCAGCACTGATGTGTTTTTGTTGTCTGTGTGAGGTATTATATATTTTTTAAGATTTTTTTTTAAGTAATCTCTACACCCAGTGTGGGGCTCGAACTCATAACCTCGGGATTCAAGAGTCACACGCTCTGCCAAATGAGCCAGCTAGGCGGTGCTCCTGTTTGAGACACTATTAAACCTATTTTACAGATGAGGCTCAGTGAAGTACAGGGGCCTGTCTAGGGCCATAAACCTAGTAATTGACAGGACCAGAATTACAGTACCCATCCTTCTATCTGATTCCAGAGTGTATTTGTGGGGGTGTGTATGTATGCGTATGTACGTGTATATATGCATGTTTGCACTTACGTATAATTCTATGTATCTATACACATTCTTTTGAATTCATACAGAGCACACTACAAAAAAGGGCACATCTCAGGGGTACAGCTGGTGAATTTTTATAAACTAGACACACCCATGTAACCAGCATCCGGATCCCAAAACAGAACATTCCAGCCCCCACCGTGTCCCTGCTCAGCCATTACCCACCTCCCAAGGCTAATCACTACCCTGACTCCTAAGAGCCAAGATTAGTCTGGCCTGCTGTTGAATTTGGTACAAATAAAATCATATACCATGTATTATTTTGTATACTGCTTCTTTGACTCAGCATTCTGTGGGTGAGATTCATGACTATTGCCTGGCGTAGCGGCCACTCATGCTTCTTCATGGCTGCCTAGTATTCCACTGGGGGCCCACTCCATCCACTGAGCCATTCTGCAGCTGAAGGACGCTTGTATTGTTTCCAGTTTGGAGACATCACGAATGAAGCTGCTAGGAACACCTGTAATTTATCTATTGCAGTAAAATATACATAATGTAGAACTTACCATTTTAACCTTTTTTATAGAAGTCTTTACTTTTTTTAAGATTTTATTTATTTGAGAGAGAGAGAGAGAGTGTGCACACAAGCAGGGGGAGCAGCAGGGAGAGGGAGAAGCAGGCTCCCCGCTGAGCAAGGAGCCCGATGTGGGGCTCGATCCCAGGACCCTGGGATCATGACCTGAGCCGAAGGCAGCCACTTAACCGACTGAGCCACCCAGGTGCCCCTGGACTTTACTGTTTAGAGCAGTTTTAGGTTCACAGCAAAACTGAGTGGCAAGTATAGATTGACCATATGCCCCACTCCCCCCGCACTATCAACATCCCTCACCAGAGTGGTACATTTGTTACACATTATTACCCAAAGTCTATAGTTTACACTAGGGTTCTCTATTGGAGTTGCCTATTCTGTGGTTTTTGACAATGTAGAATGACACATATCTACCATTGTGGTCTCCGACAGAATAGTTTCACTACCCTCAAAGTCCCCTTCGCTCTGCCTGTTCATCCCTCCCTCCTCCCCGACCCCTGGCAACCACTGATCCTTTTACCGCCTTCATGGTTCTGTCTTTTCCGGATGTCATATAATTGGTATCAGCATATAGTCTTTTCAGATTGTCTTCTTTCACTTAGTAATAGGCATTTATGTTTCCTTCATGTCTTCTAGTGGCTTGATAACTGAATAATACTATATTGTATGGATGGACCACAGTTGATCCATCCCCCTACTGAAGGACATATTGCTTGCTTCCAAGTTTCGGCAATTATGAATAAAGCTGCTATAAACATCCACTTGCAGGCTTTTATGTGGACATCAGTTTTCAGCTCATTTGGGGAAATACCTAGGGGCATGATTGCTGAATCATACAGTAATAGTATGTTTAGTTTTATAAGAAACCACCAAACCCGTCAAAAGTAACTCTACTATTTGCATTCCTACCAGCAGTGAATGAGAGTTCCTGTTGCTCACATCTTCACCAGCATTTGGTGTTGTCATGTTTTGGATCTTAGCAATTCTATTAGGTAGGTAGTGGTATCATGTTGTTTTAATTCGCAATTTCTTAATGACATGACGTTGAGCATCATTTCATATGTTTATTTGCCATCTGTATATCTTGTTTGGTGAGATGTCTGTTCAGGTCTTTTGCCTCTTTTTTAAATTGGGTTGTTTGGGTTTTTTTATTGTCAAGTTTTAAGTGTTTTTGTATATTTTGGATAACAGACCTTCGTCAGATATATTTTTTGCAAATATTTTCTCCCAGTCTGTGGTTTGTCTTCTCATTCTCTCGACTGCATCTTTGCAGAGCAGAAGTTTTTAATTGTCATGAAGTTCAGCCTATCAATTCTTTCATGAATTGTGCCTTTGGTGCTGCACCTAAAAATCATCTTCATAGCCAAGAAAAATCCAGATTTTTTCCTATCTTCTAAGAGTTTTATAGTTTTGCATTTTACATTAGGTTTGTGATCCATTTTGAGTTAATTTTTGTGAAAGGTGTGAGGTCTGAGTCTAGATTTTTTTTTTTTTTTCGCATGTGGCTATCCAGTTGTCCCAATACCATTTGTGGAAAAGATTGTGTTTGTTCCGTTGTACTACCTTTGCTCCTTTGTCAAAGATCAGCTGACTGTATTTATAGGGGTCTATTTCTGGATGCTCTGTACTGTTCCATTGATCTCTGTGTCTGTTCTTTCATCAAAACCACACTGTCTTGATTACTGTAGCTTTAGAGTAAGTCTTGAAGTCAGGCAGTGTCAGTCCTCCAACGTTGTTTTTCTCCTTCAATACCATGTCGGCTGTTTTCACACAGCAAAAATGACGGAGCCTGGATCTGGACCCAGGTCTGAGTCACTCTGACTTTTGGATAGCCTATCTAGGATACTTTCTTCACGTACAATCATATATTTGCTTTTGTTTTTGCACGAACATTAACCGACTCCAACTTTATTCTGTCCCTTGTTTTTACTCAATCCATTTAGGAGGTCATTCCATACCTTTACATAACTTCTGTGTACAGACACATACATACATTCATTGTTTTTTCCCCTGCCACAGGGTGGTCTGTTGAGCCCCGCTCTGTAATGATTTGGCCAGTTCCTTATGGAAGGGTATTTAGGATATTTTTAGAGGTTTGCTACTGCAGTAACTATCTGCAAACTAGGATCTTTGCTCCCCTCTACCAGTCTTATCTATAGAAGAAATTCCTACTGGGTCAAAAAAAAAAGCTTTTTAAAATCTGAACTTTGCCAAATTCTCCTTGAAGAAGGCTGTCCCATGTGAGTGGCAGAGGCTGTTTTAAATTCAGAGTGCTGTAAGCCTTTGACAGAAGGATGGAGAGGTGAGGCTGTATGTTGCCCCACTTGCCACCCCCTCTGACCTTGACCTATTTTCCCAGGCTCTTGGTTCAGGCCACACCCTTCGCCTAGAAGCCTGCTCACCTTGCACCTTTCCCAGAGAGCCCTGCCCAGCTCGGGTAGCCCTGCGTCACTTTCCATGCCCCCACCCAATTTTATTCCTTTATGGCACTTACCACTAAATGAAATTATTTTATGTACATACCTGTTGATTTCCTGTCTCCCCTATTCTGCAAAGGATGGGGGTTTTCCTTTTTTCACACTCAGCCATATTCCTAGCACCCTAGCAATCACTCGGTGTATATTGCTGTTTCCCCATCCCAATCCCTACTATCCTGCTCTATTTTTCTCTATAAAATGTATTCCCTTCCAACAGATATAGTTGACTTATTTATCATATGTATTCCCTGACTCCCTCACTAGAGTGTCAGCTCCAGCAGGGCAGGGATTCTGTTTGTTCACTGTTGCATCTCAACAGCTTAGAATGGCACAAGTCACATAGTAGATGCTGCACAAATACTTGTTGGAAGAAAGAAAGAGAGAGAAAGACAAAGAGGGAGAAAGGAAGGAAGGAGGAAGGGAGGAAATGAAGGAAGGAAGGAGGAAGGGAGGAAATGAAGGAAGGAAGGAAGGAAAGATCATAGCCCCGACCCTCATGGGCTGGCAGGTCGTTCCTCCAGAGGAAAAGACCCAAAAAGAGCTGGCGCCCCCCAGGTTGGGCCTGGGCCCTCCAGACCGGGAGCACAGAGGGGCTAGGGCTAGCTCGGGCCCCGCCCCCGGAGGCCCCGCCCCGCCCCGGAGGCCCCGCCCCGCCCGTCAGCTGGCCTGGGCGCCCGCCCCGCTCTGCTCCGACCTTGCCGCGGCGCAGCGGGGGTGGGAGGCGGGGAGGAGCGGCGGGAGGAGCGGAGCGAGCGCGGCGCGGGGCGCAGTCGCCAATGAGCTGCGCGGAACCTGCGCCCCTGACGACCGAGCCCTCTGCGCCCCCTCCCCACGACTCACCTGGTGCCAGGTAACGTAACAGGTAAGAGCGCGGCGCCCGGGAACCCCGGACGGGTCGTTCTGTAGCCGGGGTGCCAAGCCGGACACGGGCTGGGGGCGTCTGGGTCCCCCTGCCTCAGAGGTGGAGTAGGCATCACTGTTGAAGGTGGCACCCTTCTGGGAGCCTTCTCGCCTCCGCCCCTGTCCCCAGGCGCCCTCGGCCGCAGGTCCCAGCCCCCCATCCCTGCAGCAGCATCCTTTCCACGCCCGCAGGGCGAATGTTGCTTTTTTTTTTTTTAACTCCTCACGCGCCACTGCCTCTTGGAAAATGGTGTGGGCGCCTTTTGGGGAGGATCCTGGGATGGCTGTTCTCCCCCTAGGAACGGATTGGTGCGACTTCCCAGGGCTCCCCACGTTCTACAGCGGCGCCTGCCCACGGATCCTGAGCACCCTGGCTGTGGCAGAAGCCTGGGGGTTCCGACCTGGGCCTGCGGATCTTGGCAGACGTTTCCCCTCGGTCTCCCCCGCTGGTCAGTGGGCTGACGTTCCACACGCATCCCCTTGGCAGTAGGCCTGTGGGTTCCCAGGGGCTCCTCCCTTATTTCTGGGTCTGTGTTAAAACGGGATGCCCCCGTCCCCCACCTGATGTCATTTAGGATAGCTAAGCTGGTCTGACAGGATTTAGTGTCTTCTGCCCTCTGCCCCACCCCCTGGAGATAGGCTGGCCTCCATCCCTGCTTCAGAGGGCAGGTGGCAGGTGACCCGAGGAGGGTAGTAGGAAGGCCACCATAGTTCCCCAGTTTGCCTTCGCCTAGAACCACGAGTTACCTGAAACAACTTTCCCAAGTCTCTGAGAGAGGGCCAGTCCCAGTGTGAGATGTGGTGGGCTGAGCAAGGCTGGAGTCAGGATGGAACAAAGTGGACCCAGCCCAGTCCTGGCGCTATGTCCCGAAACCCCCCAGTGACACCACCCTCCATTGGCCAGTGTTTGCTGAGCAGTGAATGGGCCTTTCCACTGCTGGGCAAATGACAATTTGGGGTGAAAAGTTCACCACGTTAGGAGTGGACCGAACTGCTTGGACCACCTAGGTCCTTGAGGGCCCTTTTGTCGTGGTCCCTGAGTAGCCTGGGCACGTCCCACCCAGAGAGTCAAGTGTTGGGTTTCAGTCCTGCCTTTGCCTATTGTCTGCATGCCACCTAACTTCCCCAGGCCTCCGTTTCCCCATCGGTAAAGTGGGGGTGATTACGTGAGGACCTCCCACAATAGTGGCGAGGATGAACTAGAATGGGAGGTGCCGGGCACTTGGCCCATTGTTTGGCAGTGAGTAGCATGCTGTAAATGGTAGCTGTTACGGTTGTAATAATAATTGTCATTTATTATCTCCTGGGTGCTGCAGACTTTCCTTCCGTGCAGCTGACGGCTGGCAGTGCCCCAACCACCATTTCTACTGAGACTAAAAGCCTTTGGCAGGACCCCCTGTGGGGATGGGGTCACTTGCTAATCCTGTGCCATTCCTTAGCATCTGGGGGCAGGGCGAGTTGCCCCTGTCTTCCCGGGCCATGTCACATCCTGAACAGGGCCTGCTCTGGCCTCTGGCCACCACCTTGTCCTTGTCCCTCGGGCCCCTCTTGTCACCCATGTGCTCACACTTTGCCCTCCAGCTCCACCTGGCTGAGCTCAGCTGCATCCACCAGATCAGGCAGCTGGAGAGCAGGGCTGTGCCTCCAAGCCGCCCGATGGTCCCCATTCTCCCCTCCTCACAGTCTTGACTGGTGGTCTTGTCCCCTTCACCCTCCTGCTCAGGAAATTTTAAAAATAACAGAGTAGCCTGTCCCCACCAAGGGCTGTAACCCGACCCGAGTTGGATTCTGCTCCATCAGAGCCTGGAGTACAAGGACTCAGCCCTTGGGAGTATGGGGCCATGGTGCTATAGCTGCTCTGTCCTCAGTTTGCTGGGTGACTCTAGACAGCCTTCACCCCCTGCTGCTTCTCTGTGCCTCAGTTTCCCCATCCATATAATGTAGTTCAGATAGTCTGTGATGCTGAGTGTGAAACTTTGCTTATACTGGTGAAGATAAACACCCCTTGCTGGTGACTGTCAAATGGGGTTGACATTACCCCAAGCAGAGGGGTGTTGGGAAGGAATGCCCCCAGTGACTGGGAGTGGTAGCAGGAAGAGTGGGCCAGGTCCCTCAGCTGGTGTCTGGCAAATCTGTCTCCTGTCCCACTTCTGTACCCCAGCTCCCTTCCAGGGCCAAGGAACTCCTTGTGCCCACCAAGAGGTGAGCAACAGCCAAGGTGGCTGGCAGGGCCTGGGGGGAAGGCAGTGGCTTGGCCAGGAAGCCTGGTGCGGCGCTGGGCCAGGACCATCCCTCCCTGGGCTCCGACTCACGCTCACCCACTCACTGGCTTCCCAAGGCCTCTGCATTGCAGCAGATAGGAACCTTTGCTGGCAGCCTAGCTGGGGCTTGGGCTGGAGCAAGGGACTGGGCAGGGGGTGACTGTTCCCACCAGCCCTAGCCCTGCTCCCTCGCCTGCCCTTGGTCCCATTCAGCCCTGGCTTCCCTTGGAGGTGCAGCTGCTGACAAGGGCCTTTTCGGGCACTGACTGGAGTCTGCCTGGAAGTGCTGGGCTCTAGGCGGGGCCCAGGCTCAGGGACTGTCACACCCCTCGGTCCTTTCTGCATCTCAGACAGCCCCACCCCCCAGCATCATTAGGGGGTCTTGCCTACCCCTGGAGAGGCTGTTTTGAAGCATTAGGGCTTTGGAACTCCATGGCCTGGGTTCACATCCCAGCTCTGCCACTTCCTACCTGTGTGATCTGGGACAGCTCAGTGAACCTCTCTGTGCCTCAGTTTTCTTGACTGTAAAATGGGGGTAATAGACCCTACCTCACAGGGTTCTTGTGAAGATTCATGTATTTAAATCACATTCATGCATTTAAATCCTTAGATAAACACTCCCTATCAGCACTTGTTATAATGACAAGTGTTTTAGCTTCATAGTTTAGAGCCCAGATTCTGGAGCCAGATAGCTCTGCATTCAAATCCCAGCTCTGCTACTCACCAGCTGTGTGATCTTGCAGAAGTTCATAACTTCTCTGGGCTTCAATTTCTCCATCTGCTAAATGGGGCTGAGGATAGTACAAATCTCACAAGTTGTTGTAAGGATTAAATAAGCAAACACATATAGTGTGTGGCCTATATAAAAGGCCGGGCCTGGGGTTCCTGGCTGGCTTAGTCAGTAGAACGTGTGACTCTTGATCTCAGGGTCGTGAGTTCAAGCCCCATGTTGGATGTGGAGCCTACTTTAAAAATAAAATGAAATTAAATGCTATTTAGAAAAAATTTTAAAAAGTTATATAAAAGACCAGGCCCAGAGGAAGGGTTGTGCTATATAACTATTTGCTTATATTTATTAGGCACCTGCTATGTGCCAGGCCTGCAGTACAGTGGTTGAGAGTTAGGTGCTAGGATCCTTTACATACTGGCCCAAGTCCTGGCTTGGGCCTTTGTTGGCAGAGTGATATGGGGTATATGCTTTTGCCTCTCTGTGCCTCAGTTTCCCCAACTATATATGGGAATATGGAAGCAACTGCCTCATGGGGTACGTAGGATTTCTGTCACTCCAGAACATGAGCCACTAGCCTTTGGGCACCAGAGCTGTGGGGTAGAGGGTCTCTCGAGCTGACCCCCTTCTCAGTCACTACTCAGAGTGACCCCTCCTGGTGTTCCATGCCTCTCCTTTCCACTTAGGGACTCTAGAACTTTGCACATTTTGCAGATGGGATGACAAAGACCCCAGGAAGAAAAGGGATGGACCCCAGTCAAGAGGTAGCACTCAGAGGTACACCCCCAGCCCAGTCCCCGTCCTGCCCTGGATAGGTCCCACTTCCAAACATTGCCACCAGGCCCCCACATCCTGCAGGATTCCTGCAGCTCCTGGGGTCTCCTAGGCACTGGCTTAGTTCCAAGCGGCCCAGTTGGGGGGGGGGGTGCTTTGAACAAAGCAGACATTAAGCTCCAGAAGGCCAAAAGGGCCTAGGTCAGGGGATGAAGGGCAACCTGGGCTGAAGGAAAATATTCTGGAAACTTCCAGGCAGATGTGAAAGTCCCTGGGTTGCTCTAGGGCCTTTGGCCACCCCCCCCCCCCGACCCCAGTCTTGGTCTAAGGCCTGATTTGGGGAGGAGAGAAGTAAACAAACACTTATTATGCACCCACTGTATACAGTGGTAACAATCACAGCCAGGCACTGTGCCCAGAACGGATGTTCATGCACCTGAACCTCATGCTGTTTTAAAAATGAGGAAACGGGTTCAGAGAAATTAGTAGTAGTGCAATAGTCGTACTAGTACTCGTACTAGTTACTAGTGGTAAAAATAGCGACCATTTATTGCACTCTTTGCTTATCTCGATTGCATCTATAAGGTCCTCCAGGTGCCGGCACCCTCACCTCCCTGACCCCGTGGGGATCCCTCAAGCACGTCGGCACCCTCCTCCCCCAGGGCCGCGGCACTGTCTGTTCTACCCGCAGATCCTTTCCCCCCAGATACCCACGCGGTGGACTACCTCACCTCTTTTCAGTCTCGCTCAAGGGTGACCTTCACAGCAAGGTCTTCCCTGGACCCCCTATTTACAACTGCTCTCACCCCCCATTGCCCCCTATTCCCTGTTCCCCATTCTTTTCCCCACAGCCCTTAGCTCTTTTTTTTTTTTAATTAAAATTTTTATTTATTTTGAGAGAGAGCACGAGCAGGAGGAGGGGCAGGGGGAGAGGGAGAAGCAGGCTCTCCTCTGAGCAGGGAGCCCGATGTGGGGCTCAATCCCAGGACCCTGAGGTCATGACGTGAGCCAAAGGCAGACGCTTAACCGACTGAGCCACCCAGGCGCCCCATCAGCCCCTAGCTGTTAACATACTATATCATTTACTTATTGTGTTTGTCTGTCTCTGACATGGGTGTGTCATCTCCACAAAATCAGGGATCTTTGTGTTTGTTCATTGTTAAATCCCAATACAGAGAACAGGGTCTGGCCCACCCAATACCCATTGGTACTCAGGAAACATTCTTTAAATGAATGGGATCCTCACACCAGTCCTGTGAATTCAGTGCTCCCAACATTGCCATCTGACAGATGAGGAGACCAAGGCCCAGAGATTCAAGCCACTTGCTCATAGTCACACAGCCAACAAGTTGCAAACCTGAGCCCCTTGCCCTGTTGCCCCCGATAGGTCTGGCCTCGCCCCCACGGACCATGGCCTTGCCCCCGTGAGCTAGAGCCTGCTCCTCGGCACCTGCCCACCACCAGCCAGCAGAATGCAGCTGTGGAAGGCGGTGGTGGTGACCCTGGCCTTCATGAGCATGGACGTTGGCATGACCACGGCCATCTACATCCTCAGCCACCTAGACCGCAGCCTGCTGGAGGACATCCGCCACTTCAACGTCTTTGACTCGGTGCTGGACCTCTGGGCAGCCTGCTTGTACCGCAGCTGCCTTCTGCTCGGAGCCACCATCGGCGTGGCCAAGAACAGCGCCCTGGGGCCCCGGCGGCTCCGGGCCTCCTGGACCATCATCGCCCTCGTGTGCCTCTTCGTGGGCATCTACACCATGGTAAAGCTGTTGCTCTTCTCCGAGGTGCGCAAGCCAGTCCGGGACCCGTGGTTCTGGGCCCTCTTCGTGTGGACTTACATCTCGCTCACCGCCTCCTTCGTGCTCTGGTGGTTACTGTCCACGGTGCGGCCGGACGCCAAGGCCCTCGAGCCGGGGGCTGGGGCCGAGGGCTTCCCCGGGGAGCACCAGCCCCCTCGTGAGCAGGCATCTGGGGCCACGCTACAAAAGCTGCTGTCCTATACCAAGCCCGACGTGGCCTTCCTCGTGGCGGCCTCCTTCTTCCTCATCGTGGCGGCTCTGGGTAAGTGAGGAGCCAGGGGGCCTGGCAGGCACCCCAGAAAGCAACTTAGGGGGGTAGATATAACTACCGCGTCCTTCCTCTTCAATCTTTTAACATTTCATTCACGTGGTTCAAACATCAAATTGATGTGAAGAGGCAAATATTGAGAGTTTCACTCCTAATTCTGCCTCTGACTACCCTGATCTCCCTGCCGAGGGCTAACTACAGGAACATGTTCCAGAAGCTTCCAAGTGGGTGGGAAACTGCTTTTCTTCATTTCTTGTATATTCTTCCAGGGTTTCCTTCTGGAAACTACAAGCAAAAATGAACCTGTTACTCTCACCACCTCTCACACATTATTTCGTGTCTTGCTTTTACCACTTAACGACGTATTTTAGAAATTTCCAATCAGTACCTCATTCTTTTATTTGGCTGCGTAATAGTCCACTGTGAGGCCATTCCAGAGATTATTTAGTTGGTCTCCTTTTGTTGGCCCGTCAAGTTGTTTCGAGTCTTTTCTCTTAGAGTAAATAACCTAGTTCGTACACATTTCATATAAATGTTGGTGTATTTGTAGGATAAATTCCTGGAAGTGGGATCACTGGGTCAAACAAGGCATTTTTTGTGATGAAGCAGAATATACTAGAGACCGTCAGAATTATGTTGTCTGTGGTAAGAGTAAGTACTGTTTGGTGAAACTTATTTTAGGTACGTGTGCCTACATGTAAGTGTGTCCTGGTTTGTCACATAAAGTGTATTTGTTACTGTGGTTCCGGCCCAAACAGTGTGAAAGTGCTTGCTCAGACAAGGTGGGTGGGAAGGTGACATCTCAAGGTCAAAATTCCATGGGTTCCGGGGGCCACAAGCCCTGGGCATGCATTGCAGTCCTGCTCCTTACCTGGCTGTGTGCTTACAGGCAAGTTATCGGAACTTTCAGAGCCTTGCTTCTGTGAAATGGGGATTGTTAGCATCCCCCATGTTTCATGACGTTGGAAAGCTTGAATAAAACAGGTAGGAGAAGGACAGGTCCGGAGCTTAGTACAATACGCTAAGTACACAGAAATGTTAGCAGTTCTGAGTTGTTACACGTTTAACAGACAGCATCTGGGAGCAGCCCCAAAGCCAGAGTGTTCTCAGAGAGGACAGGCAAGCCCCAGAGCTGACCCCTTTCCTCTCACTATCGACCCTCTGCCCTCTCAGTCTCAAACCCTTGACCTCTGTGTGATTTTATGCAAGTTACTTAACCTCTCGGGGTCTCAGTCTCCTCATCTGTAAAATGGGCATAATAATGGTACCTATCGCAATAGGGGCTTATGAGGTTCAGTGAGTTAATATGAATAAGACACCGCAGATAGCTCCTGGCACCTAGAACACTCCCAGTAGATTTTAGTGGCTGTGAGTACTGGGATGACCCCTTTCCATTTAACCAGATAGTTTCTCCTGCTCATGTTTCAAGGTCCCGATGTCCCCTCCTCCAAGAAGCCCTCTTGAATTATACTGACTGTGATCCTTTATCTGCACCTCAGTTGTAACACTGGTGACATGAAAATCATGCGTCCACTGTCCTGCCCCCCCCTTTGGGCCAGGTCTGACTCATCCCAGGTCCCCCCACAACCTGGTACAGAGGCAGGCTCACAGAATGAATGAACACATGACCATCCTATCTGTGTGAGCAGATGTCACCCACGACCTTGTTTCCCCCCCCACCACTGGGGCCCTGTTGTCAGCTGCTGTGTGCTCGGGGAATACAGATGTCCTAAAATACAGCCAAGCAGAGTCTGCCAGCCTGCAGGATGGCGTCGAGGTTAAGGACTTGGACTCGAGATCAGGCCCCCAACTGCACTGATCACCTGAGACAAGGTTACGGAACCTGGCCAAGCCTCAGCTTCTCATCCCAACAGTGGGGTTTTGTTGGGCTCTTGTGAGTTGGGTGAGCTGGAGCGCGGTGCCGGCAAAAGTAAGTACTTCACACAAGTTAGGGACTATGACTACTGATAATTATTCTCAATCAGCAAGCCTCCAGGTGGGGCCAGCTTTTTCTGAAACCTCATGATCTAAAAGAAAAACTGCCCATTGTGAAAAAAGGTTAGTTTTAGTGTGGAGCATCTCCTAGCACATTGAAATTCTTTTATATGGATTTCATAGCAACCCAACTAGAAAACCTTGGGCAAGTACCTTAGCCTTGATTTCCTCATCTGTAAAACAGGAAGACTGGTGATGCCACACCTATGGGATTATTGGGGGGCATTGGAGACTTGGAAAAGATGAGGGAGCAGATATCCAGGGTAACAATGCTCTAGGCAGAGGGAACAGCCCGTGCAAAGGTCCTGAGGCAGGAAGGGGCCTGGTTGTGAAAGGAAAGGCAAAGAGGCCAGTGTAGCTGGAGCAATGTGTGTGTGTGTGGGGGGGGGCGGGTAGGCAGAAAGAGTAGAAGATGAATTTGGGGCAGTAGCAGGTGCCTGGTCATGTAGGGCACCACTGGCCACTGTAAGGGCTTTGATTTTTACCCTGAATGAGGTGGAAGCCTGAGGAGTGACAAGGTCTGACTTGGGTTTCCTAGGGCCCCACTGTGTGCTGTGTGGAGAACAGACTGATGGGGACAAGGGTGGCAGCAGGGAGAACCAGGAGTTGGCTGAGGAAGTCCAAGTGAGGTTGGAGATTTGAACCCAGGTGGGAGCAGTAGGGGCATTGAAAGAGGTTGGATTCTGGAGATACTGTTGACCCTTGAACAACTCTTAACTACGAATAGCCTACTGTTGACTGGAAGTCTTGCTGGTCACATAAACAGGAGATTAGCGCATATTTTGTATGTTCTATGTATTATACACTGTATTCTTACAATAAAGTGAGCCACGGGAAAGACGTTACTAGGAAAAATCATAAGGAAAATACACTTGCAGTCCGGTCCTGCGTTTATGGAAAAAACCCACGTGTAAGTGGACCTGCGCAGTTCAAACCCCCGTTGTTCAAAGGTCAACAATATTTTGAAGGTGGAGCCCCAGGATATGCCAATGGATTGGAGAGTTTCATGTGATTCTTGTGCGGATTCAACAAGAGTTGGCGCCCATGCTTAGCGCAATGCCTGTTACCCAGGAAGGGCTCCGTAAGTGTCTGTTGTGCTTAATATCGTCATCAGTGTTTGCTGGAGTTGAGCTGCTCTTGGAGCTCGCTGATGCCCTTTTCTTTGCTGCGGGTAAACTGAGGCTGAACTTCAACTCAGGTGGACTCCACAGTGTCCGCAGTGAGAAACCCCATCTAACGGAGGACCGTGGGGACTGAGGCCCTCGAGGCTGCCACCTTGTGGTCCCCGTGCCAAGACCAGCAGAGGGCAGCAGAACCCCACAGAAGGCCTCACTGTCTCACACAGAGTTGGCCAGGATTCATTTGCTGACCCTGACTGAGCGCCTACTGTATGCCAGGTTCTGCCCGTGGAAAGAGCCAGTGACAGTGAGGACAGAGCCTGGTCTGACCACCTTCAGTTCCCTGTCCATCATCCCCACAAAATAACAGCAGGCTTTCTGGGTTATTGGGAGGGAAGGGATAGGAAAGAGCCCCCAAATGCGAGGCCAGTTTGGGTTTGAGTTCTGGCCCTTCCTCTTAACTGCCCTGTGCTGTGTGACCTCAGGCAAATCACCCAGCCTCTGACTCTCCTGTTCACCTCTATGAAATGGGGGTGACGTCCCGCTTGCCCCCTCTCCCCACCCCCCACCCCCCACCCCCAGCATTGTTCTGAAGATACAGTAGTATAATGGGTACGAAGTCACATGGCAAACTCTAAAGCACTTCACCAAAAGGGGCTGGGTGGCCATTTCCAGCACTGCTTGGAACCAGAAAATCCACATCTTCTGAGGTTCTAGAATTTGGACTCTGAGCCCTCTGCCGGCGAGAAGGAAGTGAACTTTGGCCGTGTGGCCCGTTGAGCGTCACCTCACCTTCCAGCTTCATTGCCCTCTTCTGTAAAATGGGGTGATAACAGGACCAGCTGCAGAGCCTGCAGAGGGGACGAAGTCCCGTGGCTTTTTTTTTTTTTTTAAGATTTTATTTATTTATTTGAGAGAGAGAGAATGAGAGAGAGAGAGAGAGCATGAGAGGGGGGAGCATCAGAGGGAGAAGCAGACTCCCCGCCGAGCAGGGAGCCCGATGCGGGACTCGATCCCGGGACTCCAGGATCATGACCTGAGCCGAAGGCAGTCGCTTAACCAACTGAGCCACCCAGGCGCCCCAGTCCTGTGGCTTCTTATGCTCAGGCCTGGTGCCCGTTATTAACAAGACCGCCCCAGTCTGTATAGATTGAATAACCCATGTTTCCTGTGTTCCTGGTCTCTGAAAAGAGGGGGCCTGAAGCAGTACGGGCCCCCACCCCGCCTCCCACCATGGTGAGAAGCAGAAGTTTGCCAGGAGAGAAAACCCCATCAGAGGAGTGAGTGGGACACGTGGTGTGCGGGCTCCCCCCGGCTGCAGATGCCCCCTGAGCCCACCTTGTCTCCTGGCAGGAGAGACCTTCCTTCCCTACTACACCGGCCGGGCCATTGACGGCATCGTCATCCAGAAGAGCATGGAGCAGTTCAGCACGGCGGTCATTGTCATGTGCTTGCTGGCCATCGGCAGGTAGCCGGCTCCCACCCCCACGCCCCCCTCCTCCAGGCCTGCAGCAGGGGAGGGAGGTCAGGGAGGCCCGGGAGATGCCCCTGGTGAGCCTGTCACTCAGCCGGTCATCGTGGTAACCAACAACCAAACTGGCTTAGAACCCGTATCCATTCGATTGAGCCCTGCCCTCAAGTCATACCCTCTTGTCCCTAAAATTGGCTTCAGGCCTCAGGGTTCCCCTTTTACCTTCCCTGGCTGCTCTCCAAACGGGAAACCAGGGACAGCCTGCTGTTCTGGAAGGAAGAGGGGTCTGGCTGGCAGCACTGGGTCCCTCGTCCCTGGTAAACACAACCCCTCTCTGCTCTCATCTTGGGGACTCCAGTTGGGGAACAAGGGAGACTGCGTGGTGGTGCCAGCCCTGGAAAGGGGCTCGAGCTTGGGTCCCTCCCTGTGTCTGCCCTGCAGGGGGCCCACACCTGCCAGCCGCGGGAGGGGGCAGCCGGGTTATGGCTGTTGGTTGTCGCAAGGACGTTGTGCTATATATAACATCTCTTATCTGCAATTAGCTCATTTGCCGCAGGTATTCGGGGCGGCATTTTTACCCTCATATTTGCCAGACTGAACATTCGCCTTCGAAACCGTCTCTTCCGCTCACTGGTGTCCCAGGAGATGAGCTTCTTTGACGAGAATCGCACAGGTTGGTCCTCCCGCGGCCTGGGGTGACCTCTGGTGGGGGGGCCCAGCCGAGGGGGGGGCCAGCCAGGGGGGCGCTTGTCTCATGTCGGGGGATTCAATGGCTGGCTTTTCCTGCTATCCTGTTCAGGATAGAAACGCCCCAGGAGGCCCTGCCTGAGGCCGGGAAGCTGGCCTGCTGGCTGAGGTTTTGGTATGAGCTGTGGCCACTGTAGGAGGACCCTGGCCAGGCCAGCTGAGATTCCTGCAGGAGCCAAGGCCTTGCTTTCCACTGCTGTTTGGGAACCACAAAGGCCAGGACTATCCAAGCCTGTGGCCTGAGAGGCTCAGCTCCAAGGGGGTGTGAGGCGTGGGGTCCAGGGCAGTACAGTGTCAGGCCAAGATCCCAGCTCTGAGACAGACCAGCCTGGGGCCCAGCCCTGGTTCCACCATTCGCTAACTTAGCCCCTCTGAGCCCCTGTTTTCTCCTCTCGAAAATGGGAACAATAGTAGGAGCTACCGTGGGGGAGTCGTGAAACTCTTAGCCCGGCCAAGTGCTGAAAGTTTCTCCTCCCCACAGCCCAGATGATTGTTTCTCTCTGAGGGAAGAGGGGAGTTATCCCCTCTGCCAGTGACAGGGAGGAGAGATGGCTTTGGTTCCGGCGCAGTCAGGGACGGGCCGTGTGGGACCAGCTTCCCTCTCTGGGCCTCAGCTGCCTCCCGCGTACGGTGGGATGTGACGTCACGAGATGCTAGTGACGAGGGCTGGGCTCAGAGCAGCCCTCGAGGGGCGTCTGCTCTTCTCTCCCCTCCCCACCCAGAAGGGAGGGGAGGCCCGAGCTCCGTGGTACCTCTCGGAAGCCCCTTCGTGTCTCCTGCCCGCCCCCCCTCACCCCAGTGGCCCCATTGCCACAGTGGGAACTGAACTGCCTGTGTTCCAGGGGACCTCATCTCCCGCCTCACCTCGGACACCACCATGGTCAGTGACTTGGTCTCCCAGAACATCAACATCTTCCTGCGGAACACGGTCAAGGTCACGGGTGTGGTGGTCTTCATGTTCAGCCTCTCATGGCAGCTGTCCTTGGTCACCTTCATGGGTTTCCCCATCATCATGATGGTATCCGACATCTACGGCAAGTACTACAAGGTAGGCCCCGCCGGGTCCCTGCTGGGGTCTGCGCAGCGCTCCGGAGGGGGGGAGGAGCCTCACCAGGCGCTCGGGGGCGCCCCCCATCCACCTGTGCACTGGGTCATTCAGGGGATCCTTATGAAGCACCTCCTATTTCCAGGCACCAGGATCCATCAGTGAAACCGAAAAGCTTCTGCCCTCAAGGGGCTCATGTTCTAGTGGAAGAGGCAGACGATAGGTAACAGCAATAATAGCGCCAGTATAGAGTATGATGAGAGGTGGTGAGTGCTCAGGAGGAAAATAAAGTGAGAGAGAGAGATGGGGAGCGTGGCGGGTGGCTGCCACTTTAAATCGGTCCTTCTGAGAAGGTGACAGTTGAGCCAGGAGGTGGAAATCTCTGGCAAGCACGTTCCAAGCGGAAGGCAGAACCAGTGCACAGGCCTCGAGGTGGAAATGTGCCCGGTGTGTTTGAGGAGCCTCAGGGAGGCCGGTGGTGCCAGAGCGGGGGTGAGGGGACGTGAGAGGGAATGAGGGCAGGGAGGTGACGAGGGTCAGGCCTTTGCAAGAACTCTGGTTTACACTGAGTGCAGAGTTTGCTCTCTTTCTGTAGAGTGTTGATGCGGGGGTGGCTCAGGCCCCAGGAGCGAGGCCCTCGCCCACGATGCAGCTGTGGGCAGGCTGCGGTCCCCTATGGCCACTCCTGGGCGCTGCCCCTGCCGGGAGGGCTGGCCTGACGAGCTAGACCCCAGCCTCACCCTCCTCCTGCTCCCCACCTTGGTGGGTGCTCCTGAGCCGTAAGTGACTGAGGCTGGGTTTTTTGTTTGTTTGTTTGTTTTTTAAAGATTTTATTTATTTATTTGACAGAAAGAGAGAGACAGCGAGAGAGGGAACACAAGCAGGGGGAGTGGGAGAGGGAGAAGCAGGCTCCCCGCAGAGCAGGGAGCCCGATGCAGGGCTCGATCCCAGGACCCTGGGATCACGACCTGAGCCGAAGGCAGACGCTTAACCAACTGAGCCACCCAGGCGCCCCCTGAGGCTGGGTTTAGACAGGTGCTGGCGGCTCCTTCCCCAGTGACCAGGCCTGAGGGGACAGGGGTCCCCCTGAGCAGGAGAGACCGGCTCAGTTAGAACCTTTGGTGGCCGTGGCCCGAGGCCAGCCCCAAAATGCATCCATTCCCCACAACCATTGTGGTGCCTTCTGGCAGAGCCCACCACCCAGGAGGACCCTCTTCCCCGTGAGTCTGGCCACGGGCCTCTGTTTTCCTCCCGGAGTAGAAAGAGTAAATATATAAGTTGGAGCCATTTCCCTTCCTCTGCTCCCCACCCTGCCCTTCCTGCCTTCCGGCCGGCCCCTTCCAGGGCAGGAAACCCTGGAGCTTCCCCTATCAGCTCCCTGCACACCTCAGGCCCTATCGGTTGGGCGGGGCCTCAAGGAAGCTCTCCAGGTCTCCTGCTGGTACCTGAATGTGTTGAATACAGCCACTGAGTCATCCCCACAAGCCACACACACCCTGCCCACGGTCAGACATGACTCAGGACACAGAATGGCTCCACCTGAGTTACCAGAACACGCTGCATGCTTCCGATGGCCTCAGCGAGACTTGAAGGTCATGGGACGCGCCCATGCATGATCCTGGCCTGGCCTCCCTGGCAACCTTCCTTGATGGTTTGAGAATCTGAGCATGTTAACTATTGCAAGGCCTGAACAGCTCTGCCCAGGGGCCACTTCCAGAACGCTGGTGGGCAGCAGCCTGGTGGTCCGCCACTTGGGACGACTTCTCAGCCATCTATACCCAGTCATACACACACAGTGCAGCCAGATTCAGAGCCCTCCACCACCATCTAGAACTTGGCTAGGAGTTCTGGAATCTCTGTGCCAGTCCTCAGACTCTACCATAATTTAATGTATTTCGATAATGTAAATGACACCCCCTTAATACATGGTGTTTCTTGCATAGTGTACAACCTGAACAACCATCCGGGGCATCCCTGTCTTATACCAGCACGGGATCAGGTGTTGAGGCTCCGTTTCTGAGAGGATTACTAAATACCGTGTTTGTGAATAACCACCTTTAAGTAGTGGAGATGACTTCATGATCAGTCCCCCATCCCTCAGGAGCTGGAACCTCAGGAGCTCACCCCAAGAACCCAGCTAGAGTCTATTCTCTGAGTCTGTCAAATGAAGCTAGAAAGCCATGGGGAAAAATGGGGAGCTCGGTCTTGTCCTTTTGTCCTTGGACTCCGTGCATAGAGCTGGCGCTAACTAAGGGTAGAAAACGCGGAGAGGCCGAGGGGCCGTTAGATGGTGAGACTGTCTGTTTTGGGGTCTCTTCCTTTTTGTCCCCGCTCCTGCCCACAGAGGCTCTCCAAAGAGGTCCAGAATGCCCTGGCAAGGGCCAGCAGCACAGCCGAGGAGACCATCAGTGCCATGAAGACGGTGCGGAGCTTTGCCAACGAGGAGGAGGAGGCGGGGGTATACTCGCGGAAGCTGCAGCAGGTGTATAAGCTGAACAGGAAGGAGGCCGCAGCCTACACGTACTACGTCTGGGGCAGCGGGGTATGTGCCCCCGGCCCGGGCAGGTCTGACTGTCGGGGGGCAGGATGCAAAGATGGGGGGATTCCTTGACCAGGACACGAGCCTTGGTCCCTCCGTGTCAGTGTCAGTCTGGTTGCATTTGACTTTACTCTGTCCCACCTTTCTGCTTGTCTGCAGAGAAATCTTTCTGGAAAAGAATTCACCCTTCCAGTGAATGTCCTCATGGGCACCTCCTCTTTCCCTCTCACCTGGGCATGGGCTGGCTGGGGAAACATCCTTGCCCCGGAAGGGAGTCACCCCGAGGCCAGCAGGACCCAGCCTAGGCCACTGTCTGGCCGGCCCTATGTCACAACCACACACACCCCATTGGAGTGTCTAGCTCACTCCCTGTGGGTGAATCACAGCCCCTCCTGGAGAATGGGGAGCACTTGGAGCCTGTTGCTGTCTGTTGGCCACGTCTGGGAGGTGGGCACATCAGGGCATAGCTGGGGTAGGTATGAGAAGGGTTTGGAGTTTAGGGGGAAGAAGGAGTGGTGATCTACCAGGGGACCAGGGGACAGGACAGGCCACCCCTCAAAAGTACCCAGCCAGAGAGGAGAAGGGGCCCGAAACCCAGCTCAGCTAGCCAAGCCTCTCAGCAATCTGCCTACCTGCGTGAGTGTCTTTTGTCCCTGGCACAAAGGCACCGTGGTCTAACCATCGATCTAGGTCTAACCCAGCCAGGGGCTTGGGGTGGGGAGAGGCGGTAGGAGGCCAGGGTGCCCTGGACACAGCCCCTCCTTCATGGAACCCCTGGTGGGGACAGGAAACAGACCCATCGTCCTGCCCTGCCTGGCTTGCTGTGTGACCTTAGCCAGTGGACTGAACCTCCCCAAGCCATGCTCTCTCCAGTGAGGAGGAGGACTAACAGCTCCCTCCTGGCCTGGCTGAGCGCTGGGGGCTTTCTGGGTATGTGCCAGGGCCTCACAAAGAAAGCCTTGTTCTCCGCCAGGCCCACGGCTCCCTCCAGCTGGGGGCCTTTGCGGGGAAGAAGTCCAGGGCCGGGGAGCAGGAGGGCATGAGTGACAGCCGGGCACCAGCATTTGGGAGGACATCCCTGCCTGGCTGGAGTTTCAGTCTGTGGCCAGGCGAGCACAGCCCACAGCTGCTCGCACCTCCCCCTGCAGCCTGGGGTGGGGGAGGGGAATGGGGGGCATATCAGGGTCCGAGCCAAGGCCCCTGTGACCCAGGTCCCCCTGCCCTTCCCTCTGCCCCCAGCTCACGCTGCTGGTAGTCCAGGTCAGTATCCTCTACTACGGGGGCCACCTCGTCATCTCGGGACAGATGACCAGCGGCAACCTCATCTCCTTCATTATCTACGAGTTTGTCCTGGGAGACTGTATGGAGGTGAGGGGCTGGCTTGGGGAGGGGTTCTGGGGGACCTGGAGGGCTGGGGAAGAGGGATGTAAAGGGGGGAAATACTCCGGGGTCGGACGGATGGGGTATTTCTTTCTAAGTAGGTGGGGGAGAGAACATCATACCAACGATGACAGTAACATTACCAAGTGGCCACCGCAGCTCCATTTACTGAGCAGAGTGACAGGGACAAGGATGTTTCGGGAAATGCCCCAAAGAGCACCGTGAGGGGTCTCAGTACTATGCTACCTCCCATTTCTCTGAGGCTCAGAGAGGTTAAGGGACTTGCCCACCACGTTGGTGGGGGAACCGGGTTCAAAGCCAGACGGGTCTGACTTTGAGGCAGGGAGCTGGGGTGTTCCTGCCCGAGCCGCCCTCCGCCGCTGCTTGAGGCTGCGTCGAGTGGGGGCCTTAACTCCCTGGCACTGCGATGGGCCTCCGGGTCCTCCAGTGATAGAGCTGGGGGTGTGCCTGGGGGGAGGGGGTGTTAGCGCTCCGCATCGGCCAGAGCCACGGCAGCCTGTCATTTGACGCTGCAGTTCTGCCTCGGGGAGCCCCGGCCGCAGAGACACCCACTCCAGTGGGCAGAGGTGTGTGCGCGCTCCGCGGAGCATTGCTTCACATGGTGTAAAGTCCAAGCGTCGTCCAGTGCCAGGGTCAGGGATTGGGCCAACATGGCCCATCCGTGTTCCAGAAGCAGGACGTCTGCGCGATAGAAACTAGGCAGCAGCTACAGATATAAGGCAGATCTGTGGGTACCAGCGTGCAAGGGACCCTGAGATGCGCCACGAAACAATGGGAAGCATCTAATTCCAGTGGCGTGGTTTTTAAATCTCAAAATTATTTATCACGTATGTGCATGTGCTTGTAAATGCACAGAGGAAGGACTGGGAGTATACGGTACGCGGATTCCTGGGGCCACCTGTGGGAGGAGGTGTGAGGGGCACTGCTCCATGGTGCTCGTATCTTAACATCAGTGATAATGTCTTGATATTAATGATAACAGTCCTAGCTGCGCTGGATTCCCCAGCCAGGCCCCTCGGTCATAGCATGCAAGGGCCTGAACTCAGGAGTCGGCTGTGCCTGGGTTCAAGGCCTGGCTCTGCCACGTCCCAGCTGTGTGAGCTGGGGGAAGAGACTTGAGCTCTCTGTGCCTCAGTTTCCTCATCAGCAAAAAACGAGATAATGTTAGAACCTACCCCATAACATATGCAAAGTGCTCAGCAAAATGAGTCGTCATTATCACTCACATTTATGTTGTATGTGTTTTTACCCAAGGAGAATGGATAGCGTGAATTAAGGGCCGTGTTTTTTGGTGTTTTTTTTTTAAGATTTTATTCATTTATTTGACAGAGAGAGACACGGCGAGAGAGGGAACACAAGCAGGGGGAGTGGGAGAGGGAGAAGCAGGCTTCCTGCTGAGCAGCGAGCCCAACGCGGGGCTCGATCCCAGGACCCTGGGATCATGACCTGAGCCGAAGGCAGACGCTTAACGACTGAGCCACCCAGGCGCCCCAAGGGCCGTTTTTAAAACCGAAATTTAAAAATGCTGTGGCAGCCGAGAGAGGAATTCCGTTCAGAATTCCTGTTCTGCCACATTCTGGCTGGTTCGTTTAACTACCCTGCCCTTCCGTTTCCTCCGCTGGGGGGTGGTAACACCCACCGGGCAGGATGGTGGTGAGCTTTAGCTATACTGACCACGAGGCGCTGGGCTCCTAATGTGTTCCCACGAATGGCTCAGTATTGTTGTTGGGGTTTTTTTAAAGATTTTATTTATTTATTTGACAGAGAGAGAGATAGCGAGAGCAGGAACACAAGCAGGGGGAGTGGGAGAGGGAGAAGCAGGCTTCCCGCGGAGCAGGGAGCCCGATGCGGGGCTCGATCCCAGGACGCTGGGATCATGACCTGAGCTGAAAGCAGACGCTTAATGACTGAGCCCCCCCAGGCGCCCCTTGCTACTCTCCTTTTGTCAGTGTTGTCATTATCTGCTTTACTACTGGGGGGCCCCGGCAGTGTCCTGCACCCCCCCCCCCAGAATGGTTGCTGTGTCCCTGCTCTCTCTGCACCCCCTTCATCTCTCTGGCCACCATGGGGGTCCCAGCACTGGGGTGTCACTGGGCCAAGAACTTGTGTCTCCTCTCCCCGCAGTCCGTGGGCTCTGTCTATAGCGGCCTGATGCAGGGAGTGGGGGCCGCTGAGAAGGTGTTTGAGTTCATTGACCGGCAGCCAACCATGGTGCATGATGGGAACTTGGCCCCTGACCGCCTGGAGGGCCGGGTGGACTTTGAGAACGTGACCTTCACCTACCGCACTCGGCCCCACACCCAAGTCCTACAGGTAAGAGGGGTCCCCTAGGCCCGCCCACATCATCCCTTCCCTCACAGTGTAGCCAGGATCACGTAAGGCAGAGTCCTTGTCCTCGTGGAGTTTGGCTGGAGTCAGGGAAGGCAGATCATTAACAGAGCATTCCAGATACTAAGTGCTAGGAAGGCAGTAAATCAGGGTGGTGTGAAAGGGGTAGCTCATAGGGGTGGTGTTAACAGTCAAGGAGGGCTTCTCAGAGGAGAGGACATTGGAGCTGGGTCCTGAACAAGGAGAGGAGGCACCCAGGCCGTGGAAATGAGCATCCAAGTCCTGCCAAATCCTAGAAAGGAGAGCATTCCAAGGACTGGCAGTGCCCAACCAAGGCAAGGGAGCATGGGTGGGCTGGGAAGGGTGCCCGCCAGTGTCCGAGGCCAGAGCATCTGAGCCAGCGGCCCCACACGGAGTCCACCTGTTTCTTGCAGAATGTCTCCTTCAGCCTGTCCCCAGGAAAGGTGACCGCACTCGTGGGACCCTCGGGCAGTGGGAAGAGTTCCTGCGTCAACATCCTGGAGAACTTCTACCCCCTGGAAGGGGGCTGCGTGCTGCTGGACGGGAAGCCCATTGGCGCCTATGACCACAAGTACCTGCACCGTGTGGTACGTGAATGGGCCTCTGTTGTCCTCCTGTGCACTTTGTCCAACCTTCACCCTCGTGAGCAATAACGCAGGTGCAGAGAAGTGATATAGGTAAAAACAGGCTCAGAGAGTTGCACCTGCACACCAGCACTCAGGTCAAGAAACAGAACATTCCAGCACTCCTCCACCCCGTGTGTCCCTTCTCTTCCGCCCAGAGGCTGCATCTCCCTGACTTTGATGATCTTCTCTTTCTTTCCCTCAGTTTTACCATCGCTTTGTGCCTCCCCGAACAGCAGAGCTGTGTTTTGCCTAGTTTTGAACTTTATCTGGCTGGAATCACAGAGCTTGTGTTCAGATGGGTCTTGCTTCTTCCGCTCAGCCTTATTTGTGAGACATCCACGTTGAGGCTGTGGTCGTAGTTCATTCATTTTCGTTGCTGGGTGATAATCTACTGTGTAAACATGTCATAATCTATGCATTCTGCTCTTGATGGAGACTTGGGTTGTTTCCTGTTTTTACCATTACCAGTACTGACATAGACAATTTTGTCCACATTTTCTGGTGCACACGGGTACGTATGTTCTCCCAGAGTGGACATATATGCCGGACTTTAGTAGCTACTGTCACTAGGGTGGTCGTACCACTTTACATTCCCACTAGCAGTGGGTGAGAGTTCCAGTTGCTCCACATTTAAGTCGTCTCTAGTACTCAAAAGAGGCTTATTCATGACCATACAGTTTTTGGTAATCATTTCAGGAAGGGATCCTCAACACCTGATCCTGTGCTAGCATAAGAACAGGGATGCCCTGGGGGGCACCTGGATGGCTCAGTCGTTAAGCGTCTGCCTTTGGCTCAGGTTATGATCCCAGGGTCCTGGGATCGAGCCCCGCATCGGGCTCCCTGCTTAGCGGGGAGCCTGCTTCTCTCTCCCCCACTCCCCCTGCTTGTGTTCCCTCTCTCGCTGTGTCTCTCTCTGTCAAATAAATGAATAAAAATTTTTAAATATTTAAAAAAAAAAGAACAGGGATGCCCTGGATGGTTGTTCAGGTTGTACATATAACAAGAAAAACCAACTATCAAGAAGGCACCATTTCCATCATCAACATACGTTAAATTACAGGAGAGCCTGAGGGTTGGCACAGAGATTCCAGAACTCCTAGCCAAGTTCTAGATGGTGGCAGAGGCCACACATTGTGATATATGCCTACCCATCTGCATATAACCAGGTGTAGATGGCTGAGCAGTGACCCCAGGTATGTGATGAGAACGCTGCTGCCCAGCAGAGTTCTGGAAATGGCCTTTAGGCAGAGCTATTCAGGCTTTGCAATAGCTAATATGCTCAGACATGTAATATTTTTAGACAGTTAATATCCTCAGTGCTGATCTTTTGCCAGCTGCTGAGTGCATACGTAGAGGTAGTTCACAGAGGTCTTCCGCATTTTCCTGATGACCAAATATATCAAGTACTTTAACATACGGTTCAGTACTTGGATTTCCTCTTTTGTGACTACCTTCTCTTTAGTTCAAATTAAAAGTTTTAATTTTCATAAGCCCCAAACAGTAAAATGCAACAATCTAACCACATTCCCATATATTCAGAGAATTTTGTAATTACGACGTGAGAGCTCCCCTCCATCTCACCTTTTAAATTCCACTCCATGGAGGTTAACTGGTGTTAGCAATTTAGTAAATATCCTTTCCAACCTGTTTCCTATCTTTATATAAATATATTGATAAGTGAAGGTACATATATAAGTTTTTTGCTTTTTTGTTTTTTTTAAAGAGAGAGAGAAAGATAGACAGAGGGAGAGAATCCCAAGCAGGCTCCACGCCCAGCACAGAGGCTGACGCGGGGCTCGATCTTATGACCCTGAGATCATGACCTGAGCCAAAATCAAGAGCGAGATGCTTAAACGACTGAGCCACCCAGGCACCCCTACATATATGTTTTTTTTAACAAAAACAGAATCATGGTGTTTGTGTGTGTGTGTGTGTGTGTGTGCATATTTGATTTAGTGGATACACTGTGATTATTAGTCAAGCCCCAATTTATGAAACTGATTTTTTTTCTATTTACAGTGTTGCAGTGATATCTTCCATAATATTTTTGTAGGCTACATTCCTAAAACTGGGATCATGGGACAAGCTTCTTTAAATTATTCTCTCTGGGGGCGCCTGGGTGGCTCAGTCATTAAGCGTCTGCCTTCGGCTCAGGTCTTGATCCCAGGGTCCTGGGATCGAGCCCCACATCCAGCTCCCTGCTCTGCGGGAAGCCTGCTTCTCCCTCTCCCACTCCCCCTGCTTGTGTTCCCTCTCTTGCTGTGTCTCTTTGTCAAATAAATGAATAAAATCTTTTAAAAAAAATAAGTTATTCTCGGGCACCTGGGTGGCTCAGTCGTTAAGCGTCTGCCTTCGGCTCAGGTCATGATCTCAGGGTCCTGGGATCGAGTCCCCAGGAAGCCTGCTTCTCGCTCTCCCACTCCCCCTGCTTGTGTTCCTGCTCTCGCTCTCTCTCTCTCTGTTAAATAAATTTAAAAAAACTTAAAAAAAAAAAATAAGTTATTCTCTCTGGAGGGAGGGGACACCAGGGAGGCCCTTATGGCCTGGGGGCTGCTGTGGCCTCTTGTCTTCTGGTGTGGACAGACTGACTCACATTCTACATTCTCTTTCTCTCTCTCCACCCCCCACCCACCCCCGTTCCCGCTGCCGCCCCAGGACAGGGGCAGACAGCAAGCTCTCTTAGAGGTCAGGGAACTTGGCTTAGCCCAGAGCGGCCAGCTTAGCTGGCCCCAGATTTTTGGTCAGGGGAAGCTGAGGGCTTGTGCAGAAAGTGGACTCTTGTTTTTGAAGGAGAGAGGCAGCTGACGTTATTATAGCAGCCCAGCGCAGGCCCTGCTCAGATTTCAGACCCAAGACCCCTGGCGTCAGGCGGGCCTGGGGCTGGCGAGGTTCCCGGTGACAGCTGGACGGATGCATGCCCGGCCTCTCATGCCCCATCCTGTCTCCCACACAGATCTCCCTGGTGAGCCAGGAGCCAGTGCTCTTCGCCCGCTCCATCACAGACAACATCTCCTACGGCCTGCCCACCGTGCCCTTCGAGATGGTGGTGGAGGCCGCACAGAAGGCGAACGCCCACGGCTTCATCATGGAGCTCCAGGACGGCTACAACACAGGTACATGGCCCGGGAGCGGTGGCACCACCCCGCCCGAAGGTCCGCCCTCGGGGATGGGACCCTCCGAGAGAAGCATAACTCTCTGCCAGTCGCTCTTTACTATTTCAGGTGAAACTCACTTGACATTTAGTACCTTTACAGTACTAGGTAACCAACCACCTCTATTTAGTTTTAAAACATTATTATTATCTGTTATTTTTTTTTAGAGAGAGAAGGCACGAGCGTAGGGGAGAGGGGCAGAGGGAGAGGAAGAAACAGGCTCCCCGCTGAGCAGGGAGCCCGATGCGGGTCTCAATCCCAGGACCCTGGGATCATGATCTGAGCCGAAGGCAGATGCTTAACCGACTGAGCCACCCAGGCGCCCCAGAGAGAGAATCTTAAGCAGGTTCCACCCAGCAAGCCCAGTGCAGAGCCCAACAAGGGGCTCAATCCCACGACCCTGAGATGGTGACTTGAGCCAAAATCAAGAGTTGGTCGCTTAACTGACTGAGCCACCCAGGCACCCCAAAACATTATTATTCTTAAATTATATATATATATATATATCAGGTTAATTATAGTTGCTTAATTTTATATTAATAACCCAATAATATAATAAATTTAACAATATACTGATTTATGTTATATATTTTGTTATATTTAACATACTTTAAAATTTTAACTCTTGTGAAGGGGCTGTTCACATGGTTCAAAACTAAAAATACATGTGAAATGATATACAATGAGGGGTTTTACTCCATCCCTTTCTCTACCCCTGTTTCCTCCTGGCCCACCAAAACTTCTTTTGTTAGCTTCTTACATGTCCTTTGGGAGCTTCTTCATGCAAATAGGAATGTATATTTTTATTTCCTCCTGACCTTTTACAGAAAAAAAACAGCAACCTCTATTCTGCACCTAGCTTTTTTTTTTTTTTTAACCTAACGCAGTATCTTAGTGACCATTCCACATTGTCACTTAAAGAGCTCCCTTGATCCTTTTCTTAAACAGTTGCATAGTATTCCAGGGTAACGGGCTTTATGATCATTTGTTTAAATCATTCATTCAGTTTCCTGCTGATGGACGCTTGAGTAGATCTCTTGTTTTGAGTTGCAGTATTAGTAATGTGAGTCGTGCACGACACATGCCTTTGCCAATGTAGGTCGGAAGGTCAGTTGTGGGGACAAGTCACAGAGGTGGGGATGCTGGTGCTAGGGTTGTGCACTTGTGACCCATAGACTTGCACAGCACAAAATGTTAGACACAGAGGTAGGTGCCCTGCAGCCGGAGGGATCACCCCCCCATGTGCTTGCCCCCGGAAGGTGGGGGAGCGCCTGTCTCCCCACAGCCACGCCAGGACGGTGTATTATCAGACATCGGGATTTTTGCCAAATGAATAGGTAAAAGGGGGTATCTTAGTACCAATTGAATGTAGTTATTGATTTGCATGAACAGGGAAGGAGAGCATCCTTTTGTGAGTTTGGGAGCTGTTGGTTGTCCCAGCCAGTGGCCCTTTGAACCACACCTTTTCCTAGAGAGCATAGCTCCTGCAGCAACAGGGAAAGGAAGAGGAGGGGGTCTTCTCTCTCTACCCTAAGGCTGCCCCAGCCTCACCCTCCGCTCACTTGCCCTGGCCCCTTTGTCGTGCAGAGACTGGGGAGAAGGGTGCCCAGCTGTCGGGCGGCCAGAAGCAGCGGGTGGCCATGGCTCGGGCTCTGGTGCGGAACCCACCCGTCCTCATCCTGGACGAAGCCACCAGCGCTCTGGACGCAGAGAGCGAGTACCTGGTGAGTTGCAGGCTGGTGGGGTGACACCAGAGTATGGGGCAGGCGCCAGGAAGGGCTTGGAGACACCATGGGGGCTCTCCCAGGCCGTCAGCTTCCAGACTGCGGTGTTCAGGGCTGAAGGCGGGGAGCCAGGGGAGAGGGGACCCAGGGCGGAAGGTCTAGCCAGCCGGCTCTTGGCAGAGCTGAAACCATGTGATGCGGGTTTGGAGTCGAGGCCCTGCCCTCAGCTCATCATGGGAGTCAGGGTTGTCTGCTTCCTGAGCCCCCTTTCCAAGGTAAAGAGCGTCCAATGGTGTATTTGTCACTGACTAGCTACCTTGGCCCCTCCGTGGGTCGAATCATTGACTACACAGGTATTCACTGAGCTCGTCCCGGCCGCCAGGCTGCAGTGCGGGCCGACCAGACAAAGGCCTGCCCCTGCAGCGTTTCCAGTCCAGGGGGAGACACGTCACAAACAAGGAGACAAGCCTGAGTTCAACCTGTGGCCTACGGCACGTAGAAAATGAAACCATCATTTGAGAGAGAGATTGAGACAGGTCACCCCTGTCAGAGAGAAACACAGCCAGACACTGACGCTGGAAAAACAGATTTTATTCAGTAGCGAGTGACAGTAGGGGAAAGAGCGGGACTGCCTTCTGCTTTGTGCAGAGGGGACAGTGGTGACAGGCGTTAAAGGAGAATGAAGGCATAGGGAGTGGACTCACGGGAAAGCCGGTGGTTGGTCAGTGTGGATGTGATTAGGAGCCGTGTCTGCTGGCTGCCAGCCGTGGGCCGGAATTCTGTCCTCCCGTAGAGCCTCGAGACCCAGGCCTGCCCTCCCTGATGATTACATTTCAAAAATGGCCTTCAGGTCCTTGAGAAAGACGCTCTTGACTTGTAGGAGATTCACATATATATATATATTGAAGGGACAGAGAAAGGATTTACAATTATAAGCCCTTTTTATTAAATGCTCTAAGAAAGGGAGGTCAGGGGCCTACCGTCAAGTGTTGGCTAGAACAGTCAATTCTCCTGGCAGCGCTGAGCATTTAGGGGGGCTGGGTCATCCCCGAGACACGGCCTTACACTGCCGGAGCCCTGCTGGAGTGTGCCCGTCTCCCCGATGGAAGCGGGGTCTTCAGGTGCCATTTGAGCTGAGACCCAAGAGGAGAGGAGCCAGCTGAGCATCCAAGGAGGAGAGGGCAGCAGGTGCAAAGGCCCAGAGCAAATTCACAGACAAGCCCAAAGGTCAGCGTGTCAGGCTGGTGGGAGTCTGACAAGGTAAGATGAGGACAGAGTCGTAGACACAGCCTCCTCACGCCCTAGTTATAGAGTTTGGAATTTTTTTTTTTAATTAATGGAATTTTTTTTTTTTTTGAAGAAAAGTTTCAGGTTTAAAGAAAATTGAGCCAAAAGTGCAGAGAGTTCCCATATATCTCCTTTTCACCCCACAGTTTCTCCTGTTATTACCATCTTGTCGTGGTGCATCTGTTACAATTGATGAGCCAGTTTTAATGCACGGTTCCTAACTGAAGTCCCTGGTTTACATTAGGGGTCACTCTTTGTGTTGTGCACTCTTGTCTGTGACAAGTGCAGAATGTCAGGTGGAGTCTGGATTTTATTCTTGTTTGGGACACGAAGCTGTTGGGGGGCTCAAAGCAGGAATTCAACAAGAACTGATGGAAATGTTAAATCCACGCCGGCAGTGGGAGGGGGTGGGGCGGGCAGGTTGCAGGCATTCGGATGAGAAGTAACAGGGGTAGCGGTAGGAGAATGGAAAGAACTAGATGAACTGGGCAGAGATGCACCTGCAGGATTCGCGCATGAGTTGGATTTGGACAATGAGCGAAGGATGAGGAGTTGAGGGCCGTGGCCTCGTGGGCTTGAGCTTTGGGGCTGACGGTGGGACCATGAGGCAAGGCGGTTCGCGAGCGGAAGGAGCAGGAAGAGCAGAGGTGACCAGGTTAGGGGGGTAGGGTTCACCTGTCCCTCGCCATGCACCTCCCCCGTCCCGGGCCCTGAGCTCCGTCCCCTGTGAACCGAGCCCCCGGAAGCCCGCCGTGTGCGAGCCCTGAATGAGGAACTGAGGCTCAGGGAGGTGAAAGCCTCGCTGTGCTGTGGTGGGTGTGGGAGCCGAGCCAGGCCCAGCGCGGTTGTGGGTGGCTGGGGGCAGCGCCCGCACGAGCCGCCCCCTCGTGTCTCCCCAGATCCAGCAGGCCATCCACGGCAACCTGCAGAAGCACACGGTGCTCATCATCGCGCACCGCCTGAGCACGGTGGAGCGCGCCCACCTCATCGTGGTGCTGGACAAGGGCCGCGTGGTGCAGCAGGGCACGCACCAGCAGCTCCTGGCCCAGGGCGGCCTCTACGCCAAGCTGGTGCAGCGGCAGATGCTGGGGCTCGAGCCCGCCGCGGACTACTCGGCCGGCCACAGGGAGCCGCCGGGCAGTGGCGGTCACAAGGCCTGACCGCGGGCCCGGCCTCTCACGGTGGGGCCGAGGCCGCGGCGCCCGCCTGGCAGATGTACCCATGGGGGTCCCCCCCACACCCGCTGCCCTCTGAGCCCAGGCCCACAGCGCTGGAGGGCAACCTGCCGTGTCCCGCGTGTCACTGCTTCCTGCATCGTGCCCCTGCTTCCCGCCCCGTCCTCCGGGCCACCACCAGCCCCCCGCCCCCCTTCCCCGCTGCCACGAGCCGCCGCCTCCAGTCGGGCAGCGGAGACGCCACTGGTCTCTCCAGCTGGCCTCCCAAGGCTCCTAAGAGAAGGTAGAGCTACCTTTTTAAACCAAGATCTTACCAGGTTTTTTACTGCTTGGTTCGATGGGCCCCAGTCAACTCCCAGATTTCAAAAACTTTTTTTTTTTAATTGGGAGTAATGATGGGCAAGGTCACTGAGATGCTCTAGAAACTTCTGAGCCAGGAGTAAACGATCCTTCCTAATAGCCTAGGGGATGCCAGGGGAGAACTAGGCCTCTACCCTTTGCCCCTCGAGAGAAGGGGCTTTCCTGTCCCAGAAGGGGGACACAGAGGAGGGGACTTCCTCTCTCCTCCCAGCTTCGTGAGTCAGGCCAAGGGTCGGCAGGGAGAGTGGAAAGCGCCCGTCTGCCCGTGGTCCCTGCTGCCCTGCCAAATCTAAGCCAGTCTCACTGTGAACCACTACTAACCTTAACTGGGGGAGTGAGGGGCTGGCCAGGCCTGGCAGAGCCTCAGGGTGTCCCCAGCCCTGCACCCAGCTTGAGCCCCTCAGGCCCGCCTTCATCCCCTGCTCCCATCACCCCCCCTCCAGCCGGCAGCCCCCCCCTCCCCACATCCACCCCTGCCGCTCTGCTCTTCGGAGGCCCGGAAGCCCTTCAGATGTTGGATGTTTGAGAGACACATTCTCTTCCCTGTCTGGTGGACAGGACGGCGGCAAAGCTCAGGCCCTGGCTTTGCAGGGGGGTGGGGTGGGAGGGGCATTGCAAGATGTTGGAAGAACCCGGTCAATAAAGTGTACTACCTCTGACCCCTGACCTCTGACCTCTTCCTGGGCCCTGGGCCCCATCACCTGGTTAGGTTTTTCCATCAGACCTAGCCTGAGAGATTTGGGGTGGTATAGGGCCTCCCCGCCCCAGGGTCTGGGAGACCCCTTCTGCGCTCTTCATGTCCCCACGATCTCCAGCCCCGACGAATTATTCAGGTCTGTCTGTCTCCATAGGGCTTGTGCAGGGTCATGGAGGCCTGTCTTCTTGAAATCTGGGGGACTTCTGTGCCTCCTGGGACAGCCGAGATCCAGCAAATGCCACCTGCTCTTCCATCAGGGACCGGGCACCCCACGCCCACTCCAGCCCGCAGATCCAGGAAGTCTTACCTCATAGCTCCATCAGAAGGGAGGGGGGAGGCTGGACCCAGGAAGACCTCTGTGGCGGTTATTCTTACTTGCTGGGCTGAGGAAGTCTGGGGTCCCGGGAGGGGGCCGAGGGACAGTGGCTATTTACCAGCCAGTGGAGAAATATTTCAGTACCGTAACTGCGGGTACAGCCACATGGCATACGTCAGCTCAGTGTCAGCCACGTACCCATTTTCCTGCCAAATAAGCTGACCCACGCTGCGACCAGCTGAGTCTCCTGCTTCAGCTCAGGGGCTTGAGGAAACGGAGTCCCAGGGAGGTTAAGCTGCTGGTTCAAGACCACCAGCTAGTAAGGGGTAGAGCTGGGATTCACAGCCAGGAAGTGTGTGTGTGTGTGTGTGACCCCGACCACAGGACACCTGGGAGTGGACCTCCAAGGCCACGGGCTGGGGACACTCTATTGGCCTTGCAGCGAAGACTACAGATCGAATGTTGGACTTGAGTTCTCAAACAGAAGTTCCTCCAAGAACCAGGTAGGGATCAGAAGTGTGTGCAATCAGCCAGGTGTAAGAAAAGTCAGACAACGCTCTTGGTTCCTTTTCTGCTTTTCCATTTTTGCGATGGTGCAGAGAAATCTTTCTGTTCCATTAAAAAGAGAACACGGGGGGCGCCTGGGTGGCTCAGTCGTTAAGCGTCTGCCTT